>NC_053493.1:273519990-273828323 GCF_905171775.1 Rana temporaria
TGAACAGAAGTCAGAGTGAGTCTGTCCTGGGGACAGGTAGAGTTTCCTTCAATCAACAACCAATTCAAGAAACCTAGTTTCGAAACCTTTAACCCTTTGGTAGGACAGACTGTGATAAAATCTAGTTTAAACAAAAATCTAGTTTTTACCTGGTATTAAAAGTGGTTGTAAACACGAAAGGGTTTTTGACCCAATGCATTCTCTTGTGTGAAGGTAAAAAACCTTGCCTCATCTGCTCCTTCCCCTCCTTAACACTCCTGTATCGATCCAACATTGTGCCCAGCTTCAAGTCTTCCCTCCCTTCTTCCTGGTTTTAAAAACTTTGCTTATAGCTGCTGTAACCATTGGCTCCTGTTGCTGTCAGTCAAATCCAGTAAGCAGAAAGTGGGGGGCAGGCCCAAGTCATGCTGTGTATGTCCATTGACGCACACAGCCTGGCTCGGGATTCAGCCACATGTCTGCCCCCAAAGCAAGTGGCTTGCTATTGGATCAGACACAGAAGAGGAGGAGCAAAGAACACCAGCGGGGGAACTCCTGAAAAGGAGGTTTGGGGCTGCACTGTGCCATACCATGGCACAGAACAGGAAAGTATAAACCTGTTTTATTTTAATAATAAAAAAAAGGCTTTACAATTACTTTTAAGACCTGTCTGCAGAGTACTTTCAGGGTTACTGGAAGTCCAAAACGGAAACTTCTAAAGAGAGATACGCTGAGATTGTTTTATATTTTTAAGTTCTACTATAATAATAGGAACATGTAACAAACATAAAGTAGGTGTTATCCCAGTTTCACTCCAAAAGTGGACATACATGTTCAGGTGGACACATACAAGATTTCTTTTGTTCTGTCTGCAAGCTTGATGAAAGAAATCAAATCGATTCCTCCATCCACTCAAACATTGATGGACAAATCCCCCTGATGGACCATTGTAGTCTGGTAGCCATGGATGTTGGCTGTCAGAATACCTGAACAGTGGCTGCAGCCACTGTTCAGCCGACTATTTTCAGCCCAACTTCTTTGACAAAAGTCGATTTGAATAGTTGACTTACAGCGTATCAATTGGGCAAGGCCACCCACTGTTATAATTTAGAGCAGATTACTCTGGATCTGCTGAAAATAGCACATGGTCAGCTTTAGATTTATTGAGAGCAATGGACTATAAATGTGGCCTGTCCTGTAATCATGCAGTTGTTCTACAGGAGTGTTAAAGTAATATTAAAGATTCAGGGGCAGATCCACAAAAGGATTACGCCGGCGTATCTACTGATACGCCGGCGTAATTTTAAAATTCCCGCGTCGTATCTTTGTTTTGTATCCACAAAACAAGATACGACAGCATCTGGGATCGATCCGACAGGCATACGTCTTAGTATGCAGTCGGATCTAAGCTGCAATTTTTCGGCGGCCGCTAGGTGGCGTTTCTGTCAAAATCCGTGCCGAGTATGCAAATTAGCTAGTTACGGCGATCCACGAACGTACGTCGGCCCGGTGCATTTTTTTACGTCGTTTTGTTCTGCTTTTTCCGGCGTATAGTTTAAGGTGCTATATGGTGGCGTACTCAATGTTAAGTATGGCCGTTGTTCCCGCGTACAATTTTGAATTTTTTACGTCATTTGCGCAAGTCGTTCGCGAATAGGAATTTGCGTAGAATGACGTCACCATCGTAAGCATTGGCTTGTTCCGATTAAATTTTGAGCATGCGCACTGGGATACCCCCAGGGACGGCGCATGCGCAGTTAAAAAAAACATCGGGTCACGACGTTTTTACATAAAACACGCCCCCATTACATCCATTTGAATTCCGCGCCCTTACACCGCAAGAGATACACTACGCCGTGACTTACAGCGCAAATTCGTTGAGGATTCGAAACAAAACAAAGTAAGTTACAGCGGCGTAGCGTATCTTAGATACGCTACGCCCGGTGCAATAATGCGCCGTTGTACGTGTTTTTTTTTTTTCCCATTAATAAATAAACCTGTCATACTTACCTGTGTAGCGGTTTTGAACAGAGAAGTACGCATCCTCCCCTTCTCTGATCACTCACTTGCGCTCTTGGCTCCGCACTCCTGATGAGTGCCTCCAGAGCAATAAACTTGCAATGACGGCACCCAAGCAGGCTCTTTCCCGAGCTGCGGCTCTGTGTCAATTCCCAAATAGAGCCCCAGCTTGACCCCACCCCTATCTCTCGTCATTGGCTCACTGTCAGTTGTTGACAGAAGGATTTACCCCCTTAATGACCAGGCCATTTTTTTTTATACGGCACTGCATTACTTTAACTGCCAATTGCGTGGTTGTGCAACGCTGTACCCAAATAAAAATTGATGTCCTTTTTTTCCCCACAAATAGAGCTTTATTTTGGTGGTATTTGATCACTTCTGCATTTTTTTTTTTTTTTTTTTTTTTTTGCTCTATAAACAAAAAAAGACCGACAATTTTGGAAAAAAAAACAATGTTTATTACTTTCTGCTATAATACATATCCCCAAAAAACTGAAAAAAAAATAATTTCTTCATCAATTTAAGCCAAAATGTATTCAGCTGCATATTTTTTGTAAAAAAAAAAACAATATGCGTATATTGATTAGTTTGTGCAAAAGTTATCTCGTCTACAAACATGATTTACATATACAGATGGCCATTCTGTCTCTCTCTGAAGTGATCGCGGTTGGCCGACGGATATCGGGTCCGCCAGGCACGTGCATCGGCTTCTCCGTGCAGCAAGCGCGTTTGCCCACACTACAGTCATGTCGTTTTGCACAATAGACCCGCCCTGCTGCAGTATATATGCGGTGGCCAGTCTTTAAATGGTTAACTCACTGCCTGACACACAGGTAGCCACTAGACTAGAGGGAAAATCTACAAATATGTGTACTGTCATGGAAATGTGCAATAGCATGTCTCTGTAATATGAAATTTAAGTTTAGAGTTGTATTAAATTTTAAAATGTTTCTTCTAAATATATTCTAGCGCTAGGGTCTGTGTCATGAAGCAGCTGTTGCTTGGCTTTCTTAAGTGGGTCAAATAAACTGCTAACCATATTGGTTCACCTTCAACACTTCCCAACTCTCTCTGGAGCATTGTTCCTTTTTATCAGGCTCATTTTGTGCGATCAACAGTCTAGATAACTATGTGCACATTCCCTCTGAAGAGTGTCTAAAAGATCCAGCTGTTACTGGAGCATGAGCAAATCAGGGCTGACAAACCATTTGTGGTGAAAAGTGGCTTAAGCCTCTCGCCCACTGGGAATGAAACCTTAATGCAGTGTCCATAGCAACAGTCAATATAGATTGATCCGTCCAAGCTGCTATAGCAACACTGTCTGCTTTATGCCAAGACTTTAGGGATGCGTGTCACTTGTGCCCTGTACATTTATCACTCACTGTACATTAGATTTGCCACAAATCGTTGCTGAACCAATGCGTTACCAGCCTCAGGTCTCTCTTACTTGGATGCTTCGGATAGAAATAGGCTGGGAATTGTTTACTAAACGCTTGCTCTAATTTCCAGCTATGCTTTCTGTATTTTCTTAGTTGCCCTCAGTGAATTGTGCTGATAGCTTGAACATGCAGGATCGGAGGTTTATATAATATGATTCAGAGACAAATGATTGACCCATAATTACTGGTTTCAGATAAGATGCATCATTTAGAATTGGCTCCTGTGACTTAAAGTACAGTGGGTATAGAAAATAATCACCCCCACTTTAAAATAATCACATTTTGTTGCTTTGCATCCTGAAGTGAAGACAGACACAGTTTTTGTGTTATCCAGCTGTATTTGCTAATGCAACATATAACAGCCAAATGAAAGAGAACACCAACATGAAAAAAAAAAAAAGTTGGAAAAGTTGGAAAAAGGATCATGTCAGTATTTTGTTGGGACCACATTTTGCTTTAATTACAGCCTTTAGGCTGCATTCACACCTGAGCGTCGGTCGTTCAGTCGTTTTTTCCGGCGTTTTGTCGCACGTATTCATGCTTATTTGCGCGTTTGCATACAGCGTCGTCCGACGTTTTTGTACTTCAACGTTTTTATTTTAGCCAATAGGAAAAATGATCATCTTTTTATCACTTGTTGCTATGTTGGTAGATTTTTTTAATCTTCTGCCTGGGTGAAATGTTCTATTGATTAAAGCAACAAAACGCCCGTAGCAAACGCTCATTGTCGCGCAAGTCGCTTGAATCGAGCGTTTCCATTACTTTCTATGGGAAATGGAAACGCTCAAAAACGACCAAACCGCCCGATACGCGCGACAAAAAAGGGTCCGGAACTTGTTTGAGCTTCAGTCGTTCGGCGTCAGGCGTATTGGCGTGCAGATGTGAACCATCTCCAAAGGAGAATAATGTATTTTTTCCCCTCTAGCGTATTTGAGCGTCGCTCTTCAGGCGACAAAACGCTCAGGTGTGAATGCAGCCTTAGACTGTTGGGAGATGTCTCTACTAACTTTGCACATCTAAACTTGCAATATTTTCCCACTCTTCTTTGCAGAACTGCTCAAGTTCAGTTACATTTGATGGTAACTATTTGTGGACTGTAGACTTCAAGCCATTCCACAGATTTTTAATGGGGTTTAAGTCTGAGCTCTGACCAGGCCATGTAAGGACATTCACCATTTTCTCCTTCAACCAATGTGTGGTCACTTTTTCTGTGTGCTTTGGGTCATGTTGGAAGGTAAACCTTCTTCCCATTGACAATTTTCTGGCAGAGGGCAGCAGGTTTCTCTCAAGAACTTAATGGAATTTTGCCACAGGGGGTTTGGCATGTGTTCAGGATTCATGATTCACCATCTTGAACACATGTCAAATCCCTTGAGGTGCCTGACACAACAGAAACAGTATTATTGATCCTGGTTTAAAGCGGTGGTTCACCCTAAAAAACAAGTTTCTACCATGAAATCCAGCATACTAGCGTGAGCTACAGTATGCCTTTATTTATTTATTTTGCGCCGTACTTACAGTTTAATCCCGTAGTTAAGTTTCAGACTCCCCGCGGGGAGTAGGCGTTCCTATGCAGAGGGGAACATGATTGACGGCCGGCTATGGCGCGTCACGCTTCCCGAAAATAGCCGGAGTAGGACTTGGCTCTTCACGGTGCTATACGGCGCCTGCGCACAGACTAGGAGCTGACTGCGCAGGCGCCGTGTAGAGCCAAGTCCTATTTCGGCTATTTTCGGGAAGAGTGACGCGCCATAGCCGGCCGTCAATTCTGTTCCCCTCTGCATAGGAACGCCTACTCCCCGCGGGGAGTCTGAAACGTAACTACGGGATTAAACTGTGAGTACGGCGCAAAAAAATAAAATAAAGGCATACTGTAGCTCGCGCTAGTATGCTGGATGGCATTGTAGAAATTCTTTTTTTTTTTTTTTTTTTTTTTTTTTAGGGTGAACCCCCCGCTTTAAGCTTTCATACTTGCCCTCCTTGGCCTTTTTTTTTTAAGGGGTATTGGTCGGTCTCCCCATGGACCTGACAGGCTTTCACCACCAAACAACTTGCATATACCTTTACAGTACTTTATAACAGCCTTTTTTAACCAGGGTACCTTCAGGTGTCTTTAGGGGTGCCTTGACAAAATGCCTAAAATGACCCCAAAATTGTATACAAGCCAGCAGGTGAATCATGCCTGCCTTTTTATAGTTGCACCAAGCCTCAAGTTTTCATTTGTGCACTATTTCAACCACCTAGCCGCTGGCATTGAAACAACCAATGATGTCATTGGTTGATAAGGAGGATGTTGGGCACCTAAACAGCATCCTTGTTTGCCCCTCCCCTGCACCTCTCCAACACTGGGGTCAGATTAGATGAGTGAGGAACAGAAACTGAAGAAGAGAAACAATGGAATACTAGTTAGTACCAGTGTACAAAGGTGTATTCGCTTTGGAACAATAAATTACTCCTACAGTAACGTTGGGTGTGCAAGTGTGGATTTTGCTGTGTTATGCGAAACTAGTAGTTTCATGTTTTACATTTTAAAAGGGGGTGCCTCAAGATTAACCCCTTCCATACAGGGCATTTTCACCCCTTCCTGCCCAGACCAATTTTTTGTTTTCAGCGCTGTTGCACTTTGAATGACAATTGCGTGGTCATGCAACACTGTACCCAAACTAAATCTTTGTCCCCCCCCACAAATAGAGCTTTCGTTTGGGGTTTAATTTTTTAAATCATCTTTTTTGATCATCTCTGCGGTTTTTATTTTTTGCGCTATAAACAAAAGAAAAGCGAAATTAAAAAAAAAACACAATTTGTTTTACTTTTTTATTTAATAAATATCACAATTTATTTAAAAAAAAAAAAAACATTTTTTTTCCTCAGTTTAGGCCGATACGTATTCTTCTACATATTTTTGGTAAAAAAAAAAAAAAAAACAATAATCGTATATTGATTGGTTTGCGCAAAAGTTATAGCGTCTACAAAATAGGTGATAGATTTATGGAATTTTATTTTATTAATTTTTTTACTAGTAATGGCGGCGATCTGCGATTTTTTTATTTTTTTTATTGTGACCGTGACATTGCGGCGAACACATCAGACACTTTTGACACGTTTTTGGGACCATTCACATTTATACAGTGATTAGTGCTATAAATATGCACTGATTACTGTGTAAATGTGACTGGCAGGGAAGGGGTTTTACCACTAGGGGGCGCTGAAGGGGTTAAAATGTTCCCTATAGTGTGTTCTAACTGTAGGGGGGATGGGACTCACAAGGGGAGGAGACCGATGTGTGTTCCTCACCTCTGACAGGAGGTGAATCTGTGTGTTTACACACACAGATCCACACTCCTGCCGTGATCACCGGCAATCGCGGGTGCCCGGCGACAATCGCGGGTGCCGGGTCACGAGCGGCGCGCGCGCGCCCTAGAACGCCGGGAATACAGGGCGTCATATGACGTCCACCCGGGTCGAGGGAGGGTTCCTGCCGACGTCATTTGACAATGCGTCGGTAGGGAAGGGGTTAAAATCCTGCACAAAGGGTGCCTTAACTAAAAAAAAATTGAAAAACACTGCTCTATAATAGGATCAAAGGCCCTGATGCAGGACTGCCCGCGAAACGCGTTGGGCTGACAAAAGGATCCCTAGACCAGAAAACATATTACCCTGGATGGCTAACTTGTTTTCTAATAGAATTGGTAAAAATATTTTATATAAACCGTTTGTTCATGTCTATAATATGCCCAGGGAGGCACATTTAAAGTCCCATATACTCTTTATACCTCTATATGTATCATTTTAGGGATGGTACTTACAAAGGGTTAAAGCGGATGTTCCGCCAAAAAAAAATATTAAAAGCCAGCAGCTACAAATACTGCAGCTGCTGACTTTTAATATTAGGACACTTGCATGTCTTGGAGTCCAGCGCCGTCCGCAGCAGATGACGAGCGATCGCTCGTCACCCTGCTGCTCCCCCCTCCATCCACGCTGAGGGAACCAGGAAGTGAAGCGCTGCGGCTTCACTGCCCGGTTCCCTACGGCGCATGCGCGAGTCGCGCCGCGCCTGCCGATTGGCTCCCGCTGTGTGCTGGGAGCTGAGTGTTCCCAGCACACAACGGGGGGGGGGGGGGGGGCGACGGGATGTGACGCAATGCCCGTCTTTTGCCCGTGAATGCCGGGCCGGAAGTGGGTGCAAATACCTGTCTTTAGACAGGTATCTGCACCCCCCTCCCCCTGAAAGGTGTCAAATGTGACACCGGAGGGGGGGAGGGTTCCGATCAGCGGGACTCCACTTTAGGGTGGAGAACCGCTTTAAGATTTTGAAATACCCTACCTCTGCAAATAAAACACTTTTGGATACTTGTCACTGGGACAGGCGTTCCCAATTTCGCCACTCTTTCTGTTCTGGTGACAGCTGTAAAATTTTATTTTCTGCTTTAGTGACACCAGGATAAATAGGATGACTCTCTTTTGCGGGGACATAAGCAGCAATTAAAACTGACAAACGGTAAGCATTCATAAGTCTATCAAAAAACGACAAAAACAAGTTTTGGCATCAGATACACTGTAAGGCCTGGTACACACGATCAAAATTTCCAATGGAAAAAGTCCAACAGAGTTTTCCCATTGGATATTCCGATAAATTCCATTGGAGTTTACATAGCGAACATGTTCTCTTTTCCTCCGATGGAATTCCGATGTTAATTTGGTCGGACTAAGGTCCGATCGTGTGTACGGGGCATAACAAGTAGATTGTTTTGGATTCTAGACAATAGATGGTGAACCAAGACAGTGGGCAGCAGCTGTGGCATTATACAGAAGTTTTCAACTATGGCGGAACCCTTCCGTAATTACATGTTGCAACTAGCCAACTAGCATTACCAATCAGAAATAAGCTTAGAGCACCTTAAGCAGTCCATAGGCATGAGATGAAAGTTGCCTGAAAAGCAATTTAATGACCATAGTGGAAGACAGACAGTTACTGGCTGAGAACTTTCGGCAGAAGATTTGACCAAGCAGGTTGCTATTGTTCTCTCTTGAGATGCACTATGTAGGCACACCTTAACATAAACCTGCTACAGTAGTTAAATCAACTGTTTACATTTTTTGAGGGCTTTGCAGCACTATAATTTGTTGCTTTGTGCTGGCCAGGCACTAGGTAAAACTATCTTCAGTAATCCGCAGCTCAAAGTTTCAATTTCCCAGTATGGTGCCCAAATGATCAAAATGGGAGGCACCTGAAACCTCACATGTATCAGCTTGCTGGTTCTATGGTGGGAGCTCAGATGTGGATATGAAATGCCATATGTGTTGTGTTTAATGCCTAATCGGATGAAAAATACACAGCTTACGTAGAGAGCCGATCACGACGGTTCATACAAAATTATCTGAAGGGACAAGCATGAAAAATGTTCTCATTTAATACCAAAACATATAATTTTCCTTTTAATAAGGCCAGTGGTCATCTGAAAAAAATTGGTAGACCACACATGCTCAGAAACTTAAGAAATTACAATACAATACATTACATCACTTCCTTTGTTTTCTGTCGTACGAGAATATTCATAACTTTAGTAACCCCTTCATTTTCTATGAGATCAGCATACAAAACAAAAAGACAATCATTCGTCCGATTTTCCTTTTCATGTGTATGAGGCTTCAGAGTGGTTTTAAATCTCCCTGCATAGGTTTTACATGGATATCTGCTGTCTTCAGCTTTATATATCCTTTAGAAAGTGCACATTGTGTTACAGATTTTCTCTTCCTGTTCAGCACTGGGAGTGGATTATTGGCATACAGCAAAGGCAGCTAACTGGAGGATAGGCATACACCCCCTCTCCATATTGGCAAAGGAAGGAAGTAATGTGCAGAGCTGTGCTCTGAATTGAGCAGCACTCTGCTAATCTATTTATAGCTACCTCCCCAACATACAAACTTCAGGCTCCTTTTATCATCCGTCTAGGAGAACTTGTCAGGCTGATAACAGAGCTACGGGAAAAGAAGAGAAGAAACACACAGCACTCAGTGCTTTGGAGAGGGATAAGAAAACAATAGATATATGTGCCTAGGTCAAATTTCATGAATCAGGTTTACATCCACTTTAAAAATGTTTTACCGTAATGCATTCCTTGCATTCAGGTAAACAATGTTTAGGTATCAGCACCCCCCCCCCCCTTCTACTTACCTGAGCCCTCATTCGATCCAGCACCATGTACATCTGTAGCTCTTTCCTCCTCTTACTTCCAGGTCTCTCTGGCTTTGCTGGGGCACCGGGAACCATTGGCTCCCAGTGCTGTCAATCAAAGCTAGTGACAAGGGAGTGGGGGCGGAGCTGAGTCCTGCTGTCTGTGTCAATGGACGCACCAGTGGGGCTTGGGAGCAAGCATGCATGTTTGCCCCCATGGGAAGCCTCTGGATGGAGAGGAGGGGCCAGGAGTGCCGTGGGGTGACCCGAGAAGATTTCTATTACACAGAGCAGGTAAGTATAGACATGTTTATTTTAAAAAAAAACTTTTCAATTGCTTTAGGGTGCGTAGTAGGGTGTGCTGAGCGTACTTTGGAGCTTAGTGGAGTATTCTCTTTTTAAATTAAGAAGTACATCTCATACTCCATGGCTCCATTCTGTGCTGTGCTATTCATTACACTGTTGTCATATTAATATGAAAGAAGTACGGTAATTCATACTACAGGGTTTTGCAAAATCAACCCCATTCAGCAAACCGGCAGACTTTTTATAGCTATGTAAATGCTACCTTTTAGGCTTCACTAAAGTAACTACTTGAGCCCTGCTGTCAAAATGCCTCTGATGTGCATGTGCTACAGATACTTTACTTTATTCTGCGATGCATAAAATAACTGACCATATTTAACAACAAAGGGTATAATTTGCAGATAAAGCTGTTTCTTTTCTGTATTCCTCGTTGGAAAATAATTGCTGAAGACATGGGAAACTGCTGATAGCAAGTGAAATACATACTGGAGAGATTATGAAACAAAATCCAAAGTAGAATCATGTGAAGAATTATTGAAGCCAAATGCTTTTGACCTTGAACAAGCTATCCATGAGTGCCTAAAAGCAGCTAAAGTGTAACACGCATATTCCTTAAGGCAAAGATGTGCACCTGTAACATTTTGTACTGATGTGCTGCAGTCTTTACAATGCTGGGAATGCAGAGCACCATTTATATGACTAGGGAAAAAAAACAAAATGAAATGTATTCAATGGGAACGTGATTGGTCAGGGGGTGTTCTTTAACTAAAGGCCAACTTAATAGCTGTTTCATGTAAAGGATGTGGTGATTTTATAAATTTTTTTGGTATATTATACTTTAAAACTGTAATGTCGCGTACACACGATCATTTTTTGGGTTGTAAAAAAACTAAGTTTTTCAGGCTCTAGAAAAAACAATGTTTTTTTCAACTTCATCGTGAAAACGGCCTTGCCTACACACGATCGTTAAAAAGAAATGTTCTAGCAAAGCGTGGTGACGTACAACATGTAGGACGGCACTATAAAGGGGAAGTTCCATGCGGATGACGCCACCCTTTGGGCTGCTTTAGCTGATTTTGTGTTTGTAAAAGACGATTTGCGATTTTCTGTCTGTTACAGCGTGATGAATGTGCTTACTCCATTACGAACGGTAGTTTTACCAGAACGAGCGTTCCCGTCTCATAACTTGCTTCTGAGCATGCGTGGGTTTTTAACGTCGTTAAAGCCCACACACGATCATTTTTTACAACCCGAAAAACGACATTGTTTAAAACGTCGTGAAAAAATAGAGCATGTTCGAAAAAAAATTGGGCCGTTTTTCAGAACCCGATAAATGCTCTGAAGCCCACACATGATCATTTTAAATTACATTTTTAAAAAAAAAAATGTTTTTACAACCTGATAAATGATCGTGTGTACGCGGCATAAGAATTCAAATAAAAGAATCTAGAAGAACACCCATGATGGCTATAGCATCCAATTAAGTGTAATCTTAATTGCGATATGCATATGCATTGCAATACAATTAGTGGAGCCCAGAGGAAACCCTGCATGTCTCATTAAAGAGAACCGGTCACCTAAAAATCATCACATAGGCATGTGATGAAAGAAAAAAGTTAAGAAAAAAAAATAGTTACACCCAAGCACATTAAATTTTAAGGCCCCCACCCCCACTTATACGCATGTACGAACATAAATGCATGCGCCAGGGGCACCTATACGTGAAAAGGATGATTGCAATACACATGATGCATATCATTGCGCACGCCAGAGTGATTACTATAATTCTAGCACAAAACCTCCTTCGTAACACTAAACTGATGACCTATAGGGGGCATTTGAAGCATCGCCTAGGAAAAATATAGGGTACTAAAGAATGTCGCCATTTCCAGGGGTTTACATAAAATTAAGGTTTGACATGTTGGGTATATATTTACTCATCTTTTATATTTTACCAACAATTTGGGTAGTCTATTGCGTATGTTTGCCCTAAAACTAATTTTAGTGTCTTTTTACTGAAATGTTGCTGTAATTCATCAAGAGAAAAAGAATCGGATTTACTGTCTGTCTCTCACTCTCTCTTTCTTCTTCTTTTTTTTTTTTTAAGGGGGGCACGCTTTAGAATTTTCCTTTTTCGATGTAAATCCAGCCCTGTTAAAAGGTGGACTTCAAAAGTTGCAAGTTACTTGCCAGTGTCTCTATTTTATATTTTTATGTATCTATATTCAGAGGGGCTCCTGTGCAGCAAAAATGCAGGTTGTAGAACGGGCTCCTTTCATGCATTGGCCCTAAAGTATTTGCGACATTGGCTGGGAAATGACTAGATTTTTTGTTTTTAGAACTGAGAATAGTTTTGTTAGTTCCTAAATTCCTAATGCCTACACCCTCAGAGTTTTAGAAGTCAGTGGATTATTGAACCTGCATGATTTTTCTCTAGGGTGAAAGTACCCTTTAAGGTTCTTTTATCTGATAGATTTTTAGAAGTCTGCGTACTATTGTTTGGCATAATATTTAACTGACAGAAAACTAAAGGCCCTCTATGATTAATATTCACCAGCATTTCCATATGCCCTTGCAAAATCATTGAACACTACTGTATGTCCTGTTCTAGCTAAGAAAATGGTGCATTGTATCCAAAATATATGTTTGGACTTTATACTTATACTACTTTTTTCTTCCATGGAAAGGTCTTGAACCTGTTGGTGGAGCACCATGGGAAATCAAGTTGGAAAAAAGGACCAAAGTGGTGAACACAATGCTAAGGTAAGCTTACATTTCTCTATATTTCCCTGGGAATCTGATTGATTGGCTGTGAAGATCTAAGCATTTTGTAAACATGGGCAATTACGCATTTTCCGAGTTATAGCATCCACCCTATAATTTTTTTTTCCCAAAATCCAGAAAAGAGGTCTGTCTGTCCAGTTTCTACAGCCATTGTAAGCGGATCCCACTTTGTCTGCAGAGGACAAAAGGCGAAGTGAGATCTGCTTATAATGGCGCTTGTATTTTCACCAGAACTTTATGTGTTCAGGATCTGCAACGTTTAAACTCCTTTAATATTTTCATGAGTGCTTTTACAGCATTAGACAAGAAGAGAAGTTTGAGAACTGTTTTCACAGGCTGTTCTCCATAGACAAACAGTCAGAAATTGGAGTTTGTCAAAAAATTTAATCTACACACATACATTTTTTTTAATGGGGCAACCTTACTTACTTACTCAGGAATATGGATACATGTACTTTATTTGCTTGCACTTTCTTCTGATCAGAGAAGAAATGTCAGCCATTTTCCGGGCTCCAATAAAGATGATCTCTTCCTGTGTTCGAGCTCGGGGATAATAATTGACACTGACCAGAGAATAGAAGGGGTCAGAGAACAGCCTTGGCAGGCCCCTGTGAAGAAAGAAGAAAAAGATTGTAGTAGGTGACACTGAAAGTGTGCTTAGAAAGGCAGGAGCAGAACCAGGAAAGAGCAGAGTAGGCCAAGGAAATGCAGTATTTTTAACAGAAACCGGTAAGTAAAAGGCAGCAGAATGTTCTTATAGTATTGGTAGGGAATAGTGACCATTTTTTATTTTTATTTTTTGCAGTTAGTAAGTGGGTTTTAAAAGGGTAGTTTCTGTGTAGCGTTGTGGGTTAAAGCCAGACTGTAAAGAGCCAAGAAGGTTATTGTCAGTGAGGATATAGCTCAGGTGGTTGTAGACTCGGCATTCTAGGATTTTGGAGGTATTCCAGGAAGCACCTTTGATACTTTTTTTTTTTTTATTATTCTGTTATCACACAGAGCTCTGCTACCAGCATTAATTTTGTCAACAAAAACGTTTGTCTACGTTTTTGTCAGCTGCATTTTTGCTTACAGATGAATGTGCTTACTCCATTATGAACAGTAGTTTTACCAGAACGAGCGCTCTCGTCTCATAACTTGCTTCTGAGCATGCGCAGGTTTTTAACGTCGTTTTAGCCCACACATGATCATTTTTTAAAATGAAAAAAACGAAAAACGACATTGTTTAAAACGTTGTTTAAAAATGCAGAATGTTCGAAAAAAAATGTTGTCGTTTTTCAGAACCCGAAAAATTACGTGAAGCCCACATAGATCATTTTAAATGACATCTTTTTAAAACAACGTTTTTTTTCATGCCGAAAAATGACGTACGCGCCATGAGACTAAGACTAAATTTGAAATTTGCTGCCAAAATTAGGTCTGCGTAACATTCATCATATTTATGATACATTCATAGCTCAAGTCACTGAGACATGTACCATTTCTAAAAGGGGGATTTTGTCAGTTTACCATTGTCTATATTCACTGCAAATGTACCAACACCCCACAGTATAGATTTGAAATGTGATTTTGGAAAACACTGATGTATTGTGGTGCTCTGGCTAATTCACTTGGGGTGGCATTGAAAAAGAATGCTACAACTGTGCAACACCTAGTTTTGTGTGTTACTGTGCATTTTGGTAAAACATGAATTATCTAAATTGAGTCTTAAGAAGACCATCATAAACAAAATCAATTAACAGTGATGTAGTGTGCTCTTCGAGGTTGCTCAGCTGTGCAAATTTTTTCAGCTTACCTGAATGAGATCATGCCCTGTACTGCTTAGGATACAGTAGGGGACAGAGTCAAGTAGAACAGCTGATCTGTATGTATATGTAGAGCAGAACACCCCATAATGTTGAAGACTCGAGAGCCCTATAGGGATTTGGTTTGCAGGAATTATTTAAAAAATGTCTCAGCTTAGAATTGCTGTTAAAGAGAGAGTTCACCCTAAAAATAACTTTTAACCTTAGATTGATGCTCATTTTGTCTAGGGGAATCGGCTAGTATTTTTAAAATCGAAGCTGTACTTACCGTTTTAGAGAGCGATCTTCTCCGCCGCTTCCGGGTATGGGTCTTTGGGACTGGGCATTCCTATTTTGATTGACAGTCTTCCGACCGGCTTCCGATGGTCGCATCCATAGCGTCACGACTAGCCGAAAGAAGCCGAACGTCGGTGTGGCGCTATACTGCGCCTGCGCACCGACGTTCGACTACTTTCGGAAAATCGTGACGCGATGGATGCGACCGTCGGAAGCCTGTCGGAAGACTGTCAATCAAAATAGGAACGCCCAGTCCCGCAGCCCATACCCGGAAGCGGCGGAGAAGATTGCTTTCTAAAAAGCTAAGTACAGCTTAGATTTAAAAAAAAAATAGCCGATTCCCCTAGACAAAATGAGCAGGAATCTAAGGGTAAATAGTTGTATGTCCGGGTGAACCCCCGCTTTAAGTAGTAAGGATCTAATAATCTATATTGGGATTATTTTTTCCATTTTTCTCTTTAAAAATGTTTTTCTTTGTGAACATTTTTGACTTTTCTCGTCCAGCTGGGTGACAAATTGTATATACCTACATATAGTTCCTTGAAACGCATGCAGTTCCTCACCAGTTACAACAACTCTGTTACACACACACAGAACAGCCTGTGAGAATCTTCTTGAAAGGGCACATACAGTGGGGAAAATATTTATTAGATCCCCTGCTGATTTTGTAAAATGCCAACTTGCAAAGAAATGAAGGGCCTATCATTTTTATCATAGGTGTATTTTAAATGATCGAGACAGAATATCAACCAAAATCTAGAAAAAAAAAACACATGATACAAATGTTATAAATGGAGTTGTAGTTCAGTGAGTAGAATAAGTATTTGATTTCCAAGCAAAACATGACTTGGTACTTGGTGGAAAAGTCCTTGTTGGCAAGCACAGAGGTAAGACTTTTCTTGTAGTTGGTTACCAGGTTTACACACGTCTCGGGGGATTTTGGTCCACTCTTTTTTACAGCTCTTCACTAAATCCTTAAGGTTTTCTGGCTGTCGCTTAGAAACTTGAAGTTTCAGTTCCCTTTATTAATTTTCTATAGGATTAAGGTCTGGAGACTGGCTAGGCCACTCCATGACCTTAATGTGTTTCTTCTTGAGCCACTCCTTTGTTGCCTTGGTGGTATGTTTTGGGTCATTGTCATGCTGGAAGACCCATCCACGACTCATCTTCAGTGTTCTGGCTGAGGGAAGAAGGTTCTCATCCAAGATATTGGAATACATGGCCGCGTCCATTGGCCCCTCAATGCGACAAATTTGGTCTGTACCGAAAACAACCCCAAAGCATAATGTTTCTACCTCCTTGCTTGACTGTAGGGATGCTGTTCTTAGGGTCATAGTCAGCATTTTTCTACCTCCAAAGATGGCGAGTTGAGTTAATACCAAAGAGATCAATTTTGGTCTCATCTGACCACAGCACTTTCTCCCAATCCTTCTGTAAATCATTTAGATTTTCATTGGCAAACTTTAGATGAGCCTGTACATGTGCCTTCGCCTTGCAGGCGCTGCATGATTTCAATCTATGGCAGCGTATTGTGTGACTAATGGTTTGATTGGTGACTGTGGTCCCAACTGCCTTGAGGTCATTCACAAGCTCCTCCCGTGTAGTTCTGGGCTCATCTCTCACTTTTCTCATAATCATCCTTACTCCACGAGGCAAAATCTTGCATGGAGCTCCAGACCGAGGGCGATTGTTAGTTATTTTGTATTTCTTTCATTTTGAGAATAATCGCTCCAACAGTTGTCTCCTTCTCGCCAAGCTTCTTGCTGATGGTCTTGTAGCCCATTCCATCCCTGTGCAGGTCTACAATCTTGTCCCTGATGTCCTTTGACCTGACAATGATTAAGCACATATCTGTTGTGTGAAACGCGTCTACTTTAACCACTGCTGGTGTCCTCTGGTGTCATTTTGTAAAATTTTATATTCCAACAAACTTTACTTGGAACCCACGTGAGGTGCAGCTGGTTCTTGAGGCCATGGCTAACCCCAACCCTTCTGCAATTGAGGCCACAGCTTCTGCAGCATACAAGCGGCTGTAGCCAGAAACCAGCACTCCCATTTTACTAAGGACATTTTTGCCCTTACTTCCTGTACTTTAGCCTGTGCCTAATGGGATGACCACACACAGGAAGAGCAATCCTTGAATTTCGATGCAAGGTTGACAAACATCAGGTACTCTTGATGGCGGCACTAGCTGGTGCTGGTGGCCATATTATGACTGGGCAGCCATACTATGAATGTTTGGGCACTGGCTGGTGACTTCATGTTCAGTGCTCTTCCACTGTCTCTGGGATACAGGGTGGCCTTTCTACTGGCATTGTGAAAAGCGCCCAGTATTCCGTCTCAGTTCCTGCAGCATGCATGATGAATCCTGAATGTGGCGAGTCTGTTGAGCCCCACCGGCTCCATGGTTGTGGCAGCCTCTTGTTATCTACACCTGCTGTATGCTGGTTATCCTGTGTGCTGATGTTTGAGACAATTGGGGGGTGCCCCACCTTGGGGAGGCTCTGGGTATAGACCATTACCCTCTTTGTCTGCTTCAAAACCCACCTATTACCCCTACCCTAGGGCCATTATTCAATATGGAACATGCATTTGCATGTTAATCAGTCAGAGGAACACTCAGATGGTGGAGGTTCGGTGTCCCACTTGCCAGACACTCTTTCAGACAGAGTGTAATGTCCTTTGGGGATTTTTTTTCCCCCCACCCCTCACGAGGCACTGCTTTTGGAATTTCCCAACAATCAATACCTAAAAATCAATGAACTGAAGTGAAAATGGAAGTTTTGTTCTTACTGTAAAAACGTTTTCTCTGCATTCATTCAAGGACACAACACCCTCCCCTGGTTGTTATGTCTGTAACCAGTTGTTTTCTATGTATTTCTTTGTGGTTAATGGAGCTGACTTCAGCAGATGGGGAGGGTTTGGCCACCAGCAGAGACCACCCTTATGCCTTGTACACACGGTCTGACTTTTGACCGTGCAAAAGTCCACCGTGAGTCAGTCGGAAAAAAAAGAACAGGTTCTCTATCCAAGGTCCAGCGGACTTCCGAAAAAAAAAAGTCCAATGGAGGCTACACACGGCCAGACTTTCCTAGAAAAAAAGCCTGTCTGACTTTCTTTCTAGGAAAATCCGGCCGTGTGTACGAGGCATTAGGCTGTGCTTTGTTTTGTGCCTAGTGTTCTACTCTTGCAGGTTAATATAGCCCAACGATCCTATAAAAATGTGTCCTTCAAAAAGAACACAGGGAAAATAAGTTTGCGTTAAGAACAAACATCCATTTTGACTCAAAATGCAAGGTTTGCATATTTGGCACTGTGAGTTTTGGGGCTGAGAACTTATGTGAATGTACATGCAGGCATTTGAAGATGCCAGCATGTTTTATAGTGCTTGTTAAGGTGATGGTTAACAGATGATTTTTATACACTGACAGGTTTACTTAATTCTGCTGAAGATGTACATAAAAAATCTTTGAATATACATTGTTAATGACCAAATAAATGTTCAGCACAGAGCTATATGAAAGTCTGTTATTATTCTATAATGATCTACTTCTGCTTTTTATGAGGTTACACTCCTTGTACAGCTTGTTTAATGCACATGTGACATCTCTGCTTCCTGTATTACTTATTGCCGTGTTAATCCATCCGTCTACTCTTTTAGTCTTGACTTTTTGCATAATCGGCTCTGTCGTTTTCCCTGACAAACTTTCTAAGCTCGCCCAGTGAACCAAGAGTGCAGGTGAAGCCATTTTGCTTGGCTGCTCAATCAGTGGGCACTGAAAGATTATCACAAATATCGGAACATTGTCATGCAGGTTAAGAACTATGGAGGCGTAATGTGTACATTATTGAAAGGTAATTAAACCAGCACTCTGTGGGCTACATGTTTAATAGTTGGATAGAGAGCTCTCTAGTTTTGATATAAAAAAAAAACATTAAAAGTACCATTATCAGATTGTCTATGTGACTCATTTAATTATGGTATATTAGGAGAAGGAAAAAATGAAGCCATTAAAAACAAACAGAAGCAAACATTTATTATGTGAAACACACAGATATTAAATATTCTGGATGGATACTCCTATTTACGCGCACACCATTATACTCGGCATAATTTAAACTGCATTAACTAGTAGCAACCAATTTCATTCACTTTTACATAATCTAATGAGAAAGATGATATTTGTTGTCCAGAAGCAACTTCTCTTTGTAAATAGTCATTGTTCTTTTTACAAAGCCTGTATATATGTGTGTATGGAGTCTCTTTTGCAGATCATAGGAAATGTAATCAAAATTAGGGT
Organism: Rana temporaria; assembly: GCF_905171775.1. NCBI lineage: Eukaryota > Metazoa > Chordata > Amphibia > Anura > Ranidae > Rana > Rana temporaria. The sequence continues at coordinate 273,539,075 of NC_053493.1, forward strand.
AGGTCACTGTTTTCATTTATGTCATAAGAATATACATTTATATTCATGTGCTCAGAAGTTTAGTTTTGGATCTTCTGGCCATACATAAAATTCTGTAGTACTTGTCCAATGAATCCAGTTTGGAATAAGCATTTTGGCATATATCAAACACAATCTGGATTTGACACACCAGCTATTAAAAATAATGACATTTTATTTATTATAGGTATTTATATCGTCCCAACAATTTACACAGCACTTTATATATACTGTACATTCCAATCATACATTTTATCTCCTTAAAGCGGAATTCCACTTGTGTTTTTGTTTATTAAAAGTCAGCAGCTGCAAAAAGCATAGCTGCTGACTTTTAATAAACCGACACTTACCTGCCCCGCGATCCAGCGATGCGGCCACCCGGTGGCTCGCTCCTCTCCCCCTCCTCGGCGCCGTCATTGTAACTTTGGGCACTCGGTCATGACAGCTTAGGGCTTCACGGCCAGGCGCACACTGCACATGGACGAGTAGCTCTGTGCTCTCCTATTGGCCAGCTGATCTTCCGGGACCTGAGTTGTGTCCCAGAAGATCGCTGGCAGGACGGGGCCGTCTAGAGCGAGAGGAGTCGTTGTCTAGGTGGCCCAAAAAAGAAAGCAGTAAGTCCCACTAAAAGTAAGAAAAAAAATGACATGCCAGGGGCGAGAAGTGCTTAAACCGGAAGTTCCACTTTTGGGTGAAACTCCACTTTAAAGCAGTATTATAAACCCCCTCCCAAAAAATGTATATATTGCATCATACCATTTCTTATATGAGGCTTTTTTTCCCCTTTATTTCAGCTGATGACCCAGCCACTATCACTTCCTGTATAGGGTGTTTGCATTCTAAATGAAATAGTAAAGCAGATACCTTTTTGGAGTGCATCATTGTCAGTCTGTTGGGAGAGAATAGTGCAAGGATGGCCATACCTTATACAATTTTCTTGTACAATTTTCCTTCCAAAACCATATAAATTGAGGTCAAACCTAAACACTTTTGTGTGCAATCAGGCAGACCCTTGCACTACATAGTTGACAGTAATTGCAGCACAATTTTCCTGTGCAAATTACATGCAGTGTCTCTGGGGTGCGATTTGAGCCAATGGATTTGTATGGCTCAAATCGCATCACATTCGCATCATACTCGTGCAGAACTTTTTTTTTTTGTCTGCACCAGATTCTGATCGCATGGGTATTCACACCCATGTGATCCAACTCTGCAAATAACTGCGTTGTGAAAAAGGATTACACTCCGGAATCGTTTTGCATGAACGGGTTGCGATTTTCACACAGTGCAGAATCCACAGCGAATTAGCACTGCATCTGGTGTGACCCAAAGCTGAGTTAGTGGTCCATTTGTGGTCCAAGTTTCATAAAAATAGGGTTGCAGTCCAGACATCCACATCCTAATATTATTTCCATGTACTCACAATTTTATCCTGAATGTAGTTCTCCTTCAATAAATAAGAAGGTCAGTTAAGGGGAGAGCCGTATTTAATGGCACCACAAGAGACCCTGGAACAGTTCCTGCGGTTGGTTCATTTCTAAAGTCTGTAACATGCAACTGCCCTTAAAGAACTCTGGGCAGTTCAATCCCCCCCCCCCCCCCACATTATGGAATGTTCCTTTTTTATGTATCTCATGCAAAGGACCCCCTTTTTCTGGAATTGCCAACAAGCAGAATAATTAGCTGTTGGCGTATGAGTTTCTGCTTTCTGGGAAGATGAAGGGAGGTGTGTTGGTTCAGGCACCCCAGTGTCTCTAATGCCGCGTACACACGACAGTTATTCATGTCATGGGACAAAACAACGTTTTTTTCGACGTGATTCCTCTCAAGCCTGCCTTGCATACCCACGATCGTGATAAAAATGCTTGAGCAAAGCGCGGTGACGTACAACACGTACGACGACACTATAAAGGAATTTTTATTCGAATGGCGCCCTTTGGTCTGATTATGCAAATTTCCCTTCTCATAACTTGCTTTTGAGCATGCATGTTTTTTCCCCCGCTGTTAAAGCCTACACGCGACCATTTTTCACAACAAGAAAAAAATAGAGCATGTTCTAAATGTTAATGCCCATTTTTCTCATCGCGAAAAATGCTCTGGAGCCTACACACGTCTGATTTTCATGACCAATTCAAAAAATGGCATTTTTCTTGTCATGAAAAACGGTCGTGTGTACGCGGCATTAGGCATTTTGGGCCAGATTCAGAAAGAATTACGTTGCGCAGCGGCGGCGTAACGTATCCCATTTACGTTACACCGCCGCAGGTTTCCAGCGTAAGTGCCTGATTCACAAAGCACTTACCTGTAAACTTGCGGCGGTGTAACATAAATCCGCTCGGCGCAAGCCCGCCCCTAATTCAAGTGGGGCGGGCACCATTTAAATTAGACGCGTTCCCGCGCCGAGCGTACTGCGCATGCTCGGTCCGTCAAATTACCCGACGTGCATTGCGCTAAATGACGTCTCAAGGACGTCATTGGTTTGACGTTAACGTAAATGGCGTCCAGCGCCATTCACGGACGACTTACGCAAACGTTGTGAAATTTTAAATTTCGACGCGGGAACGACGGCCATACTTAACATTGCTTAGACCGCCTAGGAGGCAGCCTTAACTTTACGACGCGTATCGCTACGGAAACAACGTAAATTTAGATCGACGGGCATTGCAGACGTTCGTGAATCGCCGTAACTAGTCATTTGCATATTCTACGCCAACCGCAATGGAATCGCCACCTAGCGGCCGGCCTAGAATTGCATCCTAAGATCCAACGGTGTAAGTCAATTACACCTGTCGGATCTTAGGGCTATCTATGCAGAACTGATTCTATGAATCAGCCGCATAGTTAGGACAGGCGGATCACAGAGATATGACGGCATATCAGGAGATACGCCGTCGTATCTCTTTTGTGAATCTGGCCCTTTGTTTCTGGAAGTGCTGCAGATTGTATACTTGTACTATCTAGTGGCACAAAACATCAGATTCACATCTGCAGGGAATCGGGGGATGTCAGTTTCATCTATGCATTGTGTACCTTCAGGCTGTCCTAAGTGACCACACAAAAAACTGTTTACATTTTAGTCCTACTTTTAAAAACATTTTGGTGTATTTTTGTTCCGCAACAAAAGTTTCTCCAGGTACCCCACCCCACTTGGCCTTGCTTTAAGGCCTTTTTTTTTTTGTTTGTTGCATTTACCATTTTCATTGTATTGCTCTGATTATTGAATATCTAAAAAGAGGTTGAGAATAAAATAAACATTTTATTATGACATAAACAAAAAAAAAAATCCAGTTTGAAAAATGTATGAATCCTGGGCGAACTTTATATAAATCTTTTATTAAAAAATAAATAACAAGACACCGAAGTGTAGAGTGGTGCAGTGAGATTTGGATGTAAATGCTGCTTCCTGGGGTCCCATCTGTAAAAAGGATGTCATTTCGGTAATGGATAACTTCTAGGTCATATGCAGTGACAGCGCAAGTTTTTTTTCTTTGGAAAATAAAAAGCCTTGGCTCAGTATAAAGTGAAGCAGGCAATGTAGCAAAAATACACACACCAAGCAAAACATTGTCCTTTAGAAAGTGTATAGATTATCAAAAACTTTCTCTATTAAGACATGACAGAACATTTTTCTTTGCTAAAGGGCAATGGCTCTGAGTGAAATGTAAAATATTACATTTGTAAACATGAGATGTAAATCTGAGCTATTCCGTGTTCTGCGGGGATGTAGAAAATAAACAAGACTCCTAAACTCCAAGTACCTTTCAGTAGCAGGAAGAAGAGTTCATCTAGGGCTACAAATCTTTCACCTGCTAATGATTAGTACATTTATCTGCTCCATCATGTCCTCCTCCTGCAGACTGGGGCGGCATGGACTTCATGCTAAATGGCTCTGCATTATATCAGTGGCTTATATTATTCCTGTATTTTGTCTGACACCAAAGCCTGCACAAGGTCAGATTAGAACATTTTCCCTCACTCATTATCATTTTCAGAGCATTGTCCTAAAAGCAATTTAATTGTGTCCCTTATTTATTTTCTTCTGCCTTTTATGCAGTTTACAAAACTATGCATGTCGATTATCTTTTTTTATAAAAGCAAGACAATCCTTTTTGTTAAAAATATTCAGTACTTACCATTTTTCAACAGAAGGACCTAAGGGCTTCTTTACATTTTGAGCTTGGGGGTGGTAAAAACAGGCGGTTAAGCTGCATTTCTACTGCCCCCTTAAATCTGTAAAGGGAACCAGGCTGGGGTGTACACATTCCGTGGCCAACCATGCTTCGCTTCATAGTTCTGACAAAAAATTATCCCGGTGTGGTACTGCTTGCCTAATACAACGGGCCGCACTACAACCACCCTGCAACTATGTGGTGCGATATTTAAAACCAGCAATGAGGAAGCGACTTATTGCCTCCTCACCACGTGCCAAATTACTCTGAAAAGCGACCTACAGCAGATTTCCAGAGGTGCATGGATGTTAGCCACACATCCATCCAAATAGCCCAAAAGTAAACCTGCACTTCACTCCAATTATCTTTGCTATATCACTTATTTAGGAAGTGTGGGGAGTGTCGGCAGCTTCTTCTAGGTTTACCATAGTAGCTCACAAGGCTTTTTCACATACAAAAGTAAACCTGTGCTTGCTTATTTACACTGCCTGTCCCCCACTCCCGTTCTTAGATTTACCATCCATGGGGAAGTATGGGGCACTGTGACTCTCTCCCATTCCTCCTGTGATGCAGTGCTGTTTTTTTAAGAAAGCCACTTACCATATTAGAGCACTGTCCCTGAAAATCACTATAGTAGTCCACACTACTGCATGAATAGCCACAATCTTCTGGGTACTGCTCAGGTTCTTCTCAAGTGGCTTCCCACTGGACACATACCTTTTATCCCTTTTGGGAGGTTCCTATTTGCACCATCTTACATGTTACACCCTAAATATAGTTGTAACATGTAATGGTACAAATGATGAAATTTGCCTTGAAGCAGTTACAGTAGAAGTTTTCTTTTTGTCTTTTCAGCTAAAGGTTTTAAATAAATATATAGAAGCTGACCATTGTAAGCATCTGTCAGTGTTAAAGGGTTTGCCCCAACTTTTTTTAATACTTTATTTCTTTATTAAAGGCAAAGAAAATAAGTAGTCCAAGTACAATTGTAAGTCGGTAACACGTTTAAGTACATGTGTATCAACATCCAAGCCCAACCCTTTAGCTGCCTCTTATGCTGGACAGTTTGGCTTAGGAAACTGAAAAAAATGGCCAGATCACCAGGTAAAAATAAAGATAGAATTCCAAAAAGAACACTGATGCAGTCACCAGATCTAATAATTTGTAAGCTGTATTATAATACATTTTATTTTTTGATTTAATGCCACTTAGGCCTCGTACACATGGACGGACTGTCCACTGAAATCGGTCCGCCGGACCGTTTTTAGCGGACATGTCCGCCCAGAGATTTCTGCCTGATGGTTGTACACACCATCAGACAGAAATCCGCGCGTACACGATACGCGGTGACGTGGCCGCGCTGTCGCCGCGACGATTACACGGCGACGTGCGCGGCCCTGGAAGGTCAATGCTTCCACGCATGCGTCAAATCACTTTGACGCATGCGAGGGATGGCGGCCGAGCGGACATGTACGGTGAGTCTGTACAGACGACCGAACATGTCCGACGGACAGGCTTCCAGCGGACATGTTTCTTAGCATGCTAAGAAACATTTGTCTGCTGGAAAACGGTCGGCTGGACAAATGTCCTCTGGAAACCTGTCCGGTCGGCCGTACACACGACCGAACATGTCTGCTGAAACTGGTCCGCGGACCATTTTTAGCAGACATGTTCAGTCGTGTGTATGGGGTCTTAAACTCTGACTTTGCTTGCTGCATGGCTGTTCTGCCACGGCGGTCCCAATGTTTCCCTTAGTACAGGTTTTCCTTAAATGCAACCAGTGAAAAGATCTGAACAAGTAAGCTAGCAACTTTAGTAGAAAGATGATTCTAATAATGGCTACCAGTGGCAGTGACATTGGAGGCAATGAAGGTTATTTACTAAAACCAGAGCTTGCAAAATCTGGTGCAGCTCTGCATAGAAACCAATCAGATTCCAGGTTTTATTGTCAAAGCCTAATTCAACAAGCTGAAGTTAGAAGCTGATTGGATACCACACAGATTCTGAATTGCACCAGTGTTGGTAAATCTCTTTCACTGCCTGTACTTTTCGCTAGTGAAGGCTAGGGGCAGGTACCCAGCAGGTGGGTTGGGGCATGCCTATGCAGATAACCTCCTTAAAAATGCAGGATTTTGCATTGACACTTGGAGAGGGCACCATGCTGCGCTGGAGTGACAGGTCCTAGGATAAAAGGTATGTTTTTACAGCTTATGCTGTCAGCTTTCCGCTAAGCTGTTAGTTTACTTGTTTAGTGTTTCCCAGAGGTTCATCATACAAGGGCAGATCTTTTGTCAAAATAACATAAAATCAATATTGCCTGTTCTCTAGACAGTTGTCAAGATCCAGTAAAAATTTCTTCAGAAGCAAACTCTTTTTTTATACTGGTACTCTACAGTCAAAGTTTTGATCTCTGGCTTTTTTACTATTGAACAAATGTCCAGTGATTTGCTGTTTTTGCAACCTGCAAGAACACTCAAGGACGCTGATCTCTCAATAGACTCCACACCCATCTGTGTGGTAGAAAAAAAGCTTTTAATAGAAAAAGTTTTGTAAGCAAAAAGGTTTAAAAACCTGCAACAAAATCTGTTAAGAGGGAAAAAAAACACTAGTGTACCAGTTGATGGCATTCAATAAAAGCATGTGAAGGACATTATACAAATAATAAAAAATACATTTAAATAATGATCTATTATTACTGGTTTATGTCGCTCATAAATTTAAAAAAAAATTATATTTTCTGTATATAATGAGGATTATTATAAACACACTGTCCAAAAACATAAGTACATGTGTTTTTGGAAGGGTTTTGTGCTTCATAACCTCCTTCCTCCTAGAAAAAAAACATGAAAACAAATAAAAAATGAGCTTAAACATGCAAAACTGCACTACAAAAACATACTTTAAAAACGAACTACAATATTGCACTGAAAAAATGCATGATTATGCAGCAGCACTTGTGTGAACCTAGACTAAGACGGTACCGTGTGAAAATTTTGAAAGATTTTTTGAAGTTGGAGGTTTTCCTTTTTTTTTTTTTTTTTTTTCCTATAGCTTTTAGATCTGTTGTAGCTACTACTTCCATCATTCAGTTCAGGCCTAATGCCTATGGATAATGAATGAGGTGCAAAGACAAAATTACGTACGTTAAAATGAACCAGATTGGGCGCTGCTGTATTATTCAAGCCAAGCTAAATGTAAAAGCTAAAAAATCAATTGCACAGTCAAAATATAGAATGCCAGAATGCGGTGTCAGTGAAAATCACACTGTTCCTTAACCACTTAAGGACCAGGCCTATTTTTTTTTTACTTAGTATTTACAAGTTAAAATCTTTTTTTTTGCTAGAAAGCTACTTGGAACCCCCAAACATTATATATATTTCAGACACCCTGTAGAATAAAATGGCGGTCATTGCAATACTTTGTCACACTGTATTTGCGCAGTGGTCGTACAAACGCATTTCTTTTGCAAAAAAAGTACACTTTTTTGAATAAAAAAATACAAGAAAGAATAAAGTTAGCCCATTATTGTGAAAGATAATGTTACGCTGAGTAAATTTATACCCAACATGTCATGCTTTAAAATTGCGCCTGTTTGTGGAATAGCGACAAACGTTGACACTTAAAAATCTCCTTAGGCAAAGTTTAAAAATGTCTACAGGTTAACAGTTTTGAATTACAATTTTGCTAGAATTATTGCTCACGCTCTAACGATCACATTGATATCTCACATGTGCAGTTTAAACACTGTTTACATATGCGGGCGTGACTTACGCATGCGTTTGCTTCTGTACGGCGGGACAGGGTTCTTAAAATATATATATCTTATTTATTTTTATTTTATTTTTTTACACTGTCCCTTTAAAAAATTGGATCACTTTTATTCCTATTACAAGGAATGTAAACATCCCTTGTAATCGAAAAAAAGCATGTGAGATCTGGGGGTCAAAAAAAAAATCCTCTTTTTTTTTTCAATACATTTTTTTTTCCCCTTTAAGACCATGGCCGAATGTGACGTTTGTTCACTTCCGTCATCCAATGGTATGGAGTTGAGTGGGGCCATCATTCCCTCACTTGACTTACAGCCTCAAAGGGGAAAGGACTGGATTGTCTCCGCCGCTTCCGACGGTTTCCGACGGCTCTGGTAAGCGGCGGAGATTACCCGGACTTGACGGGAGGGGGGTGGGCATCTCCTGCTGCCGATAAAAGTGATCTTGTGGCAAATCCACTGCAAAGACCACTTTTATCTGAAAGCAGGTCATCCACAGCTTTTAAAAATACCAGGGTTCTGACAGCTATTTGCTATCATAACAACGGTATTCAATGTCAAAGTGCCAACATATAACGACGGCGGGTAGTCCGGGAGTGGTTAAAGCTAAACTCTGAGTACAAACCCATATATATATATATTTCTCGATAGCCACAAAGGATACAAATCTACTTTGTGTGCACCAATTGCCTTTAAAAACCCAGATATTAACCCTTGTTCACACTGGGTCAATTTGACATGTCAAATTAGAGCCTATTACTGGCAACGGCACCGTCCGAATCAGTGCGCCACCGACTTTGCTGCGCCCCACCGATTTCCAAAAGAGTAGATTCAGTACTACTTTTGCCGACTTCAAGGGTGGTTTCACTAGACATCTGTGTATAAATCCATACAGATGTCTCTCAAATCGCCCCCGAAGTCAGACTGAAATGCCGGTTTGAAATTGTTCAGCCGAACTCGCACGGTTTCAAACCCTGCATTCAGTGTGAACCTAGGCTAACCGTGCAAAAGTACAGTAGTAGTGACATCACTACACTGTTGTACATAGCCTGTGCAGAGAGCAGAGTTGTAAGAGGGTCCCAGCCGCTTCACCCACTTCAGGCTGCCTGCTGAACACTACAGGAGGGGCAGAGATGAGACCAGTCACGCTGCACAAGGGGTAAGCAAGCAAGTTAGAGTCGGTTCACACTAGGGCGACACGACTTTCAGAAGCGACTCCGACACGACTTGAGCATGAACCACAGGGCGATCTGGGGAGATTTACAACACGACTTGAAGTCGTCTCCAGGACAGGAGACATTCCAGTGGCCAATAAAACAACCATCAGCTCTGGGAGAGGGAGGGGTTTGTCTGAGAAATGTATGTTCTCTTCCAGGAAAGTAGCTTCAGTTAAAGACAGTGATCAGACTTGGAAGCGACTTCCATTGAAATCAATGGGTACAAATCGCCTAGAAGTCGGATTGAAGTAGTACAGGAACTTCTTCTGAAGTCGGAGCGACTTAAGTAGTGTGTATTAACACCGCTCCCATTCACTTACATTGCTTTTCTGGACAGCGCGACTTGGGACGACTTGAGACGACTTCAAGTCGGATCCCAAGTCGCCCCAGTGTGAACCGGCTCTAAGAATACACACAAGGAATGTATTTTGAAAATATTTGTTTATTCCGAAGTTCAGCTTTAAGTCCTGGTTCACACCAGTGCGGCTTTGAAATCATGCTTCTTCAACGCAATTTCAAAGCAATGTATGTTACTACCCAGGGAATGATAATAGATATGAGACATACAGTCCTATGTCATAAGTGCTCATAATTCATCTTGCTGAGAAGTCTCTCTGCTGATGATTTACTTTTCTGTTAAAAATAAAATTTACCTTCATTTGAATTTCTGTCAAGGGTCCACCAGTCCTCAGTGAAAGCTGCTTTTGGGCTCCATCATTTTTGGGGGACCCCAACCCGACACTATTTTCCTTCCATTTTGTTTTTCAGGATTCACTGGAGAGATTTTTTGTCACTATTTATATTTTATTGAGATATATATGATCTCACCATTTATTTATTGATTCATTTTTTGTGGAGATTTTTTGTGGACACCTACCTAAGTAGCTCTTTGAACTACGGTTTGGAGCGCTTATAACTTTTTTTTGCATTCATATTTTGTGTATTGTGCACACTATTAGATACAGCTGCTTTGAATGTCACTAATTATTAATTTTTAACACTGATTTACTCACAGTAGCGCAGAAGGTTTCATTTGTATCTATTTTTGGGGGTATACAGTATTTTTCACTGCTTGTGATTTTTGCAAAGACGTCTGGCCATCATACTATCCTGTGAAGCGGGCCCATATTTACTAGTGTTTTTTTAAGATGACCCCAATTATCTTTTATCTGGATTAGATTAGACTCGTAATTCTGCACTGGAAGAAATATATATTTTATATATAGTGATAATTGAAACATTTTCTCATCTGCTCTACTGAGCTGAAATAGCCATAGTGATTATGTAAGAAAGTGAGGCTTTTATACAGTCCGGCTTCACACTGCTGGTTTTTGTGGGTTTTAGCCCTGGTCCCATAGACTTTCTTTTAGGTTGCATATTTTTGGTGCGTTCTTTGAATGAATGAATGAAAACTTATATAGCGCAGGACATGCGAACTTAATCGCCTCTGGGCGATTTTTGAAAGCACACCAAAGATGCAGCATTCAGGACTTTAATACACTTTCAGAAAATATACCCACGCTGTAGCATTGTAAAGCCAGTCTAATAGGGAGTTGCTTTCTATTTCTAAATGGGACTGAAACTGCTGCTATAAACCTACAGAAACCTAAATATATAATCGCGATGAAACAATAACATTCTGAGTCACATTTTAAATGATAAGTTTGCCCTATACAAAAATATTTTTTGTTTGTCTTTGACATTTCTTTCAGTAGTGGTCATCTGTAAATCTGAATAGTTCATTCAACGTCCCATTTTTCAGAATGAATGATTTGCAGTGAAAGTTAATTAAATGTAAATGGATAATCATTATGCTGTACTGGTAAGCAGTAAACATAGGGCCAGATTCAGGTAGAAGTGCGGCGGCGTAACATATCGTAGATACGTTACACCGCCGCAAGTTTTCATCGCAAGTGCCTGATTCACAAAGCACTTGCGATGAAAACTACGCCGGCGGCCTCCGGCGTAAGCCCGCGTAATTTAAATGGGCATGTGCCATTTAAATTAGGTGCGCTCCCGCGCTGGACCTACTGCGCATGCTCCGTTTCGTAACTCCCGCCGTGCTTTGCGCGAAGTGACGTCATTTTTTTGAACGGCGACGCGTGTAGCGTAATTCCGTATTCCCGGACGGCTTACGCAAACGACGTGAATTTTTAAATTTCGACGCGGGAACAACGGCCATACTTTATACAGCAATACGATTGCTGTGTAAAGTTAAGGCACCAAAAACAACGACTAACTTTGCGACGGGAAACTAGACTAGCGGCAACGTAGCGAACGCGAAAATCCGTCGTGGATCGCCGTAACTCCTAATTTGCATACCCGACGCTGGTTTACGACGTGAACTCCCCCCAGCGGTGGCCGCGGTACTGCATCCTAAGATCCGACAGTGTAAAACAATTACACCTGTCGGATCTTAGGGCTATCTATGCGTAACTGATTCTATGAATCAGTCGCATAGATACTCTGAGGCCCCATACACACGGGAGGATTTATCCGCGGATACGGTCCAGCGGACCGTTTCCACTGATAAATCCTCTCGAGGATTTCCGCGGATTTCCATCCGATGGAGTGTACTCACCATCTAATCGAAATCCTCTGGTGATGACGTGTCGCGCCGTCGCCGCGATTATGACGCGGCGACGTGCGCGACGCTGTCATATAAGGAATTCCACGCATGCGTCGAATCATTACGACGCATGCAGGGGGATCCCTTTGGACGGATGGATCCGGTGAGTCTGTACAGACCAGCGGATCCATCCGTTGGGATGGATTCCAGCGGATAGATTTGATAGCATCCATCCCAGGGGATAAATATCCGCGGAAACAGATCCGCTGGAGTGTACACACCATAGGATCTATCCGCTGAAACCCATTCGCTGGGATTTTTCAGCGGATGGATTCTATCGTGTGTATGGGGCCTGAGAGATACGACGGAGTATCTGAGATACTCCGTCGTATCTCCTTTGTGAATCTGGCCCATAGTCTGTATACATAATAGGCTAAGGATCATTATTAAAATGTTTTCACACAATGACTTCTTTATTATATAGTATGGTCATTACGTTTGCGTACATTTAACAATTTGCTAAGAAAAATTGTGGTTTACAGAAAAAATAAACAATTGCCCTGTTGCCAGTGCGTGACCCCTTAGGAAATCATAAAGTTGTCCTAGACATAAAAAATATATTTGCAATCTTCAAAATATAAATGACACATATAAATGCATCAATTAATTAATTCATGCATTATAGATAAATTATTACACCAATGTGTTATCTTAATCAATTTTCAGAACTTTCCCAAGTTGATCCTTTGGGAAATATTAAGCCCCATACACACGGGCTTAATGTCGGGAGACATTTGCCGGTTCAAGAAATACCAGCCGACATTCTGCCAGTGTGTATGTCGGTCTGTCCGCAGCAGCTGAACGACTCCCAATCAGTGCTCTCAGCCAATGACCGAGAGCGCTGGTCGGAGTGTTCTGAGGTGGGCACATTTCCCTTCCACAGCACAGCTGGACTTATCTTGCATGGTTAGTGCATCTGCTCCCGACCAAAGCTGTCAGTTGTTTTTCATGCTACCAGGCTTTAAAATCATTGCTTGCTTTTTGTTTACTCCCTTGTCCCTGATCTTAGTGTCTCCAGTTATAAGAGTCTACCTTAGGCTTCATGCACATGGGTCTTTTATAAACACTTCTGTCCTGGCAGGAGAAAAGCAGCTTCAAAAATGCATCTAACGTGTGTAGGCACATCAAGAGCTAACAATATGAGTTCTGATTGATTGATTGTTTTTTACATTAGAGAATTTATATTTGACATGAATTTATGCACTTTTGTAAGCGCTGTAATTAATTTTATTCAAGTAAAGAACACTTTGTGTACAGCGGCTGCAATTTATATATGTATATATATATAATGAAAAATTGCAGCCGCTGTACACAAAGTGCTCTTCACTTGAGTTAATAAAATAAAATAATTACAGCGCTTTCAAATATAAATACTCAGTTTTTTACATTTATATTTGACATGAATTTATGCACTTTTGTAAGGGCTGCAATTATTTTATTTTATGAATGTGACTTTGGTGGGTTTTTTTTTCTGCCGCCAAATTCCTCTAAACACATATAGTGTGTATGGACACATAGGCTATATGGAGGGGTGTTTAGACCACAAAAAATACTCAAACGCCTGTAAAAGCAGTGTTTTTTGGCTCCAGTCTTATTCGCAAAAAAGAAGACTCCTGCTATCAAACTAGAGTGCAAGAGACCTATCCATATTTGGCATCTATAGGCCTGACTATTGCCACTTATGAGGCAGTGGAGCATGCATATTGTTATAGAAATACAAGCTACGGTATCAATAGGCTGGTATAGTTTAAGTTAACTCCACAAAACTGCATCCTTTGTCCCAGATAATGAGACTAAGAAAAAAAATGTAAGGCTAAATTTGTGAATATTTATATTAGAGCCTGTCGGTGAAGCACTGCCTGTTCACAAACCCATTGCAATTATATTGCAATCAGCGTTCCATTTTTGCACCTACTGAGATGATTGAATGCCTGCACATGCACAGGAGTGATGTAATCTCAGCCCCTCTGATGAACACGGTATCGGAAGAACACCAGACGAAGAAGTCGGCAACCAGTAAGGGTGCTCTAGGACACTGCAGCGCTGAAGTTGGGGCGGGTATCGTTCAGCTTTAAAGTGGAATGTTAAAAGTGAAAATGTGTTGTCTTATAGTGAATGTATAGATGTATTAATTGTGCCCAAACAGCATGCAGAAAGATGTATCTTGTGTCCTACATTCCTCCTAAAATAGCAGTACACTTCCTGGGTCCAGGCATTCTTGTGCCTACATCCTTATTGCTACAGTATATACTATATCTGTAGTGTGAGATCAAGCACTGCAGCTGATTAATATCTTTAGAGTCTATTCAGTTTACTTCTTGAAGAGACTGTGTCCCTCATTGTGCACCAACTTATGGACCCCAACTAGCCGGCAGATGCATCCAACATACACTTATGGTTTAGTGGTGGGTGGTAGCTTTGATAACTTTCCTGAAGCCTAAACCTAGTCTCTTTCGATTGAGGGTCTACAAGTGAGCTAGCCTTGTGTTTTTGTTACTTCTTTTCGCTTACTCGGGGAAAATATCTCAGTCCCAGAGCTATTGTTTGCATCCTAACTCCTGCAGGACAGGTATTCCTGTCTTAAAGGGGTACCGTATAGTGCTGCATTATTAGTTTGCTGTATTGCCTCTTTTATCGATAGTTTCAGTTGACTGTATTCTTTGCCTGCCATACTATTTTTTGATCTTAATACAACTTAATAATTTATTTTTATTTTTTACAAGTGTGTTCATAATCTTCTTTGCATGACAGCCAGGAGACTACCTGGCCAAGGTATTGTGGTGGTGTTAGCAGGTGTGGTGCTCTGCCCAGGTCTTGATGAAGAACCCAAATCATCTAGCAGCCCCTGGGGAGGTAGTGCTACACTAGTAATATTTTCCCTCTGCTTTTTTGGGCGCAGCTTGCACAGTTCTTTACGGAGGCCTCATAAAGCCTTGTCATGGGGAATATGTTTATTGGGTTGGGTCATCTGCAGCTACCCTAAAAAGAAAATCATCAAAAGCATGTTTTTGCTAGTAATCACTGTTTTAGACGTTTAATTGTAATATGTAATTTACTATTATAACATTATATATGACAGCTTGTCGAACTTTTAAAAGAGTTCACATAACTTTGGTAGGAGAAAGGTGACTACTGAGAACTTTAATTATTTTCTTTAAATAGAGCTTTATTGATGTGATTTTGTATGGCAGCAAATCATGCCTTCATTAGGACATAATAACCTGTCAGTAAACCATGTTGGAACATTTGGAGCATGCTGTGATGAGCATGTTAATAGATGGCATTATCCTGCTAATGTGTGCTCCATGGTGTACTCATCTTCATATTCGATGCAATAATAATAGAGCCCATTTATTAACTGAAATGCATTTGTGGTAACATGTTTTAGTAATAATGAATGGTGATATAAAAGGCAGTGTTTTTCATTCTTTGCAGCACTGAAGAAAATAATACCATTGAAAACTAAAATATCCCAGCAACACCCAACCAACAAGTCCATAAGTAAATACATTTCATGCTGCTATATATTGAAAATGGACAGAAAATGCATGTTATGAGGATCCCAGGACACTCTCAAAAAAAAGATTAACCTCTTGCAACCCCCGGCATTGTAAAATGACGGACACAAGGTGGCTCTACAATGCCGGGAGGACGTCTTTTGACGTCCTCGGCTCCTCCGGCCACTGGTGGGCGCGCGCCCGGCACATGCGCGTGCCTGGTGGCCGCAATTTCCGCCACGTACCCGTGATCGGTCGTTACACAGACAAGGACTTGGATCTGTGTGTGTAAACACACAGGTCCACGTCCTGTCAGGGAGAGGAGACCGATGCTGTGTCCCTTGTACATAGGGACACAGATCGGTCACCTCCCCCAGTCCCCTCCTCCCACAGTTAGAATCACTAGTAGGGAACACATTTAACCCCTTCCTCGCCCCCTAGTGTTAACCCCTTCCATGCCATTCACATTTGTACAGTAACAGTGCATATTTATAGCACTGTTCTCTGTATAAATGTGAATGGTGTCAAAAGTGTCCAATGTGTCCGCCATAATGTCGCAGTCACAATAAAAATCGCAGATCACCGCCAAAAATTTCATAATTCTGTCCCTTATTTTGTAGGCACTATTGGCTAGATTCACGTAGAGTTACGCCTGCGTATCAGTAGATACGCCGTCGTAACTCTGAATCTACGCCGTCGTAAATTTAAGCGTATTCTGGAAACCAGATACGCTTAAATTAGGCTAAGATACGAGCGGCGCAAGTCTCCTACGCCGTCGTATCTTAGGGTGCAAATTTAGGCTGGCCGCTAGGTGGCGCTTTCTGTTGTTTTCTGCTTCTGATATGCAAATGAGCAAGATACGCCGATGCACGAACGTACATACGCCCGTCGCAATTAGTTACACTGTTTACGGCGGCGTAAAGATAAAGCTGCTCCCTAGGTGGCGCAGCCCATGCAAGGTTTGGACGTCGGAACAGGCCTATCTTTTTACGTCGTTTGCGCAAGTCGTACGCGAATAGGGCTGTGCGTAAGTTCCGTCACGTCGTAGGCAGTGTTCGACGTATCTTAGGCATTCTATCCGACGCATGCGCATTGGGATTCTTTCACGAACGACGCATGCGCCGTTCGTAAAAAAACGTCAATCACGTCGGGTCACCAGTCATTTACATAAAACACGCCCCCCTGTTCCACATTTGAATTAGGCACGCTTAGGCTGGCCCATTTACGCTACGGCGCCGTAACTTAGGAGGCAAGTGCTTTTTGAATACAGCACTTGCCTCTCTGACTTACGGCGGCGTATCGTTTATGCGATACGCTACACCGCCTCAAAGTTATGCCAGTCTTGCTGAATCTGGCTATATATCTTTTGCACAAAACAATCACTATACGCTTATTGCGATTTTTCTTTTTTTTCTTTTTTACCAAAAATATGTAGAAAAATAGAAGAATACGTATCGGCCTAAACTGAGAAAAAATAAATTGGGATATTTATTATAGCAAAAAGTAAAAAGTATTGTGTTTTTTTTCAAGTGATCAAATACCACCAAAAGAAATCTCTATTTGTGGGGGGGAAAAAAGGACCCCAATTTTGTTTGGGAGCCACGTTGCATGACCGTGCAATTTTCAGTTAAAGCGACGCAGTGCCGAAAGCTGAAATTTAGCCTGGGAAGGAAGGGGGTATATGTGCCCATTAAGCAAGTGGTTAATCACCTGGAGGCGTTTGCTGTATTGAACAGTGGCCTTCTTAACAGGGAAGAACAGCTTTCCTTTAACCAAATCTTTTAGGTCACATAGTACATGCAATCATCATAAATAAGCCACCACAGCGAAGTAATTCTTGTAAACTAACCAATAAAGGAGGACAGGGTTTTTCTCAACTCGCCTTTCAGGACAACCTTGGAGAGAGCGCAGCTCCGCCTCTTTAATTAGGAAACACCTGCAGACCTTTAAATCCCTCCTCTTCCACCATGGCCTCAGTTATTGTGTTTCCTCCGCCATGGTGGAAGTGCATGCTGTGAACCAGAGGAGCTGCGCTCTCTCCAAGGGGCGAGGGAGTAGGCTTACCTTTTTTTCGTATTCATTTTCTGCTGCTTGGCGTGGAGCGGCCATCCCAGCCCCCCCCCCATGACGAACGGGGGGTGTTCCGGAGTCCCCAGCCTCTTGCTCAGTGGCAGCAAAGGCTCTACAGGAGGTCAGTGCTAAGTGCCCAGAGTCCGCAGGTTTTGGCTCAGGTGGCCAATATCCCAAATTACTGCGGCTGCAGTTTCTTCTCCTCATGCCGGTTCCGGGTCCTGGCAGGCGGATGATGTCACACACAGCAGCGCGGTCTCCTGTAGGGGCGTGGCGAACGCAGAGGTCAGGGGGCAGGCTTATCGAGCGGCGTCTTCCGGGTCCGGCCATCGCTGATGACGCCGGACCCGGGATATTTAAAACCGGATGGTCCCCACTGCGCTTTCTGTTCAGGATGGAGGAAGGGTCGGCAGTAATGGCAGATACAGGCGCCCCAGACACCGCTCAGGTCCAGGTAAGAGAGGTACACTGGTGCCTCGATTCTTTTGAACTTAGGTTTATTGTTGGTTTGGTTCCTCCTTAAAGGAGCCTGTATCTGCAGGGTCTGAGGTAACTTCGCTCGGACCCTGTCAGTTTTCACATGTTGGTGGTTAGGTTTTTTCTCTATCTTGGTGGGCCTTTTCCTTTTCCTTGGCGGTGGTGGTTTTTTCTTCTAGTAAAAAAACAGAATGGTAGAATCTTTAAGTGAGATCTCTTTTTTTTCCTCTGTGTTTTTTTTAGGAAAAAACTAAAAAAACACCACCCCAAAGGAAGTGTCCTTCTTGCAAGAACCCTCTTAAAGATACATGGCAGAAGGCAATGTGTAAAACCTGTATCAGGGAACTGTTGGAAGAGGAGACATCCCAGCAGTATAAAGATCTATTCACTGAGTTTGGTTAAAACCATGTTGGTTCAGAAACCAAAAGTACAAACTGAACCTCAGCAGTCGCCACCTAGCCCAAAAGCTTCCACCTCTAAGTCAGAGGTTATGGATTCTGGGGATGAGGGGACAAGTACTCTTCCCTCGGTCAGAGATTCAGATGAGGAGGAAGAGGATAGCAGGAGTTCCAGATACAAAGTCTCTTTAGACAAAGTGGATGACCTGCTTAAAGCAATGTATACTACACTAGAAATTCAGGAAGAAAAACTACAATTATCTCTCCATGATAAAATGTACCAGGGGCTGGACGATTCCAAGCATAAAGTAATCCCAGTCCACAAAGTGGTATCGGATGCTATTAAAAAAGAGTGGAAGGACCCGGAGAGGGGCCCTTTCTTTTCTAAAACCCTGAAGAAAAGGTTCCCCTTTGGAGATAAGGAGTCAGAGGTTTGGAACAAAAAGCCACGAGTAGATGCGGCTTTCTCTCAGGTTTCAAGACACACGGACATCGCTTCGAGGACATGGGGGTTCTGAAGGACGCCATGGATAAAAGGGCAGACTCCCTCCTGAAAAATGCTTGGGATTCTACTTCACTCAGTCTTAAACCCGCTATGGCATCCACAGTGGTGGCAAAGAACCTAGAGTGTTGGGTAGAAAAACTGATGAGCCATGTAGAAGCAAGCACACCAAGGAAAAATCTCTTGGATTCCTTTCCCCTGATTTTAAAGGCAGTCCGGTATATGGCTGATGCGTCAGCTGAATCAATCAAGATGACAGCTAGATCCTCTGCTTTGGTAAATTCAGCCAGGCGTGCAGTCTGGCTTAAAACTTGGACAGGGGATACGGCCTCTAAGATTAAACTCTGCGGTTTACCCTTTGCAGGGGAGTTTCTTTTTGGGCCAGATCTGGAAAAAGTTTTGGACAGAACAGCCGACAAAAAGAAGGCCTTCCCTGCCAAAAAGAAACAACCTGTTAAAAAATAATTTTCATCCTCTTCAACAGTCCTACAAAAATAGAGAAGATAACAAAAAACGCTGGGCTCCACAAAGGGGAAGAGGAAGAATTCTATTCAGATCTCCTCCAGACCAAACCCCAAAAGACCAATGACAACCTGACTCCAGTGGGGGGAAGATTGTCCGCCTTCCTTCCTCAATGGAACCAAATGGCCAAAAGTCCCTTTGTAAAAAAACATCATTGCACAAGGGTACAACCTGGAGTTTTCAGAATGCCCTCCAAGCAGGTTTTATGTTACAGCCCTACCAAGGGAACAGGAAAAAGCTTACGCTATGATGAGCCTGTTAAAGGATCTGATCCAACAGGAAGTAATTGTCCAGGTACCAAAACAGGAGGGAAGGGGGTTTGACTCCCATATATTTCTAGTAAAAAAGCCCTCAGGCAAATTTCGCCTAATTCTGAATCTGAAGATCCTGAACAAGTCAATACGGTACAAGCACTTTCGCATGGACACTATTCATTCCATAACAAAGTTGTTAACACCAGAATGCTTCATGGCATCCCTGGATCTAAGAGACTCTTACCTACATGTACCAATAGCTCAGGCCTCCCAACAGTTTCTTCGCTTGGCTATCAATCTAGGGACCTCAGTCTGGCATCTACAATTCAGGGCTCTGCCGTTCGGCCTTTCGTCTTCCCCCAGGATTTTCACAAAGGTGATGACGGAAGTCCTGGAACCTCTGAAACTGAGAGGGATCTCGGTTGTCCCGTATTTGGACGACCTGCTATTCTTTGCAGATTCCAGAGATCAGGTTGTGACAAACCTCCAGATGTCGCAGACTCATCTCAAGAGTCTAGGGTGGCTTTTAAATCTAGAGAAGTCAAATCTAGATCCTGCACAGGAGATGAGGTTTCTGGGTTACACCATAAATTCAGTCCTCCAAAAAGTATTTCTCCCTCAGGAAAAGATGGAAAAGGTATATGCCGCAGTGAGTCAGATTCAAACTAATCTTTCAGTGTCAACACGGTCAGCCATGGCCAAGGTCTGATGGAACTAGCCAACCAGTTATTGTCCTGGGCGGAGCTAAACGTGACTTCCCTGTCAGCAGTTCACCTAAAAGGATCTCAAAATCTGCTAGAAGACCTTCTAAGCAGAAGGAGAGTGGTGGAGGCAGAATGGAGTCTGAATCGGGAGGTATTCACCATGATCTCCAAAGAATAGGGACATCTTCAAGTGGTTCTCTTTGCCAGCCAGCAAAACTCAAAGGTCCAGGAATTATTTTCTCTCCACAGAGGAGACCAGGCGATAGGCATAGATGCTCTAGCTCACCCATGGAATTACCAGCTGTGTTACACCTTTCCCCCCTTTCCCTTAATTCCATTAGTTCTAAGGAAATTCAGGGAAGAAAATACCAACCTAATCCTGATAACTCCTTTTTGGCCAAAAAGACCGTGGTTTGCAACAGTATTAAATCTGGCCGTAAAACCTCCCATGGAGGCTACCACCCAGAAAGGACCTCCTAACACAGGGCTCTGTGTTTCATCCAGAAGCAGACAGGTTACACATGAGCGCTTGGTTTCTGAGGAAGACCTGCTAAAAGCCAAAGGATTGTCAGACAAAGTAGTAAAAACACTACTTTCTAGTAGAAAAGAAGTGACTAGGGCTATTTATCTTAAAGTATGGAAGAAGTTCAACTCTTGGTGTTCTTCCAAAAACCTTCAAACCAAAAGTGTTGTTTCAGTTCTGGAGTTTCTCCATGAGGGAATGGAGAACGGACTTGCAGCCAGTACCTTAAAAACACAGGTAGCAGCTCTTTCAGTTTATTTGGAAAAGACTCTGTCCAGAGAACCTTTGATTTCTCGATTTTTTTTTTTTTATTTTTTTTTACTTTTTGGGGGGCACTTGCTCGAAACAGACCTGTGACCCTCAAAGTTTTCCCTAGTTGGGACTTGTCTATTGTTTTACAGGGTCTCACGGGATCTCCGTTTGAACCTTTAGAAGATATTTCTTTGAAAAATGTAATTCTCAAAACAATTTTCTTAGTTGCCATTACGTCAGCAAGACGAGTCAGCGAGCTCCAAGCTCTGGCCATTACAGAACCTTTTTTAAAGATCTCTTCAGATGGATCCCGCCTTCCTTCCAAAAGTATCATCAACTTTTCATTAGTCGCAAGAAGTAATTCTACCCACTTTTTCGTCAATTCCTACTAATGCAGGGGAAGAAGCTTTTCATACATTAGATGTGAAAAGGTGCCTGATTCAGTTTCTTGCAGTCACTAAAGAATTCAGAAAATCAAATGCTCTGTTCGTAACATTTTCAGGTCCCCGGAAAGGGGAAAAAGCTTCCAAGAGTACACTAGGAAGATGGCTGAGACTTGCAATTATATAAGCCTATAAAGCCAAAGGAGAAGTGCCTCCCTCAGGTATTGCTGCACATTAAACATAATCAACTGCAGTTTTCTGGGCCGAAAGGACCGGTGCTACACCCAAGCAGATTTGCAAGGCTGCCACCTGGTCCAACTACTCAACGTTTTTTAGGCACTATAGGTTGGACTTGCTGTCTGCCACAGATCAAGCCTTTGGCAGGAAGGTACTGCAGGCAGTACTCCCACCCTAGGGTAAGTTACTTGTTTATCCTCTCCAAGGTTGTCCTGAAAGGCGAGTTGAGAAAGACTTGGTTAGACTTACCGGTGATGGTATTTCTAAGAGCCTTTCAGGACAACCGCTATTTCCCTCCCTAATGTATCTTAAAAATAATAATAATAATAGTTAAAATCTGTAATGGTGTTGTGGTTTTCTGTGCTTTATTTTCCAGTGAGTTGGAGACCTCAATAACTGAGGCCATGGTGGAAGAGGAGGGATTTAAAGGTCTGCATGTGTTTCCTAATTAAAGAGGCGGACACCCAATCTCGTCCGCATCTGCAATGATCTGATTATGCAGACGGAAGAAAACCCTATTTTTCCTTCTGTCATCAGATCGGATGAACGCGGACATACGGTCCGTGTTCATCCGATCCCCCCATAGGGGAGAGCGGAGAAAAGACAAGGCGGTCCCTGCACAGTGTGCGGGGGCCGCCCTGTCATCCGCCAGCTCAGCGGGGATCAACGGAGCGATTCTCGCTGAGCATACGGAGGCGGATCATTATTGATCCGCCCCGTGTGAAAGGGGCCTAAATTGTGTCCTGTGGTAAAATATTTTTATAATGAGGCTGGTAAAGATCACATTGATCATGCCCACTGGGGGGTCAGGTGCCAGGTCTCTGAAACTAGTATACAATAGGCTTTTAGGTAGAAATGCAGCATCTTCCTTAGCGTGCACCTTCCAGTATTTACAGGGATGAGATCAGTAGAAAACAGACAGATTACTGTATATAGTGGAATGGAAAAGCTTAATCTCAGTTTAGCGCCACAAATCCATCCAACACTATTTTCAACTGTGCATCTGGCAATGCTTGAAGCAGCATTAAACCCCAAAACAAAAATGTATTATATTACAGCTTAGTAATTTCTAGATGTGGTGATTTTTCTTTTTTTCCCTTTTATTTTTACCTCGTCATCTGTCCAGTAAGTCTGATCGTTTTCCACTCCCTTTAACTGACCAATCTGTCCAGCAAAAGTGTCAAAGGATTGAGACAATCTAACACTGACGGGGTGCTTACTTGTCATTACTTTATGTACAGTAAAACCTTTATCCCAAGAGAGAACAAAAACTGTTGGTATAACTGATTAAAGTGGAACTTTGACAGGTACCCAGTCCCAGTCCCAGTCGGATCGCCATGGTGGATTCACCTGGAAGCTCCCCCTTACCTGCCTACTACCTTATCGGACACTTCACAGGTCTCAGAACACTGTGGGATCATGCACAAGTCACATCCAGCTGCCTACAGTTTCTTTTTCTTCTCTGTGGGTTGAACTGGGAGGACTTTTTTTTTCAGCCAGACTAACTATGTAACATGTCAGGCACTGATCCGCCCCGTGTGAAAGGGCCCTTACTTTTTATTTTATTTATTTTTTTATTCTGCAGAATTGCAGATAATGCATCTAACACTACTCCCCACATTGACATTGCTGCTGTTCAAAGGTGTCTTTGTTGCTCCTTCATATAGAATGGAGACATCCTAAGGCAAGAAGTGTGGTATTGGTGGGATCACCTGGTGAAAATAAAGGGGAAAACCCCTATAAAAGAACACCAATGTAGCCGCCACATTTAAAGCTGAATTACAAGTTCAAAAACTTAATTTAAAAATGTATTCACAAAAGCCATTTTGCGTGCATCAGAATTATTTTCAAATCCAGATACAGTGAGGGGAAAAAAGTATTTGATCCCTGCTGATTTTGTACGTTTGCCCACTGACAAAGAAATGATCAGTCTATAATTGTAATGGTAGTTTATTTTATCAGTGAGAGACAGAATACCAACAAACGCATTTCAAATATCCCAGAGTTGAGCTAAAAGTATTGATAAGCTGCTATATATTTTTGGGGGGTTTTCGTTTGAATGCCACTTTAACCACTTAAGACCCGGACCAAAATGCAGGTAAAGGACCAGGCCCCTCTTTGCGATTCGGCACTGCTTCGCTTTAACTGACAATTGCGCGGTCATGCGACCTGGCTCCCAAACAAAATTGGCGTCCTTTTTTCCCCACAAATAGAGTTTTCTTTTGGTGGTATTTGATCACCTCTGCGGTTTTTATTTTTTGCGCTACAAACAAAAATAGAGCGACCATTTTGAAAAAAATGCAATATTTTTAACTTTTTGCTATAATAAATATCCACCAAAAATATATATAAAAAACTTTTTTTTTCCTCAGTTTAGGCCGATACGTATTCTTCTACCTATTTTTGGTAAAAAAAATATCACAATAAGCTTCTTTCGATTGGTTTTGCGCAAAATGTATAGAGTTTACAAAATAGGGGATAGTTTTATTGTATTTTTATAAAAAATTTTTTTTACTACTAATGGTGGCGATCAGCAATTTTTTTCGTGACTGCGAAATTATGGCGGACACATCGGACAATTTTGACACATTTTTGGGACCATTGTCATGTTCACAGCAAAAAATGCTATAAAAATGCATTGTTTACTGTGAAAATTACAATTGCAGTTTGGGAGTTAACCACTGGGGGGCGCTGAAGGGGTTAGGTGTGACCTCATATGTGTTTCTAACAGTAGGGGGGTGGGGCTGGACATGTGACATCATTGATCGTATTTCCCTATATCAGGGAACACACGATCAATGACAGCGCCAGCTTCGGGGACCGATCGCGGGACTCCGGCGGCGATCGGGGCCGCGGTCACCGAGCTTCGGACCGGGTCGCGAGCGCGCACCCGCTACCCACAGCTGGGCATTTAACAATCATGTACAGGTACGTGATTGTGCCCAGCCCTGCCATTCTGCCGACGTATATCGGCGTTAGGCGGTCCTTAAGTAGTTAAACGAGAAGTACAGCCAAAGCTCGATTGGCTGTACTTCTGTGGATTCCAGGAGTGCAGTTCGTTCTGCACTCCTGGGACTCGTTTTCCTGCAGACAGACGCTAAAGCCCACTGTCAGCTGACATCACAGAGCTGGTCCAGGCTCAGGTAAGATTGTGACAATATAGTCAGGATCTGCCCAGATGCCTGGACCGGCACCCAGCTCAGCCTCTCAACGAGCGGCTTAAAGTCTGAGCCGGCTACTTCCGCCCCCTCCACAGCCAACACGCCAGTAAGCGAGGGGGGGGGTAACCAACTCCCTCTGCTCACGGAGCTGTGAGAACCGAGCGATCAACAGTGTTCGATCACTCAGTTCTCAGTTATGGAGGCTCCAGTGTTGGAGACGCCCACACTGGAGCGATGCTGCATTCACCCAATTTACAACAAGGTGAGAGACGTGCTGTCCGTTTTCATCAGATCTCTCCATAGGAGACAGCGGTGCTGCACAAGCCCTTCCCCGCTCATTGAGCAGAGAGGGACTTGTCATCCGCCGGCTCAGCGGAGAGGTCTCCTGCTGAGGCAGCGGGAGCTGGCGGAGTCCGTAGCGAGAGAGTCTACCTCGTATCGCCATCCGTCTGATTTTGGCGGATCGGGTCGGATGTCAGCGAACATGTCAAAACTGACAGGCGGACCTGAACGGTTCGACCGTGTGAAAGGGGCCTTAAATATCTGAGTCCTATTCAGCCCTTATTAGCTCTTTCTCCCACTTAGCTATTCATTTTCCTATGATTTATTTTTTCTTATTTCAATTTTTTAACCATTATTATTTAAACTTTTTTCGTTTTAATTTATTTATTTGTACTTATTTTTAGTATAGCATTAAACACAATGCAAAATTGGAAAAACATTTTTGTTTTTTCATTTGTAAATAACGTTGCAATGTTTGGTACCAGTACTTTAGTGCCATTTTAAACAATTCAAACCATAGAACAAAATGTATGATATGTATCTACAGTAAAAAAAAAAAATTACCACTTTAATACAAGACTGTTCTGCCTCATTCCTGCCTTAGCCATTTTTCATTTTTTAGCGCTGTCACACTTTGAATGATGTACTTACCTGATCCTCCTCTCTGCACATTATCAGTAGTGCCCGCAGGTCCTGATCTCCCACACTCTAGCGCTCTTTAGTCCCGAGGTAAAACCCACAGCAGTGTCCATAGCCCTGCTCTGGATGTGAACATGCCAGGAACAGTCCACCCCTGGATCGTAGGGGGGAACCTTTTCTTTTGCTAGGGGAGCAGAGGTTTGGGTTTGGGTTTCTCTTCTCCCCTGGGAAAAAGAAAAAAGAAACCCTTAACCCCTTGCGATGTGGACCCAGCCCCACTGCGAGGGATCTTTTATTTTTTTTCTGCCCAGTTGGGCTTTAAGAACTGTCAGCGGACTTGGCCACTGATCAGTTATAGCTTGCATTTTGTGTGTTCGATATTGTCTTCTCTTATCCTTTTTTTATGCTTCCTCTGGGCCCCATATTTTTCCAATGCCCCCCATTTGCACTCGAGCCTACTACTGCCCCTCTGGAATGGATCATTTTGGAAGACACTAGTTAAAGAAACATAACATGAGCTGATGACATTCCATTAATACCCACATGTGAAGCAAAAATATTACAAAGCAGAAGGAAACCGTACATGTTGAAAAATCATAAGTTTCTGGCCTCATGAGAAAGCTGCAGGTAGCCAGGAGCTCATGCACTGTCTGTGCCTGGACACCTCAGGTCATTTCTATGTCTTAAAACTGCCATGATTAAAATGTATTAAAGGGTCACTAAAGGAAAAAAATTTTTTTGCTGAAATGACTGTTTACAGGGCATAGAGACATAATAGTTAACTGATTCCTTTTAAAAATTATTAAAAATTGATAAAAAAACAATCATATAATGTGCCTGCAGTGTAGTTTCGTTTTTGCTGTTGTTTGCTGGTTCTCTGATGTACAGAGAGCCACTAGAGGGCAGTCAGCCAATAGAGATCAGTGATACTTTGTCTAAAACTCCTCAGCACCAATCCAGTTTCGTTTTACACACAGTAATCACATTAGTGACCACCGTGAGAAATCTCCCAGCACTGTGGTTATCAGGAAACAGGCAACCAGGAAGTGTCCAAAACAGAGAGGATTTACAGCAACATGAAAGCAAAAACGAACAATGAGGACATGAAACCAGGACTGCAGCAAGGTAAAGGAAGCTATTTAGCTAAAAAAAAAAATTCCTTTAGTGACCCTTTAATGTTTTAATTTCAAAGTTCATCTCGACATTAACAGATTTGTCAAAATCATATAATTCAACTTTAAGTGTGTCCCAGCTTTCTGCTCTTAGAGATTGATTTCCATTCATCCGAGGAGGAAGAAGTCATATATTATATTGCAGATATAAATCTATCTAGTTGTCCTCTCCTCTAGATGACTTGGTATGCAGCGGGTACATTGTCGCCCATCTCTGATGTATCTTGTAATAACCCAGATGCGCATTGCTTGTGTTACAACTATTCTCTCTTTAATATCTTTCAATGGTATCCTGTCACTGCTAAGGAGAACAGTATCCTTCTGCAGATTACGGTACTTTGTTTTGACAGCAATACAAGTGTCATCTTACATAAAGCTAATGGTTTCCTGTTTGCAGTATAAAAATGGATTCCCTTGGATCATTTCCAGACAGAGATTGTGGTATCCATTCCAGATGTCCAAGTTACATACAGTAGTTGTGCAATATTTTGTATAGCATTGAATCCCAACTGCTGAATTCTGCACCATACCATACACTTTTTTGAGTTCCCTTTAAGCCAGTGTAAAAAAATTATAAAATCAATAAAAATAAATCAGAAAACAAAAATAACATTTTTGTTAAAGCGCCCCGTCCCGACGAGCTCGCGTGCAGAAGCGAACGCATACGCGAGCAGCGCCCGCATATGAAAACGGTGTTCAAACCACACAAGTGAGGTATCGCCGCGATCATTAGAGCGAGAGCAATAATTCTAGCCCTAGACCTACTCTGTAGCTCAAAAAATGCAACCTATAGAATTTTTTAAAAGTTTGACGCCATGCCACGAGCGGGCGCAATTTTAAAGCGTGACATGTTGGGTATCATTTTACTCGGCGTAACATTATCTTTCACACTATATAAAAAAAATTGGGCCAAATTTATTGTTGTCTTATTTTTTAATTTAAAAAAGTGTTTTTTTTCCAAAAAAAGTGCGCTTGTAAGACCACTGCGCAAATACGGTGTGACAAAAAGTATTGCGATGATCGTCATTTTATTCTCTAGGGTGTTAGAAAAAAATATATATATAATGTTTGGGGGTTTTAAGCAATTTTCTAGCAAAAAAAACTGTTTTAATCTTGTAAACGCCAAATCTGAAAAACAGGCTCGGGGCTTAAGTGGTTAAATATGCCTTCCTCAGTATTTCTGTCTGCACCTGTTTATCAAGGTTTAACTAAGGGTACGTCTCAGAGGGATAACTAGAACCTTCAGGGTCCTGCTGCAAGTAACCACGAAGGGCCCCCCTGCCCACCCACCTTCAATCTGATCCCCAGCCTTCCGGTTCTGGTCCATGGAAATCCTCCCAGAACCCTGCCTCCCGTGTGCTCCCTGAGGTGTGCATCCAGCTGATAACGGTAAAGGCCAATCACAGCGACACTTTACCATGTGATCACATGTAAACAGACATGCTGGTATTTGGCAGTCCTTTCCTCCCATGCTGTTTCTGTATGAGGAAAGGAGAGCCCTTAACCAGCAAGACTGTCAGTATAATGTTTACACTGATAATCAGGACACTGATCCTCAGTGCCCTGATCATCAGTGCCACCTATCAGTGCTCGTCAGTGCCACCTATCAGTGCTGTCTATCAGTGCCACTTATCTGTGCCCATCAATGCAGCCTATCAGTGCAGTCCATCAGTGACACCTATCCGTGCTTCCTCAGCAGGACTGTGGGAAGTGTGAAGCCCAGCAGCTGACAGATCGAATTCAGTGGTTTAGCTTCACTGTTCCTGCCATGCACACAGGAGTAGAGAGGCGGGAGGAGAAGGAGCAGATTAGCTCTCTCCTCTCCCATCTGTGCGAGGGAGGAGGGATGGGAACTGTGTGTGTAGGCTCTGGGCTGTATATAAGAGAGATGCTCTCAGCTCAGAGCCCTGCAGCCAGTAACCCTGCTGGGGCCCCCAGACAATGGCAGAACACCAAGGCCCTGTCACAAGTGGGACCTTTGTGAACCCTGGTAGTTCCACCACTGGTATATCAAAAATTGATCCCTTTTGCTGAGCATTGCTGTGAGGTTTTCTCTCCTGAGCTGCAGATATCTCCATTTCATCTAGTAAGGTTTGTTCTTGTGAACACTCAT
The DNA here is from genome assembly GCF_905171775.1 of Rana temporaria. Classification (NCBI taxonomy): domain Eukaryota; kingdom Metazoa; phylum Chordata; class Amphibia; order Anura; family Ranidae; genus Rana; species Rana temporaria. Next base: position 273,568,060 of record NC_053493.1, read on the forward strand.
TAGCTGTATATAAGAACAAGGTTCCTGCTCCTCTTGACTGATACAGTGAAAAGATAAATATTGGAGAAATGCTTCTTCAATCACATAAAAAATATACAATGTCCCCACATTTCCCCGTCGCTTTGCTTCTGGCATTATGCAACTTGGCCATAGACATAGTAAAGGTTTAAAGGAAACTAGTTTAAGTTCTTCTTTAGGGTAGATAAGATCATTTAGACCCGAATCTGAGATAGATTGAGCTAAATAATAAGCACGGTGATTTTCAAGGCTGAACAATATCTGCTCTGATATTATTAACAATAAATCTGCTCATATATTAACCATACCAAACTTCTCGATGTGTTGTTGTCCACCCATTTTCCCTTTTGATATGTTTTTTTTTATTTTTATAAATCCTGCTGGGAGATATATCAAATGTAGTGCAAATAATAATATGCCATCTATAATGCCGCGTACACACGATAATTTTTCGAGTTGTAAAAAACGACTTTTTAAAAAAAATGTTGTTAAAATCGTGTGGGCTTCAGAGCATTTTTCGGGTTCTGAAAAACGACAAATTTTTTTTTCGAACATGCTCTATTTTTTAACACCGTTTTAAACAATGTCGTTTTTCGGGTTGTAAAAAATGATCGTGTGTGGGCTTTAACGACGTGAAAAACCCATGCATGCTCAGAAGCAAGTTATGAGACGGGAGCGCTCCTTCTGGTAAAACTACCGTTCGTAATGGAGTAAGCACATTCATCACGCTGTAACCGACAGAAAAGCGCAAATCGTCTTTTACTAACAAGAAATCAGCTAACACAGCCCCAAGGGTGGAGTCATCCGAATGGAACTTCCCCTTTATAGTGCGTCGTACGTGTTGTACGTCACCACGCTTTTGCTAGAGCATTTTTTTTCAAATGATCGTGGGTAGGCAAGGCCGTTTTTAATGATGAAGTTGGAAAAAAAAGTTGTTTTTTCTAGAGCCTGAAAAACAAAGTTTTTTTACAACCCGAAAAATGATCGTGTGTACGCGGCATAAGAACAAAGAACACAAATGTGAAAGCATTGGTTTGTAAGGGGCTGTAATAGTAGTCTAATGTAATGTGTCTCCAGTCTATGACTGTCTCCTGAGCAGTTTGTTAAAATTCCAAGAGCATGTCTGCAGGCTCTGACCATCTCCTGTAGCATGTCTACATGCTCACACAGTTTTCTTTAATATTTCATTGACTAATAAATGTGCGCAGCCTCTGGCAATATCAGAGGCAGCATTTGAGGCCCCTATATTAAATAAGTTGACCACCACTGATGTAAGGAGTAGGATTCAATGAGGTAAAGAAAATAGCGAAGAGCATTTTTAACCACTACCGGACTGCTCGCAGTACATTTACTGCGGGCGGGCAGGCATGACCAGGCTGGATCACGTATCTGTACATAGGTTCCAGGTTAGGGCCATGCAGTCCACCACTCCTGTAACCTCTGTGTCCCCAGTGAATTACAATTACCGGTACCCGGACACCGGGTATCATGTGATTGCTATGATTGGTCATAGCAATCACATGATGGCAATGTAAACAAACTGTCATGAATGGATTTTCATTCATGAAATGCTTGCTTACGGTGTGATCTGTGATTGGCCCAAAGCAGTCATATGATACCTGGCTACCTGTACCATGTGGATAGCTGTAGCCAATCACAGTTCACATCTATAAGCAAGTTGTTCATGTATGTTAACCCATTCATGGCAGCTAAAAGTTTTGCTTATACAGTGACCATCACACCCCCTGAAAATGTAACTTCCTGCTTGTGTGATTGGCTTACTGGTTTTCCCAGATGTCGGCGCCAAGATACAAGTCAAGTTTTTGGCATCCCCTGCAACAAAAACATAATTTTTGGTGGGATGCTCCTAATGGGAAATCCCGTCTAAAGGGATGCAGGCCTTTCCCATTCCATCATTAGAGCCCTGCTGGTGCAGCAACTGATTGATAATTCTAAAACCACTCCCATACAGATTCACTCCCAAACAAACAATGATATCCTCAGAATAACAAAAGGTAGGACTCTTAAACAAAATGTGTTAAAATCCCTGCAATGTTCATGGATCACCCAGAGGGAAATGTTTATTTCTCATAAAAGTGCAGTTACTCTTTAAAAATATATATATTTATTTCCTTACAAACAAACAATTGTGACCAAAAAACATCAAAAAACTCGCCATGCCTCTCACTAAATACCTAAGACTGTCTGTCTACTTTCCAAAAAGGTTTCATTTTGGGGGCATTTGTACTGTCCTGGGATTTTAAAGACCTCAAGAAATGAGATATGCTATCAGTACATCAGGATTGATTATTTTTCAAATATATAGTTTGTAGACGCTATAACTGTCACACAAACCAATTGATATACACTTATTGGGATTTTGTTTACCAATGGCATGTAGCACAATACATTTTGGCCTATTTTTTTAAGAAATTTGATTTTATTGGATATGTTTTATAACAGAAAGTAGAAAATATACCGTATATTAAAAAAAACAAATCCAAACTGTTTTTTTTATTTTATTATTACATAATAAAAAATACAGCTAAAAGCTCTATTTGTGTGAAACTCAGATAAGTGTGTTTTGAACCATCTTTTTTTAGTTCTAGAAGAAACTTTGTTGATGGGCTTTTGTATTTAAGGTACAAGTGCACTTTCACATTTTGTACTTGTATTTGCAGTGGAAACATGCCAATGCAGTGGGTCACCCATGAATAATAAATGTTTCCAGCAATATTTCCTGCAGCCTCCTGGTTCTGGAAACAAGATTTACCTTCAGAAATGTTAACTCATCATACTAGCATTTTATAGGCTGCAGGCACCATTACGTTGCATTATGTTTATTAAAAGTTTGGTTATACTTTTAATGAATTTGTCAAGTTAAAGTTGCTGAATATGCCTAAATAATTGGGAGGCGAGTCTCTGCCAGTGCTGAGCAAGACTGGTGGCAAGCTGGTGATAAGAGTATAGAATATAAGTTAATTTTTAAGTTTAAGAGAGCACAATAGGTATGAAGAAGTTATTCACCAGTTGTGCAACAAAACTTTTCTGGCATTGCCCATGGCCAAGGAATAAAATCAACTCCGTCTGAATTGATGAGGGCAAGAAAAAGAGGGCATTTTATTTTTGAAGTGAAATTTTCTGAAACTGCATTTTATGTAAAATGGTTACAGGTATATTTTAGATTTAAGTCAGTACAGAAACGTTACAATTAAAACTGATAAAAGTTCTGTAGTTCACACAAGAAATAAGGCAAGTTTACTACAATATTGGAAACTGCAATTATAGTTCCAATTCAATTGATTCAAAACACTAATGGCATATTATTTAAAGTTCCATCAAACCCATCTTTTTCATTATGTTTTTCTTGGGGATGGCATCTTGCCAATTGTCATTCCACTAGCTTAATTTCAAATGCCGCTTGGTATTCTTTTAACTTTTTTTTTTTTTTTTTTTGCAAGGAATTATAAAATTTCAAAAAATTCTCATTCCCCAATTCACCTACAAATTTTCAACTGTTTAAACAAATCCTCAAACTACCCTGAGAGTCGGTTCACACTGGGGCCACTTGGGATCCGACTTGAGGTCGCCTCAAGTCTTCCCAAGTCGCGCTGTAGAGAAAAACAATGTACGTGAATGGGAGCGGTGTTAATACACACTACTCAAGTCGCTCCGACTTCAGAAGAGGTTCCTGTACTACTTCAATCCGACTTGTAGGCGATTTTGTACCCATTGATTTCAATGGAAGTCGACTCCAAGTCTGATCACTGTCTTAACTGAAGCAACTTTCCAGGAAGATAACATACATTTCTCAGGCAAACCCCTCCCTCCCCTAGAGCTGATTGTTGTTGTTTGATTGGCCACTGGAAAGTCTCCTGTCCTGGAGACGACTTCAAGTCGTGTTGTAAATCGCCCCAGATCGCCCTGTGGTTCATGCTCAAGTCGTGTCGGAATCGCCTCTGAAAGTCGCGTCGCCCTAGTGTGAACCGACTCTGAAGCTCCTTTATTATGAACATGTGACTGTTTGGTTTACTTACCATTGTTATTAAAACAAGTGCCAAACAGGAGACCATTGATTTATTTTTATTTTTTTGTTAAGCAGCCCATACACAGCAAATTTATTTTCTACAGTCACGGGGCTCGATTCCCCCATCAACACAGACAGTGTTGATGTGGGAATCCCTCCTGTCTGGCCATTGTCTTCCCCTGATGGGCTATGGGATAGTGGCTATACTAGCCGCTAGCCATAATCGAATGCAAAATCTGGCAGGCTGGTTAAACCCAAGTTGATCGATCAATCAACTTGGTACATTCAGCCTGCCAATACACAGTTTGAATCTCAGCCAGTTCCTGCTGAACCAGCAGAGATTCGAGCCATCTACAGTGCCTTGAAAAAAGTATTCATACCCCTTGACATTTTCCACATTTTGTCATGTTACAACTAAAAACGTGAATACATTTTATGGGGATTTTATGTGTCAGACCAACACAAAGTGGCACATAATTGTAAAGTGTAAGGAAAATGATAAATGGTTTTTAATTTTTTTATTTTTTTTACAAATATCTGAAAAGTGTGGCATGCATTTGTATTCAGTCCCCGTTACTCTGATACCCCTAACTAAAATCTAGTGGAACCAATTGCCTTCAGAAGTCACCTAATTAGTAAATGGAGTCCACCTGCATGTAATCTCAGTATAAATACAGCTGTTTCTTAGAGAACCTTAGTAAACAAACTGCATCATGAAGGCCAAGAAACACACCAGACTGGTCAGGGATAAAGTTGTAGAGAAGTTTTAAAGCAGGGTTAGGTTATAAAAAAAATATCCTAAGCTTTGAACATCTCACAAAGCACTGTTCAACCCATAATCAGGAAATGGAAAGAGAATGGCACAAATACAAATCTACCAAGACATTGCCGTCCACCTAAACTAACAGGCCGGGCAAATGGAGCATTTATCAGAGAAGCAGCCAAGAGGCCCATGGTAACTCTGGAGGAGCTGCAGAGATCCACAGCTCAGGTGGGAGAATCTGTCCACAGGACAACTATTAAGCCTCGTACACACGATCAGTCCATCCGATGAGAACGGTCTGATGGACCGTTGTCATCGTTTAACCGATGAAGCTGACTGAGTCAAAGTCCAGACCTAAATCAAATTGAGAATCTGTGGCAAGACTTGAAAATTGCTGTTTACAGACACTCTCCATCTAATCTGACAGAGCGTGTGCTATTATGCAAAGAAGAATTTCACTCTCTAGATGTACAAAGCTGGTAGAGACATCCCCAAAAAGACTTGCAGCTGTAATTGCAGTGAATGGTGGATCTACAAAGTGTTGACTCAGGGAGGCTGAATACAAATGCACGCCACACTTTTCAGATATTTATTTGTAAAAAGTTTTGAAAACCATTTATCGTTTCCCTTCTACTTCACATTTATGTGCCACTTTGTGTTGGTCTATCACATAAAATCCCAATAAAATATATTTCCGTTTTTGGTTGTAACATGACAAAATGTGGAAAATTTCAAAGGGTATGAATACTTTTTCAAGGCTCTGTATGGCTGTCCTAAGAGTGGTAGAGTCTATAAAATTACAAACTGTATCTAAAACCAAAATCCAAATGTACTATATTGCACTTTACCAGTCCCCGGATATGGTGGCAGCATTAGTTTTGTGTTTTTTGGGGGCTATTTCCCTTTATTTATACATGGGAGTACGTTGCGTTTATAATCAATGTAATAATTAGAGCAGGGTGTTTGGTGGAAGCATTTTAATAGATATAAATTGGCGAAAGCAAGTAAGCTTACAACATAGTGCCATTGTTTTTTTGTTTAGTGATCAGTCAAACATTTTGAAGTGCCAAATTCCTCATCACTTTTCTCAATCCTCATCCATTACTCAATCTATCTAAGCACTTTGCTTGGAATTCAAAACTGTAGGTGTTCATTGACAAGATTTTAAAATGGTAAAGGAAAGTGACAATTTACAGCAACAATGCAAGGACAATCTGCTTTTGTCTGTAGTAGAGCAGTGACATGTACGATGGATGCTGAGAGGCATGGACTGGATTGTGTATGAGTATATTAGCATTATGCGGAGTAAAGCTGTGCACAAAGTAATTATCCGTTACTGTGATTGTGCCAGTCTGCGGCAACAATAAAGAACTGGCTCCCCCTGCTGGTGATTTTATTTTGCTGCCGCTTTATTTATCCCTTTCAATCCAGACTGACACTGTCACTATGCAAGTATAGTGGGTACGTAACTAAATAAATGAAGGTTAGTAAAGAAAGGCAATAAAACAAACTTGAAATGGATGCTTTTCTACTTTTTACCCAATGCCATGAATTTCCTACGTTAACATATGTAGAAAAGATAATAATTAGGAACATCTTAGTTATATGACCAGCTTGATTTTGATTGGACTGTGATTGCAATGTAATTTTATGGGGAGTTTTGGTAATCCAAGTAAAGTGAAGAAAATCTTGAAATGAAGAACATTAAGATGTGCATATACTTGCAGGTCTGTCTGACAGTCCAAATATTTTTTAGTTTACATGTCCTTAATGGGCAAAAAGCACGGGTTTTGACTTAATGAAACAGCATAGCACTTATGTATGAGATGCACATAAAAATATCCTGCATCCTGCATCCTGCATGACAACTCTGGGTAAGGAGTCAAAAAAGTCATGTGTGGTGGTAGGTAGGGGCATTTTATTGCAGAAGAGATATGCCTGCCTGCTTAATTTTTCTTACAGCAGAACTTCAGCACCACTTTAAATTTATCAACATTTCCTATCTTTTTGGGATAAAGGTTTAAAAATAAATGAATATTATTAACCACTTTAGCTCGGACCATTTAGCTGCCAAATGACTGGGCCACTTTTTGCAATTCGGCACTGCGTTGCTTTAAGTGCTAATTGTCGTGAGACGTGGCTCCCAAACAACATTTTTCCCACAAATAGAGCTTTCTTTTGGTAGTATTTGATGACCTCTGCTGTTTTCATTTTTTGCGCTATAAACAAAAATAGAGCGACAATTAAAAAAAAGGCAATATTTTGTACTTTTTTCTATAATAAATATCCCCAATTTAAAAAAAAAAGCAAATGTTTTCTTAGCTTAGGCCGATATGTTTTCTTCTACATATTTTTGGTAAAAAAAATCGCAATAAGCATATATTGATTGATTTGCGAAAAAGTTATAGTGTCTACAAAATAGGGGATAGTTTTATGTCATTTTTATTATAATTTTTGTTTTTACTAGTAAGAGTGACTGCGACTTTATGGCAGACACATCAGACACTTTTGACCCATTTTTGGGACCATTGTCATTTATACAGCGATCAGTGCTATAAAAATGCACTAATTACTGTAAAAATTACACTGGCAGTGAAGGGGTTAACCACTAGGGGACGCTAAAGGGTCAGGGTAAAGCTACGAGTAAGCATCTTACGATGTGAAACATGTCAGCCATCCTTTTCCTTTTGTCCACTTCTTCTTTTTGACTGCATTGTTTTTGGTTGTTTTTTGTTTTTTGAACTTCATTTGCTAAATAAAGACATTGTTTCAAGGAGTGCGGCGGTCCAGGACCTTTTCTATCTATATGAATAAGCACTGATTTTGTGCGAAACGTCGGCTGTTCCCCTGTTCTTGTTGTTGTGATTTGGTGATGTATTCGCTGTTCATTTAATAAAAGACAACCTGTACGGTTTTTGGAGTGCGGCCATCCATCCTTCATCTATCTTTTATGCTCGCCTAGTGCACTGCCAGCACCCTTGGAATCCTGTATCAGTGTGTGACCGTATAGTAGACCAGGGCTGTGGAGTCGGGGGAAATTTTGGGTACCTGGAGTCGGAGTCGGCAAACAATGCACCGACTCCGACTCCGACTCCTACTAAATTTAGATTGGAATAAAAAAAAAAAAAAGCAAGTTTAAATGTCCCAATTCACAAAAAGTTATAATTAATGACTTCTCTACTGTAAGAATAAAGACCAATGCATGCAGTGCCTCACGTAACCGCAAAACGAACACGTTAAGTGACCGTGAAGAAGCATGCTTTTCATGTGCTTCACTATATGGCACGCAACACACAATTAGGAGCTGCAATACTTATACTTTCCATAGTGTTGTGTTCTGCTTTTACAGGGAACGCAGCATCCATGTGTAACCTAGCCTCTCACTGATAAGGGATTAAGTAAATATGTTTTTTGCAGGACTAGAGAGTGAGACACTTGTATAAGTGAAGGGAATGGAGGGCCAATAGTTCAAGACTGAAGCTGTAAACCATTGGAAAAACTGCTGTCATTTAGCTAAGACTATAAAAACTTGTAAACTCCGATTGTTAGCTTAAACTTTAAACATGACTATGGGATTCTCCTAGGAAAATCATGTTTTAGAATAAAAAAACTTTGTTTTCATTGTGTTTGTCTTTTGCTTAAACTGTGCAATACAGTAGACTGTTGGCTTCCCAGCCAGTAGTCCTTTGGTAGGTTGCGTTTCTTTCCCTCAAAGAATGTATAAAATACATTTGCATATTAATACAGAGGAGTCGGAGTCGGGGAGTCGGAAGTACATAAAACTAAGGAGTCGGAGTCGGAACATTTATCTACCGACTCCACAGCCCTGTAGTAGACCCACCTGGAGCGGTGACTTTCTTTCACCTTTTCTATCTAAGGGATGCTAAAGGGGTTAAGTGTGTCTTAGGGAGTGATTCTAACTGTTAGGGGGAGGAGCTACCAGTGACACGTCAGCGATCACTGTTCCTTATCACAGGTAACAGTAGATCCTTGAAATGTCACTAGGCAGAACGGAGGAATGCCTTGTTTACAAAGGCATCCCCCTGTTCTGCATTTGCCGGCCTCAATAGCGGGCTGCCCGCGAACATCGAGTTCCTGGGACCCGCGGGCACACTCACGAGGCACACGGTAGGGCGGCAAATTTAAAGGGACGTACAGGTATACCCATTTGCCTGCCCGTGCCATTCTGCTGACGTATATCGGCGTGCGGCGGTCGGCAAGTGGTTAAATGGTTTGTTTTAAAGTGGCACTTTAGTCAGAAAATTTAAGTCCTGCTAGCAGAGGCGTAACTAGAACCTTCAGGGCCCTGGTGCAATAATCCATGAAGGGCCCCCCACCTCCATTCCTTCTGAGACCAGAGCTCTTCCCACTGATCCCACGACTCTTTACCATCTGCAGGAAATCCCTTTCACATGTTGTGCAGTCCTGCAGTCTTAGGCAATGCTATAGTGCTGGAAGGGCAAGACCCAGTTGCAAGTGCAAACTTTACAACCTGGGTTGTTCCGCCAGTGGTGTCGGTGTGGACTGTGAATTTTGGCAGTCATGGTCAGTAGGGCAGTGGACATGAGCAGTATGGGGGACAGCATGATGGGATGGGGGTAGTGGAGGACAGTATGGGGGGACATTATGACCAGAGGGGGCAGTATGGGAGGGAGCAGAGTGACAGAGTGTTTTGCTTACCAGGAGCGACCTCAGGGCAGGGAGCATTTCTCCTACTGATCCGACGGCAGGAACAACCCTAAGGCAAGAAGCGGGAGCCAGAGTCGGGGGCGGAGAACTGATCCTGCTCCTGCAGCCGCTGGAAGCCCTGCAGGAGCCAAGGGGAGAATAGAGGAGATCGGTTCTCCTATATGCTGCCCCGCCGGCTCTCCTAGCTAGCCTGGTGCTAGCTGCATCCAGAGTGTAGAGGCAAGCGGTCATTCGTACCTAGAACCGCCAGCTCTGCCCCCCATTCTGGCTCAGGTACAAGTGTAGACAAACCTGACAGGGGAGCCGCAGGAGCCTCCTGCAGCCTGGGGTCGAGATCGCAACTTTTGCGACACCTATAGTTACGCCCCTGCCTGCTAGATATCTTCAGCCTGGTCTCTTTTGCAAGTATAGCTTTGTAAGGCTCCATTCACACCTAATCGATTTACTGGCAGTTTTTGAGCATTTTTCTTAAGCTTTTGTGAAGTTTATTTACAGCATTTTAGAAGCGTTTTACAGCGTTAGGCATTTTTGTTTAGCCAATGGAAAGCACTAGGGGGAGGAGAGGAAATCAGGGGTGGAGAGCTGTTGTTTGAGCAGAAAATGAGCAACACAACGCTAGTAAACTGAAGTCAGGTATTTTCCTATCGAAGTCTATGGGGCCTATAATCTGCCAAACAGAAGCTCATGTACTTTTTTGCGCTTCAGGCAATTTGCTTAAGTCAACAGTACGCTCAGGTGTGAACAGGGGACATTGAAATGAATGGGGTTGTTGAGCGTTTTAGAGCTACAAGCAGAAAATCATGTATAAATGGGGCCTAAAACATTTAAAAATAAGTTCCTCTACTGTTTAAAATTCAGTGATACACTGTCTCACCATACTCTGCACATGCTCAGTTGCTCTCTGTTTTTTGGCACTGTGCCAAAAATTTTGAGATTGATCTGCTGACAGCGTAAAGATTTACTGCAGCTTGTGGGCTCTGGGATTCAGCAAAATGGCAGCCTCCAGCAAGAAGAAACGGGAACAATGCTGGAGGCAATTTACTGCACAGATTTTGTGAAGTTAAAGTAATAGTAAAGGTCCCCCGCTGGTGCTCCTTGCTCTATCTCCCTGCTGAGTGCCCCCATAACAAGCGTGCATGCTCGCTCCTAGGCCCCATGTAGAGTGTCCATATGACACACAGAGCGTGATGCGGCCCAGCCCCGGCTTCCTCCCCATTGGCTGCGGTGGGGTGGCTGCAGGGGAAACTATGGCCCAGATTCTCGTAGAATCGCCTATCTTTAGTCGGGCGTAGCGCATCTGAGATACACTACGCCGCCGTAACTTAGAGCGGCATGTCCCGTATTCTCAAAGAACTTGCGCTTTAAGTTACACCGGCGTAGTGTAACTGGGCCGGCGTAAGCCCGCGTAATTCAAATGAGGAAGTGGTGGGCGTGTTTTATGGAAATTACTCTTGACCCCACGTAATTGACGCTTTTTTCGAACGGCGCATTCGCGCGCATGCTCAGTATCACGTCCAGCCCCATTCACGGACGACTTACGCAAACGACGTAAAACGTAAAAAAATTCTACGCTGTTCCGACGTCCATACCTAACATTGGTACGCCTCATCGAGCAGGGGTAACTATACGCCGACAAAAGCCTTCCGCAAACGACGTAAAAAAAATGCGCCGGCCGCACGTACGTTTTGAGAATCGGCGTATCTAGCTCATTACCATATTCACTGTGTAAATCGACGGAAGCGCCACCTAGCGGCCAGCGTAAATATGCAACTTCGATACGACGGGGTAAGAGACTTACGCCGGTCGGATCTAATACAAATCTAATCAAACTCAGAGTTACGACGGCGTATCTGGAGATACGCCGGCGTAACTCGTACGAGAATCTGGGCCTATGTATTCAGTGAGGTAAAAAACCTTCTGCCAATAAAGTGGAACTAAACCCATTGATTTAACTTTTTCCCCAAATAGTTGCATTCAAAGCATGCTGTGAATGATAACTGTCACGGCTGCTTCTGCTCTCAACTGAACTGTCAAACCATCAAATAGCTGGTGTCATAAGTGAAATAAATGTGCAGCACCATGGCAACTCCAAATCTTTGGCTTCTATGGCTTTAAAGAAGGGGGGTCTAATTGCACTTTAACCCTCTAGCTGCCACTTTTTCTGGACAGCTTGGTCTTTTAAAGCTGAAAAATAGCAGACTTAAAGGCCAAATCAACAGGTGAAAATAAAGCAAAAAAGCCATAAAAAAGGATGTTAAAGTGTCTGGATACACTCTAATTACACACCAGTTCAGGGTCAGTGATGTGACTTCCATTGAAACGGACTAGGTTTTTCTTCACTACTCTGGAATTTACTCTGTGATCTGGAAGGTATTGAATTGCAGGTCCTATCTAAGGTTTTTTTTTTTTTCCACAGAGCTGCCGAACTTCAGAATAATACATTTAGATTTTACCGCATCCTCTCCATCAGTTTTATAAAGCAGATGGCACAGACCCTGTTGGAGAGCTATAGACAAGATAATGTCAGCCTGCAGCAGGCAGGTCTAATCTAAATCTGTTGATAAGATGCTGATGACAAAGCAGTGGCTGCCTGCAGCAAACAGAGATTGTTTGAATTGAGAATCTTCCCAAATCTCATGTTTTATGTCCCATGACTAAAACAAAACATAGTAACGTGAGTACTGTATATCAAGTCAGAGTAGATTACTGTATATGAGTAGTTTACTGTTAGGGATAAGATTAGGGATAAGATTTTTTTAACACTAAGTACAAGTACTGATACTAAAGTACTCGCCGATACCAATTACAGATACCTATTGCCTAGGAAGAGTAGGTAGAGGGGTGGTTTGGAAGGTGGGGAAGAAAGGGGAGTAGGGGGTGAGAGCAGGGTAGCTAAGGGTGGTTTGAGATAGACATTGTGGGGTGGGAGTGCTGGGGTAGTTGTGATAGAAAAGGCTGTGATCCTGAGGGGGGGGGGGGTCATTGGGAGATTTCTGGATGGCTGGGAGGGACCACTAGAGTGTTAAATAGGGGTGGTAGAGTATAGGGCATGAGGGCTGGGCGATGTATTGGTGGCTGTGGACATATTAAAGGAATGTATGGTCAGACAGTTTTTCATTTGCAGCAGTGGATAAGAGTAGGAGGCTTGAGGATAATGTTGGGGGGGATAGAGGCTGGTGGGTGTGGAGGAGGTGGGAGCTGGAAAGATGTGGGGGCAGAGGTGACAGCTGGCAGAGGGAAGGAGGATACTGAGGACCCAACAACACATTACTGCCAGCACTGTTCCTCCCCACAAACACATCTGCACACCGTACTACCTCCCACACCTGCGCTCCTATGCCACCCATGTGTCCCCTGCCACCACTGCACTTCTCCCTTCTACCACTGCCATCAATACTCCTCTTTCATACCTCTGTACCCCTAACAAATCTCAGCCATAATCTTTGTCACCACTGTACCCCCAGGACCATGTTTTTCCACCATCCAGGCCATTGTGGAAGTGGGCTGTCACCGCTTATACTGCCTGCAATTAATTTGGAACTTACAATTAAGAGATTTTTTCGCAGTCGGACCGCCCAGCAGCATGCAATGCATTAAAAAAAAAGCTATATTGCTGGGGAGGGGGCAGGAGCGGGTGTGGTTTTCTGCAGGCTCCTTGCAAGGATTGGAGCCTGTCTACATTCCCACCCACTGTCTTGCCTCAGATCTGTTTCGATCCTCAGTGTCTGGTCACCATGGTGACTAGGGGAAACAGCAAAAGCTGCACATTACTGAAAATCGGAACCCAGACCGCCAGGACAATGGACCAAGGCTAGATAGCTAGGCTGATTTGTGCAAGATGAGGGAGAGGGGTGGGCAGCTACAGTGAAGATTCGCCCAAGCTGACGTCATTTCTGGTGTCGGTTTTGGGTATCGGAGCGTTTGCACGAGTACCAGTCTATTCAAGTGAATGGGCTGCCCTATGCTGTTACATGACAAACATGAAAAAAAAAGGTTCACATTGCCAGATGTGAATGGGGCCTTAGTTTATTTTTTATGAGATGGAGCAACATTTTACAGGATATATCATAAAAAAGCTAGGAGTTTTAACATAAAAAATCTAGGAGTTTTAACATATTTGTTTTACCAATAACAGTACTTTTTTTGGAAAATGAAAGGTTTATCAGTCTTGCACCTACAGCCATACATACTGAAGACAGAAACACAAAAAATCGTCTAGCTTAGCAATTCTTTATTACTGCTGATTACCTGAATGTACAATGATAGCTCTTACTATTATGAGGTTAAAAAGCCTGTCCCTTGCAGAAGAAGCTAAGAGAGCATACATCAAACTATGCCTAATATTAATGTGTTGTGTTCAATTAACGTTCAAAAAATATACATCCATGACAGTAACAAATAAGATTTTTTTAAAAATACTGCAGGGTTTTTATTTTTATTTCCAAGTCATACTCATTCATATATGGCGGTTGGAATGAAGGTCTAGGATAGCGTTGAGCACAAATACATGCCTACACATATTGGTGGGTCCATTCTGACCTCCTAACTATATGCCAAACAAGATTTGGTCTTAATTCGCTTAACTTTTGTAAAATACAAACTGACAGTGTTTTACTTTGGATTTGTCGCAGGCGTTTGCGCCACAATGTGAAAGTGGTGAAAATTAGAACTGAATTTGACGCACAAGTCACTGTCGCAGATGTTTCTTGAATTGGGCGCAGCACTTTAACAGGAGCAATGATTGCCTTGACATGCACTTTAATAAATTAATTGAAATAAATGAATGTGTTCGCTTTAATCATCCAATCAAGGAAAAGTCCTTTAAAAAAAAAAAAAAACTTCCCTTATATGATATAAAAAATAAACCATATATTATAATTTCTTTTATTTCAGAGTGTTGAAGATTGTGTAGTTGAAGAACAGAAGCCTGTAGTTGAAGAACAGAAGCCTGAGAGTCAAGCAACAGAACCAGTCCAGGAATGTGATGATAATGAAGTGTTTGGTATGTATCGGTCACAAACAAGAAGTAACTTGAATTCTTTGTAGAAGTCAAGATAAGCTGTAAAAAAACACTAATGTGAAATTTGTGGGAGGTGTTTTTCTCTTCCTTGCTGTAGCACGCTCTATCCGGAATTGTACTAAAGTGAAGAAATTCTTTAGAATTGTAAGCTACAGGATTCATTCATTCATAAAAAATTATAATTTCTATTTGGCATTTTGCTGTCGGACAAATCTTGCTTGAAATACAAAAAACAATCTTAAAAGGATTGACCACATTAAAATGTTTTTTAGGTGTGTTCCTCGCAGTAGAACAAACCCAACATTTTTTTTTTTTAAAAAGGCAGAATGCAATGGACATTAACCGAGAGCAAAGAATGTGCAGCTATATTTAAAAAAAAAAGAAGTGAAATCTGTTCATTGCACAACATGGCTCTGGTGCTATTGTGTCATATAAGCAGGGCAACGTTGTCAAATCTCATTTGCTTAGAAGCAAGTTCAGACCTTTCTTTTATGTATCCACTTGCGGGAATAGCTGAGGAATGTTTCAGACCTGCTCAGTAGCCAACTGCGCTGGGACACCACAAAACGTCCTCCAGATCCGTTCCAGTGCATTTCTGCATTTATGTTTTTATTGCGTTTTTTGATGCTTTATGGTGTGTTTTTTTTAATGCATTTCAGATGCTTTTTTATTTTTTGCTGTCTTTTTTTTTTCTTCATTGTATTGGGCTCCAGTGTGTTTTTTTATGCTTTTTACCATGTCCTGCTACAGTTCTGTGCAGGAAAAGAGCAGAATGTTGTAAGTTTTGTTTTTCCGTCAACTAAAACACACTGGAATGCACTGAACTGGTGTGAACTATGCCATTAATACCACCCATACAATGCCACCCATATAATCTACTTTTCACGTGTTTTTGATGCAGAAATAAAGCACTACACTGCATGTGGTGTAAACGGGCCCTAAGGCTCGGTTCACACTAGTACAGGCCGTGCTTCCAGCGTTTGCTCGGGCATGGCAGCCCTTTCATTTGGGTGCTGTGCCATGTGAAACACACAAAAAAGGTTCATGCACCTTTTTAAAAACACAGCCGCAAGGGAAACCACGGTTCCCACACCCGTGATCTCGATCAGAATGAATGCCAGCCCGGCACGTCTCCCAAGAGCAGTGCGATTTGGCTTCGGGTGGTTGAAGATGCTGGAAATTATGTTATTCCCGCAACTGGAAAGCGCGACCCGCGTTGGTGTGAATCGATTTTAAGGGCTAGGAAGGATCCCAGCAAAGTCTTGTGAATCAGTGATTTTCAGAATTGAGCAGGTTGTAGTTTGGCACATTTGTTTTTGTTATTTTTCATAGTATATTTGTATGTTACTACATTTTGTGTAGAAAAAGTAATGTTAGCTTTGGGGTTATGATTGTTAGGGGTTGGGGGTAAGTATGCACAGGCACTGGATGCAGAAAAAGAACATCTATGGTCTTCCCAAGTACACCAGTTTCAAAATGATAAAACAGTATGGGCACTTTCACACTGTGGGGCCCATGCCACGCTAGCTGTAAAGCGCCGCTAGTTTTTGCTGTGCTTTACCACCATTTTAGCAGGGCTTTTCGGCCGCTAGCGGGTGCTTTTAACCCCAGCTAGCGGTCGAAGGAATGGGTAAAAGCACCCGTGTTACAGCGCTTCCTAATAAGCAGGGGCAGTTTAGGAGCGCTGTATACAGCACTCCAAAACTGCCCCAAAGATGCTGCTTGCAGGACTTTTTTTCCCATCCCATGAGCGCACCACCCCAGTGTGAAAGTACTCAGGCTTTCACACTGGGGTGGCATGGAGTCATTTTTCAGGTGCTTTACAGGTGCTATTTCTAGTGCTAAAACGCCTGAAAAACATCATTCAGTGTGAAAGTAGCCTTAGATTGATGGATATAAAATTGTGCACTGTGCGGATTGATTTACATTTGAGATGCACTTGGCAGGAGTCAGAAATTTATAGTAAGAGCTCTCTTTTTATAACATGTATTGATGTCTCTTAAGGATTAGAGTTAAAGGGGGTCATTTACTAAAGGCAAATCCACTTTGCACTACAAGTGCAAACTACAAGTGCAAAGTGCACTTGGAAGTGTAGTCACTGTAGATCTGAGGAAAATAAAAAACAGCATTTTAGCTTGCACATGATTGGATAATAAAATCAGCAGAGCTTCCCCTTATTTCAGATCTACCACTCAGATTTACAGCGACTGCACTTCCAAGTGCACTTTCAGTGCAATTTCAAGTGCACGTTGTACTTGTAGTGCAAAGTGGTAAATAACCCCCAAAGTGTTACTAAACCCACAACAGTAAAAATCAGTCTGTATATGTGGTAAAGCATGCTTGTTATACTCACTGTGGAACCTAAACCTATCTCTCTTATCCTCCTCTTCTTCATCTGTCTCAAAAAATTAACCTGATATTTACAGAGCCATGGGACGGGCTGCACATGCTCAGTTTGGTGTGTATTGCTAGAGAGTTTTTATTTTTTTGGGGAGGGTGCATGTGATCAGCACAAGGCCAATCAGCACTGTCCAGACAGAGGGTCAGGGGAGAATGAAAACTCCTCCTACAAGGTTTACCAGGAACTGATAGAAGTCACAAGGCTGCTATATACTGTACTGGTGTGGGGAAAAGAATTGCATTTCCATGTTCTGTGTACTGTGGGAGACATATATAGATACTGCAGGGTCATGGGTCTATTAACACTTTAAGGGGTTATATTAAAACTTGGGGTGAATATTGGGGTTTGGGAATAGGTGAGGTTTAAATTTGGAGGTTGGGAAAAATGGTTTTGTACAGGGGTCGACAATATCCGGGCGCCAGGTCGCAATTGCGACAAGAAATTGTGACCTGGCGCCCGCCGGTAATTGAGGCCGCGGCTTTGCCGATCGCGCCGTGGGGGGAGGTGGGGCGCACGGAGGCACAGGACCGTGACGGCCGGTAATTGAGGCCGCGGCCTTGTGAAGTCCCAAGCGCTTCCTTCTGTCAGCTGGCGCCATCTGGTGGTGGCCGTTGGCATTACAAGTTAAACAGCATGTTTTGCGATACAGAGGAGGTCTAGGGCTAGAATTATTGCTCTCGCTCTAACGATCGCGGCGATACCTCACATGTGTGGTTTGAATACCGTTTACATATGCGGGCGCTACTCACGTATGTGTTCGCTTCTGCGCGCAAGCTCGTCAGGACGGGGCGCGTTTTCTGGCTCCTAACTTTTTTAGCTGGCTCCTAGATTACAGGCAAATTTGTCAAACCCTGGTTTAGTAGCCCTGGTGCACATTAATGCTACTTTAAAATTGTGCTATTTCACTTGAAACTTGTAACACGATTTCAAAGTAGCAGGTCAGTACGATTTCAGGTGCTACTTGGATGACATCTGTGCTACTTCATGCACAGATGTCTATGCAAGTCGCACCTGGAACCACAAACAATTGTTAAGGAACCTTTTTTTCAAAGTCAGAGTCTCACTGATTTGAATGGTTCTATTGCCGACAATAGGGTGCGACTTGTCATGCGATTTGGAACAAGGGCTTAGTGTTAGTGTCAGGTCCATCCATTGATAGTTCTGGTTCTGGAGCCCTATGTGGGAGATTCTTTTGCACAGATGCATTAAATCGATCACACCAGATTTAGAATATCAGATTTAGTAAAAGTAAAAAAAACAGAGATAGTGCACTGAAAAACCACCCTACCAACCAGTCTGTATAAACAGGGTTTGTTGGATAGCAGGTCTGTGAACCACACACTTCATGGTAGGAATGCTAGGAAAAATGTAAGGCTAAAAAAAAATTAGACTAAGGCCGCTTTCACACTGGGGCTCGGGCTGCATCGGCGGTAAAGCGCCGTTATTTTTAGCGGAGGTATTCGGCCACTAGCGAGGCACTTTTAACCCCCGATGGCAGCCAGAAAAGGGTTAAAACCACCCGGAAAGTGCTTTGCCGGCGGTTCAGCTGCAATGCCCATTCATTTCAATGGGCAAGAGCGGTAGAGAAGCACTGTACACACCACTCCTTCACCACTCCAAAGATGCGGATTGCAGGAAAATCTTTAGCGTCCTGCCAGCACACCGCTCTCGGGCTTTCACACTGGAGTGAATGGACACACTCTTTCAGGGTGCTTTGCAGGTGCTATTTTTAGCGTTATAGCGTCTGCAAAGCCCCCCAGTGTGAAAGGGGTCTAAGTAGCTTAGAGCATTTCTGCCTTGCTGCAGTGGAGGTATTTGTTCCTATCTGCATTGAGTTTGCATGTGTTCTTGTGTGGGTCTCCTTCCACACATCATACACCTCATTTTCTCAAGAAAATATGGCTTCCTCCAGCTCTACTGCAGTGGTATGTTCTGGCAGAGTTGAGCAAAAGCCACACTCCTCAAAGCAAGTTTCCACATACAGACTTGTAATGCAGAGACTGGGTCTAACTCTGGTGCCCATTGGGCGGCACAGTCATATTTAGACACCTTGCACAACAATGTAACAGAGAAATGGAAGTAGCAGTGTCTATCTGACTGCATATCTATTTGTGTCTTTAGTTGGACTTGGAAGACCTTGTCAGGTCTCTAAACATATCAAAATGCCAGTTCCCTGCAGAGAAAAGAAAGGCAGTGAGCAGGTTTGTTATATAGTGATCCCTGCACACTGTGAAGTAAGAAAGTGCCTGGAAACACACACACACACACACACACACACACACACACACACACATGTGCAGTGCTGATCCTGACCTCCCTGGGGCCCTAAGCAAAGTTACATGTCACATTAAAGTTGAGAAGCGGGGGGGGGGGGGCTGCCGAGAGTGACATGTCACATTAAAGATTAAAGTTGAGAAGCGAGGGGAGGGGGTGTACTACTGTCGGAAGTGACATCTTACCTTAAAGAAGCAGGGGGTACCTCTTCTCCCATGCAGCCAGTGAGTTGAGAAGCGGGGTGAGGGGCCGAAAATGACTTCTCACCAGGTGGGGCCTCTAGTAATTTGGGGGGCCTCCGCAGCTTTGCGGGGCCCTAAGCGGCTTGCATAGTGAGCCTATAGGGCGGATTGTCCCTGCACGTGTGTGTGTGTGTGTGTGTGTGTGTGTGTGTGTGTATATGTGTATGTATGTATGTATGTATGTGTATGTATATATGTATATATATATGTATGTATATATGTATATGTATATATATATATATATATATATATATATATATATATATATATATATAAATTATATGGCCCAGATTCACAAAGACTTACGCCGACGTATCTAATGATACGCCGCCTAAGTCCACGCATGCGCCGTCGTATCTATGCGCCTAATTCACAGTACAAGATACGCCTGAATTTTGGCTTCCTACGTCCGACGTAAGTCTCCTACGCCGTCGTAGCTTGGGTGCATATTTACGCTGGCTGCTAAGGGCGCTTCCATTGATTTATGCGTTGAATATGTAAATGAGCGACATACGCCGATTCACGAACGTACTTGCGCCCGTCGCAGTAAGCTACGCTGTTTACGTAAGGCGTACGTCCGGCGTAAAGATAAACCACCAAATAGCTGGTCTAAGTCATGTTAGGGTATGGACGTCGGAACTGCCGTCAGATTTTACGTCGTTTACGTAAGTCGTACGTGAATGGGGCTGGGCGTAGGTTATGTTCACGTCGTACACATTGAGCCGTCGTATCTTAGGGAGTATATGCGACGTGATTCTGAGCATGCGCGTGCATGTGCCGTTCGTTCGGGAATTCATTTACATGGGGTCACGGCTAATTTTAATACTACATGCCCACTACCTTCCTAATTTGAATTAGGCGGGCTTACGCTGGCCCATTTACGCTACGCCAACGTAACTTAGGGAGCAAGTGCTTTTTGAATACTGCTATTGCCTCTCAGTTACGTCGGCGTAGCGCATATGAGATGCGCTACGCCCGCACAAAAATATGCCGCTGTCTCTGAATCTAGCATATATATATATAATGTGTGTGTGTGTGTGTGTGTGTATATATATATATACTATATTATCAAAAGTATTGGGACACATGCCTTTATTGAGTTGGCCCACCCTTTGCAGCTAGAACAGCTTCAACTCTTCTGGTTTTCCAGACGGAATTCCTCTCAAGCCTGCCTTGCATACACACGGTCACACAAAAGTTCAGTGAACTTTTGACTGCCAAGAACCCGGTGACGTACAACACTACGACGAGCCAAGAAAATTAAGTTCAATGCTTCTGAGCATGTGTCGACTTGATTCTGAGCGTGCACGTTTTTTTTTCCCGTCGGAAAAGCATACAGAAGAACGGTTTTCCTGCTGGATTTTTTCCTGGCGGAAAGCAAACACAGGGTCGGGATTCCCGACGAAAAGCTCTCAACACAGTTTTTCCGACAGGAAAACCAGACGTGTGTACCGGGCAGAAGGCTGTCCACAAGGCTTAGGAGTGTGAATATGGGAATGTTTGACTTTTCCTGCAGAAGCGCATTTGTGAGGTCAGGCACTGATGTTGGGAGAGAAGGCCTGGCTCACGGTCTCTGCACGAATTCATCCCAAAGGTGTTCTATCAGGTGGAGATCAGGACTCTGTGCAGGCCAGTCAAGTTTCTCTACCCTGTTTTTCTGTTAAAAAAGTCACTATGTTGATCTTTGAATGTATTATAAAATTCATCGAATTTTTACAGATGGAGTTAAATCTTAGAAATTACAAGTTATTTTTCCTTATTTCCAATTTGCAGCGGCCCCCAGTAATCCTCCTAGATTTTTTTTTTTTTTTTTTTTTATCACTGCTCTTCCTTGTCCTCTCATCCATCTGTTTTTGATTATAAATATGATAAGTTAAGTGAATCATTCTGTCCTACTGTAGATTTTTATAACTAAAATTGATTAGTATATTTTTAAAGTTCGCTAAAAGGAAGTTAAGAAAAAAATGTGGAAAGCACCCAACTGTCTGGAAACATTGACTTGCATAAAAAAATGTGCTAAAATGTTTCAGTCGTTAATGTTACACAACTTCAAAGTAAAAAAAACCTCAGTGTTTCAGATTAGCATTTTTTGGTCGCCAACTGTGTAATAGAATCAGTTTTATTTGGCTTTATAAGTTATTAAATGCCCTATATTTCTATGTATAGATCTCCCCTGGAAATGTTCCTAGATTTCATTACAAAAGTCTCTACTAGCACTACTAGCTAGCTTTATTTCGTTCAACCTAGCAGGTTGAATGGAAAACAATCTGACAGCTCACAAGAAGCTGCTGTACTAACAATCCGACGTTAGTACATCAATCGTCCCTACTTCTTTCGGACCAGCTCCAGTACACAGGGGCCAAATGTTGGCCGGTTTCTATTGAACCGGCTAATGCCATCCGCCATTCGGCCCATGTGTACTAGGCTTAGGGTTCAGTTTGTGGTTAACAATTTCCAGGATACCTAAAGAGGATCTTCATCCTGTAAACAAAAAATAAAAGTCTAAAATAATAATAAAAAAAAACACACTCACCTGTCCCAGGATCCAGCGATGTCCTCACCCAACCCATCTGTTTGCTAGTGTTCATGTCCAGGCGGCAGCATCTTAACTGTGAGCAGCCAACTGTGACTCCTTTCTGCACGCTGCACCCCGTGAATGGTCACCCTGTTTATGGTCCTACAGTCTCCTGAGACCTGTGATGTGGAAAGGCTGTGGGGGGAAGGAAGCAGGGAGCAAACTTCAACTCGGGTTTAAAGGATAACTAAAGCTTAGTTAAAAAAAATACAAAAAAACAAACATGTCATATTTACCTCCTCTATGCAGCTGGTTTTGCACAGAGTGGCTTCGATTCTCCTCTTCTCGAGTGCCCTGTTGGAAAACCACTCTCCCTCTGGGCACTCATGCGGGCACGACCTGTATCCTGCTGCTTTGTTTATTGAAAGAGACCGCAGGACTTGGCCCCGCCCCGACCACTGCATCATTGGATTTGATTGACAGCAGCGGGAGCCAATGGCTGCGCTGCTGTCAATCTATCCAATCAGGACCAGAGACACTGGCTGGAGCTGATGTGCTCCTCCCCGTCATGGGAAAGACTGGGCTCAGGTAAGTAAAAGGGGGTCTCTGTGGGGGCTGCTGCATCACAATATGGCCATAAGCTTTGGCCATATTTCTCCTTTAAAAAGGAAAATGAGTGCAGTCACCATTCTAGAAATACTGGAAAGCTGAAGTATTGTTTGTACATTTTTATTCTTCAGTTTAAATACCTTTAACTTTTTTTTGTCTGGAAGAGAAATATATTAAAACTGTATACAGTTGTGGCCAAAAGTTTTGAGAATGACACAAATATTAGTTTTCACAAAGTTTGCTGCTAAACTGCTTTTAGATCTTTGTTTCAGTTGTTTCTGTGATGTAGTAAAATATAATTACACGCACTTCAAGTTCATACGTTTCAAAGGCTTTTATCGACAATTACATAACATTTATGCAAAGAGTCAGTATTTGCAGTGTTGGCCCTTCTTTTTCAGGACCTCTGCAATTCGACTGGGCATGGTCTCAATCAACTTCTGGGCCAATTCCTGACTGATAGGAACCCATTCTTTCATAATCACTTCTTAGAGTTTGTCAGAATTTGTGGGTTTTTGTTTGTCCACCCGCCTCTTGAGGATTGACCACAAGTTCTCAATGAGATTAAGATCTGGGGAGTTTCCAGGCCATGGACCCAAAATGTCAACGTTTTGGTCCCCAAGCCACTTAGTTATCACTTTTGCCTTATGGCACGGTGTTCCATCATGCTGGAAAATGCATTGTTCTTCACCAAACTGTTGTTGGATTGTTGGAAGAAGTTGCTGTTGGAGGGTGTTTTGGTACCATTCTTTATCATGGCTGTGTTTTTGGGCAAAATTGTGAGTGAGCTCACTCCCTTGGATGAGAAGAAACCCCACACATGAATGGTCTCAGGATGCTTTACTGTTGGCATGACACAGGACTGATGGTAGCGCTCACCTTTTCTTCTCTGGACAAGCCTTTTTCCTGATGCCCCAAACAATCGTAAAGAGGCTTCATCAGAGAATATGACTTTGCCCCAGTCCTCAGCAGTCCATTCACCATATTTTCTGCAGAAGATCAATCTGTCCCTAATGTTTTTTTTGGAGAGAAGTGGCTTCTTTGCTGCCCTTCTTGACACCAGGCCATCTTCCAAAAGTCTTCGCCTCACTGTGCATGCAGATGCGCTCACACCTGCCTGCTGCCATTCCTGAGCAAGCTCTGCACTGGTGGCACTCCGATCCTGCAGCTGAATACTCTTTAGGAGACGGTCCTGGCGCTTGCTGGACTTTCTTGGGCACCCTGAAGCCTTCTTCACAAATGCAGTGGAATTTTTTTTATGGGATTAAGTTAATTTTCATGGCAAAGAGGAACTTTGCAATTAATTGCAATTTGTCTGATCACTCTTCTAAACATTCTGGAGTAAATGCAATTTCCCATCTCAAAAATTGAGGCAGCAGACTTTCTGAAAATTAGTATTTGTGTCATTCTCAAAACTTTTGGCCGTGGCTGTATTCTCTTTAAATACAATTCTCCTTTAGCATAATTATTTTTTTAGCTTAAAAATAAAAATCTTTTAGCATAAGGTATTTTGATGGATTTGAGGTCCTAATTCTTTAAACACAGAGCATGCTTCAACCATCTAAATGGATTTTGTAGTCTACATTCTGCCTGAGCTCCGACCATTTGTATATGATTTGTCAAGCATCGTTCCATCATGTACGCTTTTTTTTTCCTAATCTTTGAACCATTTCCTTTAGCTATGTGTTGTCATGTGGATCTGTCACACCTTGTGCATACACCACCGAATCATTTTTCTTCAGTGAGTAATCAGACTTGGCCTATCAGCAGCTTTTCCCTTCTGAGGCTTCAGAAAATCCTTCCGTGTGTATCTATTACATGGCAGCATGCACTTCATTTAGGAGAGGCTGTCATTTCGCCTCCCAGTTTCTTCACTATTTTCCACATAGGGCAGAATACAGACAAAAACAAACCATCTTGTATTGTACAGGCAGATGTTTCCACAATCCTTTATCTGGCTGTGTTGCAGTAATCATTAGATAGTGTGTCATTAAGCCGGCATCAGAGAGGCCAGAATTAGAGCAACAGATAGCTTTGAACATGCGTGTAGATGAGGTCTGTCTTGGACAAATCAGGCAGATTTTATTACGCAGTGTTCATATTTTTAGCTACAATACGACAGCTGTGCAGATTGTAGAATGGGCACACGCTCCTATGAGGTCTTCTGTGCCCCTCCTCTTCCTTATTTGTGGTGTCTGTTGCTGAGAGGGAATGAAATAATTCATGCAGTGATAAAGTGATGTCATTTATCTAAGAACTCAACCGCGTAGGCTATTCATCACTTAATGTGCTCGGATTACACGTTTTCTTACTTATTTTTTCTTACTTAATTGCCTTTCACTTAGCAATCCATAAAGCATTTTAACATACTCCTAGTTCTTCTGTCAGAACCACTCGTCTCATAAGGGAATGATGAAGTAAAGTAATAAAAATCTGTTGTCTAGGGCAAAAATTCATACTGTATGAAGATTTGTTTTGTGGTATTGCTTTTATTACAAATTTTGTAGAGCTCCAACAATATACGTAGCTCTTTACATATTTAACATTCACATGAGTTCTGCCCTCAAAGAGCTTACAATCTAATGTCACCACCTCACGTGCATACAAACGCATACTAGGGCCAATTAACCTGTCTTTGGAGGGTGGGAGGAAACGGTGCACCCAGAGGAAACCCGCACAGGGTGACAGTGCAACCAGTGCTTGCAATGTGCAAGGGAGCAAACTACTAATGCACTTACAAGCATTAGTCAAATGCCAGAGGGGTGAGCCAGCAGCAGAATCACCAAGGGTATCACGTGGCCTAGTTGGTGGTCTGGCTAGTGAGGGAGTGACTCAATAGGAGAAGGTAGGTCATCTGTTGGGATCGCTTACCTGACATTGCCATTAGGATCACGGCAAACCATAAACTCTGCACCTCACATCCATCATGGTCTAGTTGGACAACACGTGTAGTATGCCAGCTTCAGTACATCACAAACTGATTACAGCTTTTGGTATAGAATGGCAAACTGAATTTCTGTGCTTTCTGTACTTGAGTTTCAGATCTTGTATTGAGGCCTTCTTTCTACTTTGTGTTCTTCATTTGCTTGGTACTATGAAAACATGCTGCAAGACAGGTCAGATAGGGAATCAGTGACGGGGACTACAGCAAACTGATTCTGGCTTTGTAGCTAACTAAAACACAAAACAAAATAAATCTGTGCCATCTAGATAAGTGAGCAGCTACAAAAACCAATAGACAAGTGGAAAGTGACAAACAAAACATATAAATTGTAGTGCTAAATGTTAACCCAAATAAGTGCATAAACTGTATGTCTTATGCAAGTAAACAAGTAACATGGGTATAAAAATTGAAATCACCATGTGAATAGTGTACAATCAAAATTATTAAAATAAATGCAAGAAAATGAATAGGTGAAAAAAACATAAATGTCCAATGGGTGAAAAAGTTCTAAGCAAACATGAAGTTTGAGTAAACGTGAAATCTCAATAGGTAAATAGTCCTGTGTAGACAGAAAAGCCAAATGGTGTTCCCACAATCTGGACTTGACATACACTTTGTGAAGAAGCCGTCACCAAATAAACAGAGGCTTACCAGAAATGTTGAACCCTAAAGAGCATACGCTCGGAGGGTCAACAGGGCTTAATATAATCACTGGATGTTATCACTGTGAGACAAGATCTTCAATATCAATGAACGAATGACCTCAAACACACCAATCAAATGGAGCAGATGTCCGAGCTCTAAGCATCAGCACTGTTTAGACTGCCTCCAGTATATGCTGTTGAGAATGTGTGAAGGTAAAGTGCACTGGCTGTAAGGACTGGATGGACAAGTGTATTAGATGGGCGGAGGGAGGGTACACCTGGATAAAGACACAAATCCTATTGACTGTCATATATACTACTGTAATAGAGCGGATTTTAGGATTTTACAAGCATTTTTAACTAGGGCTTATTTTCAGGGTAGGTCTTATATTGCAGCCCTTATGGGAAATAATGCTAGGTCTTATTTTCAGGGTAGGTCTTATTTTTGGGGAAACAGGGTATCAGTGCCAGTGTTACCAAATGTAAAGTAACTGTGTCCATTCTGGTCAGGTGGATTTATGTGTCACTTTAAGTGTTATTTATTTTGAGCAAATCAATTGCATCCACTTCAGAAACCCAGTGGCCTCTTTCAATTGCTGGTACTCAACAGATAGAGACTCCATAGGTTAGCAATAATTCCAAGTGAAGGAGGTTTGCACTCCTACCCATGTCTGCCAAATTAGGTATTGCACTGTACTTGCGAAGCCTTTAACCTCCTTAACCACGTAAAGCAGATGTGCAACAGTAGGGAAGATGGGCCTTCTCGCCTACAAGTTGCACACATGTGTCCATGGGGGGACCAAGGTTTCTGTGCTCAGACTGAGATGTCACAGACCACTCCCGGTCTCTATGTGACCACTGACATCCAATTACAGTGACCCAGTAAGTCCATCCTACCTTTCAGCATTGGGACCCGCCCTAAAGGGCCACCGGGAAATTAAGGGGTTAAAGGACCAAAACAAGGAAGATGTGACTGTTTTAATGTACTGTATACATTTTTTTTCTTTGGCCTTGACATACACTTTAAGGTAAGCTGAACTGGTGACATTCTGTGTATTACACTTGGAAAATTGTGTATCCGTATGGACAGGGCCGATCCGCCCTATAGGCTCACTATGCAAGGCGCTTAGGGCCCCGCAAAGCTGCAAAGGGCCCCCCAAATTACTAGAGGCCCCGCCTGGTAAGAAGTAATTTTCGCCCCCTCACCCTGCTTCTCAACTCGCTGGCTGCATGGGAGAATAGGTAAGAAGTCAGCACCCCCCGCTTCTCAATTTAATGTAAGATGTAATTTCCGACAGCAGAACACCCCCTCCCCCCCGCCTCTCAACTTTCTTTAATGTGACATGTCACTGTCGTCAGCGCCCCCCGCTTCTCATTTTTAATGTGCCATGTCATGTTTTGCTTAGGGCCCCAGGGAGGTCAGGATCGGCACTGCGTATGGAAATGTGAATATTAAAAGCCAGCAACAGGAACACTGCATACCAAGATGCAAAACGATGTCCTTTATTAAAATAGTCAGCAGGGACAAGTTCTGAAAAACATAATTTTTACATCTCAGTGTGTGGTTTTCCTGTTGCTGGTAAGGTTGACCAGTGGAGATGAGTGGAGCCAACACCTGAGATGTGGAGACTATGGAGTAAGTCAGACTAAAGACTGTGTCAAATTTTTCCTATTGGAAGCCAGTACAACAGTGTAATACCTGCATATTGTACACTTGAACCTACTATAAACACAGCGATGCCCTTATTTGTTTTTATTAGCCTTTTTTTTTTTTTAAAGCTTTGACTATCTAACACTAAATCCTTATAGCGGCAATTTCATTGTCACAGGTGATAAATGCCTGGTAGTTTTTATAGCATTCAACAGGGGGAGCACAAGGCTTTTTTTTCCCTTCGCAGTTAAACCAGAACACCAAAGGCGCACATTATGGATGTTTCTAGGGAAGGGCGTTATTCTACAATGCTGAAGTTTTTATTGTCCACACTTATCAATGCTGCTGTTGTTTAACAAGTTACATAAATGTGCCACAGACTCGGAGCAGCTTCTTTGTTCTCTTTTATTTTGCCTTCTAAACTGCTATATTCTGCACTGATTTTAAGTTTAATTTAATTTGTGGTAGAGACATTGAACGTTATTGCACATATACTTATAACTCGTAAAGAAATATTATAACTAATGTCATGTGCTTCACGCAGAGAGATAAAAATGTTTAATGTGCCCTGGAAAAAAGTTGACCATAAACATTGTTCATTCTTATTTAACAGAACAATAAAATACTGCAATGTTATAGCTGAATTCAAGGGAAACAACTAAATCCACAAGTGAAATACATATAATGAAGCTGTTTTACCTGCCATTTGTATTTCTGCCTGTCCAGTTCTTAGTTTTACACAGAACTGCTTGCATTAAAAAATACTTTTAATGATTTAATAATCAATATAAATCTGCTTTAATCTGTGTCAATTCAATTTGCACCCATGTAACATGAAGGGGTACACATTTTGCTATTAAAATGTGCCTGTGCGCGCGCGTGTGTGTGTATGTGTGTGTATATATATATATATATATATATATATATATATATATATATACACATACACATACACAGTCGGGTCCATAAATATTGGGACATCTACACAATTCTAAACTTTGTGGCTCTATACACCACCACAATAGATTTGAAATGAAACAAACAAGATGTGCTTTAACTGCAGACTTTCGGCTTTAATTTAAGGGTATTTACATCCAAATCAGGTGAACAGTGTAGGAATTACAACGGTTTGTATATGTGCCTCGCACTTTTTAAGGGATCAAAAGAAATGGGACAGATTAACAATCATAAATCAAACTTTCACTTTTTAATACTTGGTTGCAAATCCTTTGCAGTCAATTACAGCCTGAAGTCTGGACAGCATAGACATCACCAGACGCCGGGTTTCATCCCTGGTGATGCTCTGCCGGGCCTCTACTGCAACTGTCTTCTGTTCCTGATTGTTCTTGGGGAATTTTCCCCTCAGTTTTGTCTTCATCAAGTGAAATACATGCTCAATCAGATTCAGGTCAGGTGATTGACTTGGCCATTGCATAACATTCCACTTCTTTCCCTTAAACTCTTTGGTTGCTTTTGCAGTATGCTTCAGGTCATTGTCCAACTGCACTGTTAAGCGCCGTCCAATGAGTTCTGAAGCATTTGGCTGAATATTAGCAGATAATATTGCCCAAAACACTTCAGAATTCATCATGCTGCTTTTGTCCGCAGTCACATCATCAGTAAATACAAGAGAACCAGTTCCATTGGCAGCCATACATGCCCACGCCATGACACCACCATGCTTCACTGATGAGGTGGTACGCTTTGGATCATGAGCAGTTTCATTTCCTTCTCCATACTCTTCTCTTCCCATCACTCTGGTAGAAGTTGATCTTGGTCTCATCTGTCCATAGGATGTTGTTCCAGAGCTGTGAAGGTTTTATTAGATGTTATTTGGCCAGCTCCAATCTGGCCTTCCTGTTTTTGAGGCTCACCAATGGTTTACATCTTGTGATGAACCCTCTATTCACTCTGGTGACGTCTTCTCTTGATTGTTGACTTTTACACACATACACCTACCTCCTGGAGAGTGTTCTTGATCTGGCCAACTGTTGTGAAAGGTGTTTTCTTCACCAGGGAAAGAATTCTTCGGTCATCCACCACAGTTGTTTTCCAGGGTCTTTTGGTGTTGCTGAGCTCACCGGTGCATTTTTTCTTTTAAAGGATGTTCCAAACAGTTGAGTTGGCCACACCTAATGTTTTTGCTATCTCTACGATGGGTTTGTTTTGTTTTTTCAGCCTAATGATGGCTTGCTTCACTGATAGTGACAGCTCTTTGGATCCCATATTGAGAGTTGACAGCAACAGATTCCAAATGCAAATAGCACACTTGAAATGAACTCTGGACCTTTTATCTGCTCCTTGTAAATGGGATAATGAGGGAATAACACACACCTGGCCATGGAACAACTGAGCAGCCAATTGTCCCATTACTTTTGGTCCCTTAAAAAGTGGGAGGCACATATACAAACTGTTGTAATTCCTACACCGTTCACCTGATTTGGATGTAAATACCCTCAAATTAAAGCTGGAAGTCTGCAGTTAAAGCACATCTTGTTTGTTTAATTTCAAATCCATTGTGGTGGTGTATAGAGCCAAAAAAAATAGAATTGTGTCGATGTCCCAATATTTATGGACCTGACTGTAGTTCATCCATGAATTACGTTAATGGAAAAACTGCCTGTCATTGGCAAGAGTTCTATTAGCAGAGAGCAAATGCTTGCTAGCATTAGAGCCCGGTTATATTATTCAGGTTAACATGATACTGCACTGATTCCATCAATAAGGCTTCAATGATCGGAGAGCTTAAATGTTGTGACAGATGAAAATTGCATTGAAGTGCCCCTCAATTGCAATCTTCCAGCCAAACCTCATCATCAGATTTGTAAATGTAATTACATACTAGAGATTAGCAGGAATTAGAGTACAGTTGGACAAAGCTGGGGTAGTAATTCCCTCCCAGTGACCTGTGAAGACTAGAGCATGCATGCGGTGTAGTCATAGAGAATAATTACTTTTTCTTTCCTAAATCTGCACTACCCTGGAAGAAAAGTGTGCAGTGAGCTCTACTTCTCAGGTTTGGTAGATATATAGCATGATAACCGGCAAGAGGCTGCAATCTGCGATCCACCAATCAAAACCTACTCCAGATACCTAAAGCCAGATACAAGTCCAAAGGAGATCGAAGATTTGCAGTCCAGGGACCTCGGCTGTGGAATGCTCTACCAACCACCATCCGACTGGAGTCGTACCACTTGGCCTTCAGGAGAAAGATTAAAACCCATCTCTTCTGAGGTCAAGGGGTTCCTTACCCATGGAATGGATACAGCGCCCAGAGGCGATTCAGTTCGCATGTGTTGCGCTTTACAAGTTTCTCACTCACTCAATCCTGCAAGAGGCATTCTGAAGATCCTTTCATTCCTACGGATTATTAGTGATCTGTCACTTTTATACATGCATGAAACGGGAAGGCCTTTGCACTGATCCAGTCCCCTTCTCATGAAGGAAAGCAAAAGTTGAAAAACTTGTACCCCAGCTCCCTGCAAATTGCTTAACCTGCCGTCGGCACGATCCCATGAGCCGTTGTAGCTGAAAGTAGGCCACTTTAAGCAGGATAGCAGGCGTGCTCGCCCAATGCACTGCGGGGGTGCTAATGCTCATGGCCGGTGATCGTGGGCATGAGAGACAGAACAAGAATGTGTGTATACACATACATCCCAGTTCTGTGAGAAGAGGAGTGCGAAATCATGAGTTTCTAATAGCTGGGAACCACGATCTGTCATCTGTCAGTCCCCCCCCTCAACAGTTGGAACACATACCAGGGAAAGCAGTTAACCCCTTGATCGCCCTCTAGTGTTAACCAATTTCCTGCCAGTGACATTTACACAATAATCAGTGCATTTTTATAGCACTGATCACTGTATAATTGTCAATGGTTCCAAACATGTGTCAGAAGTTTCTGATCTGTCCGCCATAATGTCGCAGTCCCGATAAAAATCGCAGATCACCACCATTACTAGTAAAAAAAAAAAAAAAATGCCATAAATCTATTCAATATTTTGTAGATGCTATAACATTTGCGTAAACCAATCAATATACGCTTATTGTGATTTTTTATTACCAAAAATATGTAGAAGAATACATATCGGCCTAAACTGAGGGAAAAAATGTACTTTAAAAAAAAAATTATCTCTCAAATCGCATGACAAATCGCTCCAATTTTCATCTGTCACATTTCATTAATGAAATTGAAAAAATCCGTGATAGTATTCAGCAAAATAGAACCGGCACAAACCCCCTCCCCCCCCCCCAAATCACAAACCTAATACCCACATAAAATCGCCGCAATCACCAAAATTCATTCTAAAACCCATTTCCATCGAGGCCACTAAAAACATCATCGGTACTCTGCGAAACAGCAATGACATCATCCCCACTAAACTGCTGAAAGAAAGTGCCGATATATTGGCGCCAGCTATCACGCAGCTCATAAATCAATCATTCAAGAAGGGCACAGTGCCCACCTTGCTGAAACAAGGTACAATAAATAAAATAAAAAAACACCCTTGACCCCAAAGATCCTAACAACCGGAGACCCATAACAGGCCTAAATGTCTTCTCCAAGGTAATGGAGAAAGAAGTTGTACAACAGCTGCAACAGCATTTAGACACCCATAAATTACTCGATCCGTTTCAATCAGGTTTCCCATACTGTTCAATATCTATCTTCGCCCTCTCTTTGAAATCATCAGTAACCAGAAGTTACTTTACCACTCCTATGCAGATGACACACAACTGTGTTTCCGCATCTGCAACAAAAAGGATCATTCTCTTGGACTAGAGAAATGCCTTACTCTGATAGATAACTGGATGACAAACAGCTATCTTAAACTCAACGGTTCGAAAACAGAACTTCTCCGGTTTAACGCCAACCGAAAAAATCAACCCGCCTCAACATGGACTCCCCCGCCCATTCTGGGTAAAACTATCACCCCTAGCACCAAAGTCAAAAGTCTCGGAGTCATTTTCGACACCTACATGCAGGGCTGTGGAGTCGGTAGATAAATGTTCCGACTCCGACTCCGACTCCTCAGTTTTATGTACTTCCGACTCCGACTCCTCGACTCCGACTCCTCTGTATTAATATGCAAATGTATTTTATACATTCCTTGAGGGAAAGAAACGCAACCTACCACAGGACTACTGGCTGGGAAGCCAACAGTCTACTGTATTGCACAGTTTAAGCAAAAGACAAAGACAAAGGAAGGGGCATTTATTCTAAAACATGATTTTCCTAGGAGAATCCCATAGTCCTGTTTAAAGTTTAAGCTAACAATCGGAGTTTACAAGTTTTTATAGCCTTAGCTAAATGACAGCAGTTTTTCCAATGGTTTACAGCTTCAGTCTTGAACTATTGGCTCTCCATTCCCTTCACTTATACAAGTGTCTCACTCTCTAGTCCTGCAAAAAACATATTTATTTAATCCCTTATCAGTGAGAGGCTAGGTTACACATGGACGCTGCGTTCCCTGTAAAAGCAGAACACAACACTATGGAAAGTATAAGTATTGCAGCTCCTAATTGTGCGTTGCGTGCCATATAGTGAAGCACGTGAAAAGCATGCTTCTTCACGGTCACTTAACGTGTTCGTTTTGCGGTTACATGAGGCACTGCATGCATTGGTCTTTATTCTTGCTTTTTTTATTTTTTATTCCAATCTAAATTTAGTATAGGAGTCGGAGTCGGTGCATTGTTTTCCGACTCCGACTCCGACTCCAGGTACCCAAAATTTCCCCCGACTCCGACTCCTCGACTCCGACTCCACAGCCCTGCCTACATGACAATGGATGCACAAATAGGGTCAGTAGTTAGCGGATCGCACCATCTTCTGCACCTACTACGCAGACTCACCCCCTTTATCCCGAAAGAAGACATTGCAGTCGTGGTGGGAACAATCATCAATTCCAGACTTGACTATGCAAATGCCCTCTATCTAGGACTCCCCAAATACCAAATCACTCGCCTGCAAGTCGTTCAAAATACGGCCGATTGATTAGTGACCGGCAAAAAACAATGGGAATCAATCTCACCTTCACTGAGATCCCTTCATTGGTTGCCAGTAAAAGACAGAATCACTTTCAAGGCACTCTGCCTAATGCATAAGTGTATTCAAGGTAAAGCCCCCCAATATCTATGCGAAAAAATAAAAGCCCATAACCCCAATCGCATTCTGCGATCCACCAATCAAAACCTACTCCAGATACCCAAAGCCAGATACAAGTCCAAAGGAGATCGAAGATTTGCAGTCCAGGGATCTTGACTGTGGAAGGCGCTACCAACCACCATCCGATTGGAGTTAGACGACTTGGCCTTCAGGAGAAAGATTAAAACCCATTTCTTCTGAGGTCAAGAGGTTTCCTTACCCTGAGAATGGATACAGCGCCCAGAGGCGATTCAGTTCGCATGTGCTGCGCTATATACGTTTTTCACTCACTCACTCAACCTATTCTTAATATGAGAGATCACAAAAAGACTGTTTCAGCATCAGAGACAGATGTGTTCCAGGATCACCAGATTACAGATAGGATGGAATGGTCGAGTGGTGCAATAAATAGATGTCTCAATGAAAATCTGAACTACTTATCAGGTAAATTTGCATCATCTGTGTTTCATTCGTAATTTGCATAATTTGGCATAAATCAAAAACAAACTTCCGTCATATCAGCCTTTTGCAATCCACATGCCCAGCAGGGCTCAGATTAGGGGAGGCAGAAGCAGCACTAGGAGTTATGCTCTAGTGCTCATGCTCTAACAAAGGAATATGCTGACAGGAGAGAGCAGAGTGACAGAGGGATGAGCTCCTCAGTCTTGTGCTTCTACTTCTCAGGCTGGAATGGGGACAAAACCTGTAAAAGTTACTTGCCTATAGGACAGAAGGACACAAATCTGGTCTTCTGTCCTGCTAGACAGGGCTGTGCTATGTAAATTTCAAAGTACAGAAGTACTCATTTGTCGGTGGTATCAGCTTTCATATATTGTTTGTATTTCATTTCTGTATTTACAGGTATCTACGGTATGTACCTGGAGTGTATGCGAGCAACTTTTGCTATAGACAATTTTTACCTATGACCGTCACAAAATGAAGCCTAATAATAGAGGTGTGTGCTGAAAATATGATTGAACCTTCATGACTATTAATGTCCCAGACACACAGTCACCATCACAGTACAGCTCAGTAGTTCAAGTCACACTAAAAGGTGGACCTTTGTTCTGTACTTAACCTTCACACATTCTTATTTCATCTCTTTCTAATTATTTAATGCTGCAAAGTAATCATTTATAAGGAGTCGTGTCTGGTAACGTTCACTAAATACTTAATTTAATGTAATAAGTGGCTGTTTTTCATATTTTGTAGGCAGATGATGTTGAAACATGCACAGGTATCCTATTATGTGCACTGAAGAGAGTAGAGATTATTTCACAAAGCAATTTCATTACTTGCACAGGAAATAGAAAAGGAAAAGGAAGCTGGAGTATTATGTAAAATCAATAGAGTTACATTAGGCATAAATATGAGTGCAATTGTAGCAGCCTTCACAGCTGCGCTCCAAAACCCATGGGACTAAAAGGATGGGGAATCCTTTTCAGATTCCTTATTCTGCTCTGCAAATATCCAGTATTGCTACTAAAATAAAAATAGGTAAACTAGAGATAGTGGTACTGGGTGACAAGCTCTATAATAACCCCCATTTGTTTTCTTTTGCTTCTCCCTCCGTCGGCCATAATTTTTTTTTCTGCAACCGCTACTATCCTTTTCTTACCCTCCACTGTTCTCAGCCTTTGTTTCTGCTTGTTTTTACATTTTGCTTGAATGACGTGTTCTATAAATGTTAAAGCTGAACACAGCAAGGCAAACCATTAGACCCCTTTCACACTAAGGCAGGTTTTCGGCCCGAGTGTGAAAGCCCGAGTGCCTTCACACTGGGGCGTTGCACTTGCAGGACATTAAAAAAAGTACTGCAAACAGAATCTTTGGGGGTGATTTGGGAGCACTTTATACATTTGCTCCCAAAACGCCCTGCCTATTGAAATGAATAGGCAGTGCTTCCAAGGCGCCTGAAAAGCGATTTGCATGCACCGCACCACGGGTGTTTTTAACCCCTTCTTTTGGGTTAAAGGTGCCCACTAGCGGCTGAAAACAGCGGTAAAGCGCAGTTAAAACTAGCGACGCTTTACCGCTAACGCATGGGCGGCCCCTGTTTAAAAGAGGTCTTAAAGGAGTTGTAAACATTTTTCACCTTATTGCAATTTAAGCATTAAGGTGAAAAAAGATCTGATGATGCCCCCCGAGCCCCCGTTTTACTTACCTGACCCCTCAAAAAGTCCCGCGCTCAGTCCCGAGATCCTCTTCGCCGTTCAGCCTGGCCACTGATTGGCTAGAGCGGATGGATTGAGAGCAGGACAGCCATTGTCTGGCGCTGCTGTCAATCACATCCAGTGATGCGGCGCGCCGAGGGGTGGGGCCGAGTTATACAGTGAGAGGCTATGGCCGCTCGCTGTATCACGGGAGCGCGCCCGCCCGTAAGGACTCATCACATGCGAGCTCTCTTGCATGAATGTGATGAGTTCATGCGGGGAGGACCAATGATGGCCCCCAGAAGACGTGGATCGGGGGCCACTGTGTGCAAAACGAACTGCACAGTGGAGGTAAGTATAACATGTTTGTTTAAAAAAAAAAAAAAAAAAAATTCCTTTAGTAACCCTTTAAGTGCAAAGATGAAATATGTACAGGCAGTTCCAGGACAAGGTTGTCCAAGTGCGGACATGCCAGATTGTGTCCCCCCCCCCCCCAATGTGCTCACCAAATCCTCTTTTGCAGCCATTATCTCACAATCAGCTGCCACTGCGCTTGTGTTTGTGTCACTGTACAGCTCTGAGTCTACCAATCGCGTTTCTTGTGGACGTAAGTGCACAGTGACATCATGGGACCTTCCTTCTGTGTGTTCGCTACTCATCTCCTTTTGCTGATTGTAAATAACACTGGACCAGCCTGAGGCAAAACGAAAGGTGGGGCACGTGTGAGATGATATAGATATATATATAGTGACAATGCTGAGCATGCCAATAATTTAAAGATAATTTCCAGGTATGGCATTTTTACATCCAGCTTGGACCAATGTAATTATGCATTTTCCTTCGGGATCCCTCTAGTGATCTCTGCTACCTTCCAGGTCTTGTGCCTAGCAGCTGCCCTGCTGCATTCTGAACACAAGACGTTGACCACTCAGCACAGGCGCCATTCAGGTGATAATTTGCATTTTCTAAATGAATGCAAACCATTCTATAATTTGTCAGTCTTTTTTTGTTTATAGTGCAAAAGATAAAAAACGCAGAGGTGATCAAATACCACCAAAAGAAAGCTCTATCTGTGGGGAAAAATGACATCAATTTTTTTTGGGTACAGCGTCGCACGACTGCCCAATTGTCAGTTAAAGCAAAAAATGGCCTGGTCATTAGGGGGTAAAACTTTTCGGGGCTGAAGTGATTAATGTGTGTGGTTAGCAGAAGAGACAAATGTCCTTTTTTAAAGGAGTTGTAAACCCTTGAGGTTTTTCATCTTAATGCATCCTATGCATTAAGGTGGAAAACCTTTTGTAGTGCAGAAGCCCCCCTTTTACTTACCTGAGCCTGATCGTTCCAGTGTGCAGAAGTGCGCCCACACGAGTGCCCCCAGGGAATACGGGTCACCGTGGGGGCACTCGAGAAGAGAAGGGGCGCCTCTGGGGGACCCCAGAAGAGGAGGATTGGGGCCCCTCTGTGCAAAACCCTTGCACAAAGAAGGTAAGTATGAAAAGTTTGGGGAAAAAAACTAACCTTTACAACCCCTTTAAAGGAAAGCCAGGGTATTGTATGTGTGCACTGGATTGGGTATCCCTAGATTATTTGCCACTGAGAAGCCCAGCACAGCTTGGAAACTTGAGCTAGGTGGCCCACCCACAGTCATGTCCAGTAGCTGGGTGACATGTGCAAGGAGCTGATGCCACACAGTCTGACCTCACTTATACTTTGGGGATATTTGCCCCTGCTATATTTGCTGTGTGGGGAAGGAGAAGCAAAGGCGAGAACAACAATTTGTTTGCCTGATTGAAATAGGGGACCATGAGAGGGCGTACCATGCAGTGTGACCAGGTATCATTCTAACTGTTGGCAACAGAATCCATATGTTTCACAGGAACGCTGCTATAAAAGAAGTATATTGGATTGCATAGATCATACTCATACAGTATTCATTCATATATACATGTATCCATAGCCCATAGATCACACCTATAAATGAACCATTGTTACCCTCGGTCACTCCCATCATCCCCATGGCAGCAGCTGTACAGCTGCAAAATGCACCATTTACTATCTGACAGAACAGGTCACATCTCCAGCACCCCCTTCCCCTTGTCTCTCTCTGCACAGCTTCTCACTTGCGTGCTTATCTGACATCCCATATGTGTGTCCCGGGCTACTACTAGTCATTAGGCATAAAGGCAAAATTGATGGTTCATATGCAGTTATCCACCAAAGAGAACTCCTGAAACTTACAATATATGTTAAAAGTATGGTATAGCAGGCACTTGAAAATAATTATTCAAATATATAATAGTTGGAGGATCCTCTGATGAAGTCACGTGATACATAACGCAACGCATAAGGCGGAGCCAGGTGATGTTGGAGCCAGGGCCGAAAGAAAATGGTCTGGTGCTGTCAGTGACACACCTCCATCCCCAAATTGAATACAACAAAACAAAATTTAGCCCATGGGACTTTAAATGAGGTGAACACAGAGAGGCCTATGAAGGTAAATAAAGTAAACATGGTTAATAGATTTATTAAAATTGTATGACATTCATCATATGTAAAATACATGGACAAGGGTGCTAAACCACTTGGTAACATACTGCAAAATTGCAAAAAAAAATCACATATGTTACAATTATTGGTATGAAGTAACACACAGGCATCATAAAACTCTACGCCAGGGATCCTCAAACTACGGCCCTCCAGCTGTTGTAGAACTACACATCCCATGAGGCATTGTAACACACTGACATTCACAGACATGACTAGGCATGATGGGAATTGTAGTTCCTGAACAACTGGAGGGCCGTAGTTTGAAGACCCATGCTCTACGCGTTTCACGAGCCACTGCTTGCTTCTTTAGGAGTAGATATATATGCATTGTAGCTACCGGATGAAATGTCAATTAGTAATATATATCAATAAATCTTTTAACTGTGTTTACTTTATTTACCATTATTGGCCTCTCTGTGCTCACCTCATTCAAAGTCTCATGGCTAAATTTTGTTTTGCAGGACCGTAAACGTTCAGGTCCACCTGTCAATTTTTTAGGCAGACTTGAACGGAAGCTCCATGCAGGTCTATGGAGCGACGGATGTCAGCGGGAACATGTCCGCTGACATCCGACCCTATTTTCTATCCATCGATCGGATGTAAACAGGCAGGCTGTCTGTTTTCATTTGATTCCCCCATAGAGGAGAGCGGAGCTCTGGCAGGTCCATCCCTGCACAGTGAGAAGGAGACGAACCTGTCACCTGCCGTCTCGGTGTAATCGCTGATGAGCAAGTGGAGTCCGTCAAAATGGACATGTGTGTGTGAAAGGGGCCTTACATGCGATCCTGACATTTTGTACACACGAGTGAAATCTTTTAATGAAACTACCTATGTTTTAAAACAGTGGTTCTCAACCTGGGGGTCAGGACCCCCTCGGGGGTCGAATGACGATTTGCCAGGGGTCACCAAATCCTGGGCTGTTCCTGAAGCCTGCTTTCCCAGCCTTTTTGCATCTGCCCAGCAGGGCTGTCCCTGAAACCTGTGGCCGCCAAGTAGGGCTGTCCCTGAAGCCTGTGGCCGCCCAGTAGGGCTGTCCCTGAAGCCTGTGGCCGCCCAGTAGGGCTGTCCCAGGAGCTTGTGGCCGCCCAGTAGGGCTGTCCCTGAAGCCTGTGGCTGCCCAGTAGGGCTGTCCCTGAAGCCTGTGGCTGCCCAGTAGGGCTGTCCCTGAAGCCTGTGGCCGCCCAGTAAGGCTGTCCCTGGAGCCCACAGCTATGAGATACCACAGAACTGGAGACGCAGTGAGTAACACTACCTGTGATTTATAGTTGCCATTTAAAGTCCCCACTACAGTTCTCAGATCACCAGATGACCTTCATCAAGAGCACCTAAGTTGGCTGATTAGCATTGCCACTCATCCCAACTCCCCGCCAGCATTGCCTCTAAAAATAGAGAATACATGCAAGGGAGAGGAAAAGAGGGGGAGAAACAAAGAAACGGAAGAAAAAGAGTAAGAGAAAGAACAGGAAAAACGGCTAGAGAGAGGGATGGGGGGGGGGGGGAGAAACAAGAAATTAGCATAGAGAGAGAGATAAAAGGAGAACAAAGAGAAATGGTTGTACATACTAAAATGTACCATAAGGGGTTTTAATACTGTACGAGTGGAAGGGACTCAGAGCGGTAAATATCTGTGGGTTAGGGGCGCAAGTTACTTGCCTTGCCTTGGGTGCTGACAGCCCACGCTACGAAAAGAAAATTTTACTGTTCGGGGTCCCCACAACTTGGTAAATTTTATCAAGGGGTCACGGCACTAGAAAGGTTGAGAACCACTGTTTTAAAATAAATACTACCCCATGGTAGCATTTTTGTGGTCTTGAGCATTTACAGTAAGCATTTACATCAAGCATTTACAGGTACAGTAACCCTTATATATGAGAAGTAGTAGAAGTGTTGTGGAGACATTCTTGGGCTCCCCTCAGGTTGGGGAAGGCGCACATAGACCTATATTCACCTATAGGTCCAATTGTCAAGATGAGTGCAAATCCCAAGCACTGAGGTGATTCGCCATTGTGCAGTCCTGATTTGCAGCACTGGAATTGTGGCTGCACATTCTACATAGAAAAGTTATGAATGATGAAATACTAAATATTGCTTCATGAATGCCATTCACTGCTTATGATTCTTGCACAGTATATTATGATGCGTACATTTTTATATATGGATTTATTTTTAACAAGTACACATTTGTTTGGTTTTGGGGATCAAATAATACCCAATTTGAAGGATTGTGAGGGAATAGAAATCTGTTTTAAAGTCAGCATTGCTTGCTACACTATTTTACGTTGCTTGAGCACTTGAAAATGATAACCTCAAATCAAAAGTCACTTTCAGGTAAACATTGCCATACATGATCATGTATTTTTGTACTATGCAAAGCTCTATATACACAAGTAGTTGCCTATTACTGTATATTGCTTATTAACTACGGTACTTTTGTGCAGTTTTCCTATTTTAAATAAAGCTGTGCAGATATGTTGGGCCAGATTCTCAAAGAATCGGCGTTGGCGTAGTGTAAGCCATTTACACCACGCCACCGCAACTTACGGAGCAAGTGCTTGGAGAATATGGCACTTGCTCCGTAATTTGCGGCGGCGTAGTGTAAATGGCCCGCGTAATTCAAAGGGGGCGGCTTGTATTCAAATTAAGCGCGCCCCGGCGCCGATCGAACTGCGCATGCGCTGGGCGGAAAAAGAGCCCAGTGCGCATGCTCCAGCTCACGACGGAAAACGTCAATGACGCCGACGTGAGCGTCATTGACGTAAAGTCGTATTCGCAGACGACTTGGTAAAACGACGTAACCGACGGAAAAAGACAACGCAGACCCGACGCCATACTTAACATGGCATACGGCGGACTGGCGTAAGGTTACCCCTCATATAGCAGGGGTAACCTTAGGCTTACGGAAACAACGTAAACGACAACTACGCGGCGCAAATTCGTTCGGAATCGGCGTATCAGGCTCATTTGCATAGTCAAATGAGAACTGAACGTAAACGCCATCTAGCGGCCAGCGTCGAATTACATCTAAGATCCGACGGTGTAAGTGACTTACACATGTCGGATCTTCAGTGTATCTATGCGAAAATGATTCTAGGAATCACTTGCATAGATACCCGGGGCCAAAAACAGAGATACAACGGTGTTTCCTGAGATACACCATCGTAACTCTTTTGAGAATCTGGCCCGTTGTATGTAAGTTTATGTGTATTGTTGGATAGAAGGCCCAACATAGAAAATGACATTCTACCGTACACTTGTGATTGTTAAAAGTATCCTGGTAGCAACAAGATTGCTGTTCTTGCAGTCCTAGCAGAGGCTTAAACAATGAGCCCTTTATATGAGAGTGCTGTACAAGCAGGATCTGTCCAGTACTCTCTTGATTGCATGGCCACCTACATCTAATCATTATAATGCTAGGTCAGAGTCTCGGGCACGAAAGGTTATGTATGTTCATTGCAGTTCATGAACTTCATAATTGCTACATTGTCTTCTATGGACAACACTGTATTTTGCTGAAGTGCAAATTTGTTTTCTGATCCACAGATTCCCTAGGCATAATCATTTGTGTAGATTTTGTTGATTCCCTATGAGGGCACAATTGGGTTAATTATTGATTTAACCAGCTTGAGACATTCATCTGAGTAACCAGGTTCACATCTGCATAGCAAATGGATAGTCTGGAAAGCGTAGCTTTAACAGAACACATACTTATTAGCAGGCTTATTCAATTGAGAACAGCTAAGAATGGACCAGGTGGCATGAAGATTTTGCTGTAAGTTGGAAAATCACACAGGTT
Source organism: Rana temporaria (assembly GCF_905171775.1). Classification (NCBI taxonomy): domain Eukaryota; kingdom Metazoa; phylum Chordata; class Amphibia; order Anura; family Ranidae; genus Rana; species Rana temporaria. The sequence goes on from NC_053493.1 coordinate 273,610,492, forward strand.
TTTTTTTCCATGGCTAGAAGTATTAACCGCTTCAATACAGGGCATTTTCAGCCCCTTCCTGCCCAGACCAATTTTTAGTTTTCAGCTCTTTGAATAACAATTGCGCGGTCATGCAAAACTGTAACCAAATTAAATCTTTGTGGGTTTTTTTTGCCACAAATTGTTTGGTGGTATTTGATCACCTCTGTGGTTTTTATTTTTTTGCGCTATACACAAAAGAAGAGCGTCCATTTTGAAAAAAACACAATATTTTTTACTTTTTGATTTAATAAATATCATAATTAAAAAAATATATATATATTTCCTCAGTTTAGACCGATATGTATTCTTCTACATATTTTTGGTAAAAAAAAAACGCAATAAGCGTTTGGTTTGCGCAAATGTTATAGCGTCTACAAAATAAGGGATTTATGACCTTTTTTTTTTTTCCATAGTAATGGTGGCGATCTGTGATTTTTATTGTGATTGTGACGGGCACATCGGACACTTTTGTGCCCAGCGCACATTGCGGCTGCTAAGCGATGCAGCGGCACTCGTGCCCCCCTAGCCGCCCAGGATGTCATGACGTCCACCCGGAGGGAGGGTTCCCGCCGACGTCATTTCACAATGACTTGGTAGGGAAGTGGTTAAAGGGTAACTCCACTTTTGTGGGGAAAAAATTTGCAAGTAACGAAGTAATAATATAGCGTATACAATTGCAATACAAGTGATATTGTACTGATCGTGGTGTCTTCCCTGCCGCTTCTCTGCCTTTTGGCTAAGATCAAGTGTAGTACCTGTTCTTATCAGTTGTCAGAGGAGCGCTGAAGCACCTCCGTTGGGAGGGTGGATGCAAACCAATGACGTCATTGCACCTGGAAGGGTGGTTTCAGCAGGGGCTATGCCGTGCTGCCCGATAGATACTGGGGGCCGGCCAATGGTCGAGTCTGAGCCATCTGGAAGGGTGCTCCTGGTGAGGATGGGTGACTGCACTTGGTCTGGTCTTTTTGCCGAGTTCTAGTCTGGCCTTCTGGCCGGCTGGTGTAAGTGCTGTCTCTGTCAGCGATCCGGTTGGAGGAGCTGGTAATGCCCTGGGATGAGACGGAGCAGGACCATGCAAATCCGCTGGGTTGACGGGGGGACTGAAAAGGCTAGTATTGGTGGAGGCTGCTAACTGGAGCGGCAGCTCTCCCTAAGAAAACCTTGAAGGGCTCTCTATCTGGCAGGGGTGGAGGGCTGCACTGGCCGGTCGGGGGGTTAGATTTGGAACGAAAAGCCTATGGTGCATGTGCCCCTGGAGTGGCAGTCCATGGGTATCTGAAAAACACTGTGTGAGAGACACTTTGATTTAAAGATACCACGGTCACTGCACCAGATACACACTTTTTTTTTTAGCACCTGCCTCCTGGGCCGGGCCTTAGTCTGCCTGCTCTCATGGGGTCTCCCTTCGGGGGAGCCCCACCTAGTACTGGGAGGGTTCTGTTTCGGCAGTCCCTCCGAGGAAGTTGGGTCCGTGTCGGCTTCGGTTGCTCGGACCACAGTACCTCAGTCCCCGGCTGGAGCCTAACGCCCCGGGGGATCAGGGTTTTGGGTCCCTTCTTCACAGGAGGACCACTTGACGTTTGCACGTTTTTGTGAACACTCTTTATGTGTGTGCACATTTTTTCTGCACTGGGTGCAGTTTTTTGGGTGTGTTACACATGCCATAGGCTTTTCAAGAAAAAAAAAAAGTGATATTGTACTTGAATGTTATTAAAAATTACCTTTCCTTTTCAATCTGTAGCCACTGTAATTTTCTGAGAATGCATTATGGCTAGCTGGAGTTGTTCTGTACACAGAGTGTGTACTGACCACTCCCCAGAAGCATCATTTTCTGCTCACCAATTTTCCCAGAAGTCTGCACTAAGATACAAGTCAGATTTCTGGCATCCCCTGCAACAAAAATGTCATTTTAGTGAGATATTTTCAATAGGAGCACGTCTAAAGGGATGCAGGCCCAGCTTTTTTCCTTATTAGTGCTCTGCAGCTGCACAGCTGATGGATAATTATGAAACCACTCCCATTGGACCCACTAACCCAGAGGCACAGAGTAACAAACAGGGATTTATTCAGAATAACAAAAGATAGGCATCTGCAGCAAATTTTGTTATAATCCTTGTAATGTACATAGATCACCCAGAGGGGAATGTTTTTTTCTCAACAAAAGAGGAGTTACTCTTTAATTAAAAACTGTGAAATAATTCTGCCAATCGCAAACTGGACACATTCACAGTCAACTCTTTTTATGTCAGAGACTGGGAGTATTGGTTGTAGACAGAAGGGCTAAAATCAAAATTTGCATACAAGTAACCGCACTGTTTAGGAAGCACGTTTGTATGACAAAAGTCAGCAGAAGAAGTGATTAGCAACTTCTCCAATGAGGTCACAGGCAAAAAAAATTTTTCAGTAAAATGGGGAAGGATTATAACATCTGATAATGTTTTGCTGAACATCTGATAATGAATCATTTAAAGCGGAGTTCCGCTTTAAGTACTTTTGACCCCCTGACATGCCACATTTGGCATGCAATTTTTTTTTGGGGGGGGGGAGTGGTTACCTAGTTTTCACAGGCACCCAGCTCCCACTTCCTCTCCTGGCACAGAGCAGAAGTTCACCTCTCCCCTCTTCCTCCCTGCAATCTTCTGGGACACGTCACAGGTCCCAGAGGATTGCCTTGCCATTCACAACGCACAGCACAAGGAAGCCACAGCCGGGGGCCCGCACTTGCAATGCCAGCGCCGCAGAGAGGAGGGGTAGAGAAGTGAGGCTTCGGGCGACCGCATCGCTGGACTGTGGGACAGGTGAGTGTCTGTTTATTAAAAGTCAGCAGCTACACTTTTTGAACTTCCCTTTAACCACTTCAATACAGGGCATTTTCACCCCCTTCCTGCCCAGACCAATTTATAGTTTTCAGTGCTGTCGCACTTTCAATGACAATTGCGCACGTGCGACGTGGCTCCCAAACAAAATTGATGCCCTTTTTTTCCCACAAATAGAGCTTTCTTTTGGTGGTATTTGATCACCTCTTGCGCTATAAACATAAGAAGAGCGACAATTTTGAAAAAAAACACAATATCTTTGACTTTTTGATTTAATAAATATCATATTTTTTTTTAAATGATGGGACTGTGCTGATAATCCATGTGCTCGCGAACCAGGGAAAGTCATTTACTGGCACTTCCTGGTTCACGCTGTGATTGGTCTCCGTCAGAGGCTCCTTATTACGATCGGAGATGCAGTGAGTGACATGCAGCACCACTGATTGCTGTGCTGCATGCCCCCTTGGGCGCGCGCCGGCATTGTCTAAACTAGTAGCACTAAGTGGCACTTTTGTTTGCTGCTTCATTCCTCTGCTATCAGCTATAAGTTTTCCTGACATCAAGAAAAAAATGGTGTCGGAAGGGATCTTCAGCTGATTGACAGCCTCGGCTCTGTTTCTGTGCGCTGTGTGAATGGGGGGGGGGGGGGGTTCCCTTTTCTCCAGTCAGAACTCTTTTCACTGATCTCTGCAGAGTGTAATTTCAGCTCCCTGCCCCCTTTCTTTCTGAACTCTCAGACAAGCTTTTTGGAGAAGTCCAGCCTGAGCTTGTTTGGCTAGGCTTCTCCTATAGGTCACAGGAGTGCAATTCGTTTTGCACTACTGTAACCCGTTTTCTGCAGAGAGTGGTCTGAAGTCTGCTCTCTGCTGACATCACAGAAATCAGTCCAGCACTGCGTCAAAACAACAAAGCCTGGATCCTCCAGGTGCCTGGACTGACACCCGTCTCAGCCTCACAGCGAGCCGCTGAGATGGCCGCTCCCCACCCCTCGACAGCTCAGCGATCCATTGAGCACGGGGGGACAGAGCAGAGAGCTGCTGACTGACAGGCAGCAGCTCTCTGCTCGGGGAGCTGAGTGAACCGAGCCATCTGCGGTGTTCGATTACTCTATTCTCAGTGCAGAGGCGCCGGGGGAGCATGCGTGGGTTTAAAAACGTTGTTTTAAACGTCGTTTTAGCCTACACACGATAATTTTTTATGACACAAAAAACAACGTTTTGAAAAACAACATAAAAAATTGAAGCATGTTCGAATTTTTTTTTGTCGTTTATCAGAAGACATAAAACAACGTTTTCCCCACACACGGTCATTTTAAATGACGTTTTTAAAAATGTCGTTTTTTTTCATCACAAAAAACGACCGTGTGTACGCGGCATTAGGGTTTACAACCTCTTTAACTTGGAGTTAACACTATTCTTAAAGCGGGGGTTCACCCTAAAATATATATATACCGTTACATCCAGCATACTGCTGACATCGACAGTATGCTGGTTTTTTTTTTCTCCGCTGTACTTACCGTCTTATCGTTGTTTTCACCCGGCTTCCGGGTTCTCGCTCCCCCGGGGAGTAGGCGTTCCCAAGACGAGGCATAGATGATTGACGTGCGGGTAAAGCGTGTCATGCCTTCCGAAAATATCCGAGCTGGGTCTCGGCACCTGAGCAGTCAGCTCTACACGGCAGGCGCAGGCGCGTATATCGCTGAGTCCCCCTCGGATATTTTTGGAAGGTGTGACGTGCTTTACCCGCACGTCAATCATCTATGCCTCAAGCACAGCGCGTCTCCTGGGAGGATCAACACTCACTGCCAGGAGACATTGCGCAGAGCTCCCCGTCTGGGAAAAGGAGCGACACGCCCACTCCCCGCAAGGAAGAAGACGCGGAAGTAAGTATGAGCTCTGGCTTGTTCGCATAGAACACGTGCAGAGCCCGCCAGGAAGTGTGCACGGTGCTGCGCTAATAACAGCTAGGGAGACATTTCACGATCCCTGCAGCCGAGCATCGGGACAATGTCTCCCTGACTGTGATTAGCACAGCGCCATGCTCACTTCCTGGCGGGCTCTGCACGTGTTCTATGCGAACACGCCGGAGCTCATCCTTACCCGGAAGTGAGGCTGAAGACAGGTAAGAGTACAGATTTTTAAAAAAATTACAACGCTACGAGCCTTTATTAAGACTGCAGATAGCATAGCTATAAAGTTCATTTTGAGGGTGAACCTCCGCTTTAAGGCACAGCAACACACCAGAAGTCAAAGATCAAGGCAACTGAAGATCCACAGTGTGTATCTGTACCAGGTACAACAATCCATACATCCTAGAGGCTTTCCTGGCACGCACACTTTTTATGGGCATGGCTGCTGAGACATCTGAGGTCCCTAACTGTCTATCATAGCTTCAGTCATCAGTTCCTTTAGCACTGATTAACTGAAACAGGTGAAGCAAACCGCAAGGTAGAAAACCTTTTTTTTTTTTTTTGGTTTAATAAAAAGAAAAGAACATATTTCCTCTGTATCACTCTTATAAACTTGTTTTCCCTACTTAATCCTAATTACTTCTTTCCTCTCCCTGCTCTCCTTTCACCTACTGCTTATAAGAAAAATATATTTTGTTTGTCTGTATGTTTTAATTAGTATATTGGTTTGCCATGATTTATACCAGAATTATAAATAAAGGGGGTTTGGCTAAATTAAAATGAAAACAGGGATAATTCCCAGCTCAACTTACCAAACAGCCTGCACCTATAACTGGCCTTTGCAGCAAGGAGGACATGGAAGGGTGACGCATGTCAAACAAAACCATAGAAAATTCCCAGCTCAACTTATTTATATGCTGGGTGTCCAGTGAGCCCCTTATGCCTTTAAGGATGGATGGGCTCCTTCCAGCAATGCCATTGGTGTGTGACTTTTCCTTGTTTGTATGGTTAAATATAGTCTAATGCCTCGTACACATGATCGAAATTTCCGATGAAAAAAGTCCAGACGGTGTGTGGGCCCCATCTGACTTTTTTCCGTCGGAGTTTAGAAATGGAACATGTTTTATTTTTTTCCGATGGAAAAAACTCCTATAGGAAATTCTGATCGTCTGTGTGGAACACCGATAGGGAAAAAAACACGCATTCTCAGAATCAAGTCAACGCATGCTCCGAAGCATCGAACTTAATTTTTCTTGGCTCGTCGTAGAGACAGCTTGAATTCCGAAGAAAAATTCCATCGGAATTTATCCCATCGGAAATTCCGATCGCATGTACAGGGCATAAGTTTTACTTTTCGTACAACTGGACACATATGTCGCAGTCCTTGTACCCACAAAATAGCTTCTTGAAGTACAATTCTGTACATTCTAAGCAGTGGGACCCACAGTGCTGACAGCTTCTAGGTGTAGTACAGCATGTCTCTGGACTGTTCCTTCCCCTGGGATTTATTAGTCTTGCTGGACTTACCCCCCAAGGTCCTTCGGCTCCTCTGCGCCTCGTGGGGTCGGCTGCTGCTGGGGTAGTTGGGGAGCCATCTTGGAGCTCTATGGCCGCTTCTTCCCTGCCTTCACGGGTCATCATCGGCTTGGAGGACCTAAGGATCAGGTAGCAGGGTCAGTGCGGTACATAATGGTGAGTGAGGGAAGGATCAATGAAGGATTCACAGCAAGGAGCTCTGTAAAATGTGTCCTCTCACATGCCACTTTAGGCCACACCGCCACCCAAGTAGAATACTGGGATAACCTGTTTTCCTTTCTCTGTGCCTATACCACCTTGTTTTAAGGGGGGGAAATAGTATATACCTAACAAGTCATACTGTATGCCTAAATTTTTTTACTAATTTACCTAAATTGGGAATTATAACTGAACCAACACGTTTCTCTAAGTTACGTTGATTATGGTAAGATGCACCTAAGCTGTTTTCTCCAGTGTGAGATTCATATTTTTTTTACAAAAAAAAAAAACTCTGCCATGAAGACACGGGTTGATTTACTAAAACTGGAGAGTGCAAAATCTGGTGCAGCTCTGCATAGAAACAAAGCAGCTTCCAGGTTATATTGTCAAAGCTTAATTGAACTTACCTGAATTTAGAAGCTAATTAGCTACCGTGCACATTTACACCAGATTTTGCACTCTTCAGTTTTAGTAAATCAACTCCACGGTCAGGAGAATTTATACAAGTTTTAAGGACACTTTTGGCAGTAGTTTCCATATTCCCAGATTGCATCTACATAATGTTTTAAGGGTAATTTGCTTCTTTTTTGACAGATTTAGGCCCCTTTCACACTAGGCGGATCCGTCTCAGGGGGACCTCTCTGTGGATCTCCGCTGAGCTGGCGGATGACAATTCCCTCTCTGCTCACTGAGTGGGGGGGGGCTTGTGCAGCACCGCTGTCTCCTATTGAGAGATCTGATGAAAACGGACAGCATGTCCGTTTTCATCAGATCTCCACCGATCCGCCATGGACGGATAGCGACGTATCGCCATCCATCTGATTTTAGCGGATCGAATCGGGTCCATCCGACGCTCCATAGACAAAACTGACAGGCGGACCTGAATGGTCCGATCGTGTAAAAAGGGGCGTAAAGGGAAAGGTCAGGCCCCTTTGTAGAAGATTCATGGAGGTATGGCCAGGTAATTCATTTTATACACTCAGACTAGTGGATTTAAACCCTACAGAGGTTCTCTTAGTAGATCATGCCTACCCTGATTAAGTTCTTTCTTGTATGTATTGTGTTGTCGTAAAATTAGAGATTCAGTTTTTCTAAGTTATTTGGAAGAATGGGATTTAGGCTTTACTTTAACTAATGAACAAAAAAATTAAGATGTTTAAAGCTATGTCATACCTCTTTTATAAGTGTGAAATTTGAGGAGCTGAATTTTAACGTAACTACTGCTCATTGGTACATTTCCCTGTCGCATATGACATCTATCTTCATAGCTTACTCACCAAAGTGTTGGAATGACACAGAACCACTGTGCATAAGTGGTGGTTCTTCCCTGTTAATCAAGTATATTGGCCTAAAGTAGCAAAAGTAATATATAAGATTTCTGGTGGGGTTATTGCTCTGGACCCTTGGATCTATTTATTTCATGGCTCTATTTTTTAATATAAGGATTACCAAAATAATTTTTGCTTATTCACTAGATTCAGCAAAGAACAATGACAAAGTCAGAGCTCAAGGTAATCAATACTTCTCCTTTTCTTTCACTTTTTTATTTTATTTTGTTTGTTTTAGTATGCACTCTGCTTGATGTTTGTGTTATTTTTAGGTGGTAGAATTTTTTCGGTGATTGAAAAACATATTTTTTTATTATTACTAATAAAATTAAATGATTTTCACAGACTAATGAACCTCTGCCCATCTTTACTTCTGAGAAATTTTGGCTCTCCAAAATGCTCTTTTTATACCCAATCATGTTACTAACCTGTTGCCAAGTAACCTAATTCGTTGTGAAATGTACTTCCAGCTCTTCCTTGTTAGTATCACTTACTATGCCAGCTTTTTGTTGCCATGTCCCAACTTTTTTGAGACATGTTGCTGCTATCAATTTAAAAATTAATCTTTTTTTTTTTTTTTTTTTTTAATTGTGCATTTTCTTCCGTTTACACATTTGATATGTTTTCTGTTTTCTATTTTGAATAAAATATGGCATTATGAAATATGCAAATCATTGCATTATGTTTCAATGTAGAATTTACATAACATTGCATCTTTTTTTAAATTGGGGTTGTAAGTTTATTAATACGCAGTCTGTCTTAAGATTACAGTCCAAAAGTTTTATCCATCCAATAATCCATCCAAAGCCAAATTTCACAAATACCTCTGGCATCGAAGGCCTTATGTGTATCCATAGCCATCACATGCATACATGTATTTGTGGCCTGCATGTTAGTGAAGATCCTGGTTTGATCAGACTGAACAATATCCTAAACCACTACATTTAGGCTGCATGCTAGTACTTTTACTAATACTTTATTATCTGAGTTAATTAAGAAGATGGGAGGATAAGATGCACAGTATAAGTGATCTTTATATGGTTTTGGAAAAAGGATATTTAAGGCTTCAGACATAAAAGGGGGAAGACAACCTTCCTTAACTGCATAATTAAATACCTGTAGTAAGTGGGAAAGTAGGGTATCTTTATACTGAATATACCCTTCTATGAGGAAGTCCTCAGGCCCTGTTGTTTTATTGTGTGCAAAGGAAAGAATGGCTGCTTCTAGTTCCTCAGTGGTTAAAGTGGTTGAAACCCCTTACAGACCACTTTTACCTACAGGTAAGCCTATAATAAGGCTTACCTGTAGGTACTAGTACCATATACGCTTGCTCCGATGTCATTGGCGCATGCACACCGAAGAAGGGGCACAATCATGCTGTTTCTACAGGACCCATGCTGTGACTGTCCGCTCCCACATCACACGACTCTGGCCAGTCACAGAGCCGGAGTCCACGGCCCTGGAAGGAAAAGGAGTGAAGATGGACTTGGCCACTAGCGGGGACATTGGGGCAATGCATACTAGCCCATTATGCCTTTACTTTGCAGGGAACAAAAGAGGAAGTAAGCCCATCAAGGTTTACTTCCTCTTTAAGGATGCTTCCAAAAGTAAAAATGGAATTTGAAGGCAAAGTAGGTAAATCAATTTGAGAGAGATAATCGTTCAGTTCAACCTTATCCTTGTTTATTATTTTAAGAGTTTATTATTCAAGGAGTATTACAAGGTAGGCAGTAATTTACAATATTTTATCCCATAGAAAAGGGCCATTAAAGAAAGTATTGAGATGCACAAGCCAGGTGCCAGTGGGAGTGATTCCTGTGCGCATGCCCAGGAGTTATGTCATCCCCACTGATCAATTGAGAGGCTGAAAGTCAGGTACTAGGAAAAAGTCTATGGAGAAGATGTCAGCAGTCAGCTGGGAAAACAAATTGCTGGAACTGTGTTGAGTATTCTGTGGACTCCAGTAGTGCATCCTATTGGCCAATAGGAATGCTCATTACATTACAGTGCCTTTTAAATTTGTGCCATTACAGAGGGGCGCAGGTCGAAGCTTAAGTTTTTCAGGAAAAGGCTAAATTAAAATGGATAAAAATATAATCATACCCTAATTCGGTTAAAGCATATTATACCATAAATTATAATAACCGTTTATAATGAAACTAAAACTCACTATCAAAATGATCAAGAGATTTAAGAAATCTAGGTAGCTGAAGGTGTACATATTTTTTATTCATTGTACTTCTTTGCAGAGGTATTGCTCTACTTGAATGTGGAATCCTTACATTTTCTACACAACTACATTACACTGCACTTGTTAAATTATATTTTTTCATCTTACCTATGAAGTGAGTTTTCAGATTATAAAATGTTAGCGTAATTTGGGTACAGAATGTGAATAATCACACTGTATTTATCACAGAGATTGATGTGTTTTTATGTTCATTACCCAGTACTTGCAATTTTTGCTTTTCCTGGAAAATAACAATTCTGTCCTTTTTCTATCCTGTTTTTTATTTAAAGTTTTAAAAATAGAGAATTGTCCTTTTCTCAGAAATTCAGGAACACAAAGGATTAAGAATGTACATTATTGCGTAGTAAAATAAATAATAGCATTTTCTTTATGTGTCTCTGTCATTCTCCATAATTATGCGTGGTTAAACACTGAGCTACTTACCTTTGTGCCACATCCAGTATACACAATAACTAATTACTAATAAAAAAATGTTTTATATATATATATATATATATATATATATATATATATATATATATATATATATATATACATACATACATACATACACTTGGGTCCATATATATTTGGACACAGGCACAATTAAAAAAAAAATCATGTATTTACCAAAACATATTCAAGCTATAGTTATATAGATATGGGCTGAAAGTTTTCACTCTCAGGTTTAATTTGAGTGTATGTGCATCCAAATCAGAGAAAGGGTTTAGGAATTACAGCTCTTAAGAATAGCCCACCCTCTTTTTTTCCCCAGTGGACCAAAAGTAATTGGACAATTGAATCAAAAGCTGTTTCATGGGCAGGGGGCTACTCATTTGTTATTTCTTAATCAATTAAAAATGTAAAAGATCTGGTGTTGATTCTAAGTATGGTATTTGCATTTGGCATCTATTGCTGTGAACCTACATGATGTGTTCAAAGGAGCTGTACATGCAAGTGAAACAGGCCATTGTAAGTCTTCAAAATGAAACAAATCTATAAGAGATAGCAGCAACATTGGGTGTGGCCAAATCAACAGTTTGGTACATTATGAGGAAAGAAGAACGCACTGGTGAGCTCCGCAACATAAAAAGGCCTGGACGTCCATGGAAGACAACAGTGGTGGATGATCGCAGGATCTTCTCTATGGTAAAGAAAAACCCATTTATAACATCCAGACATGTGAAGAACACTTTCCAGGAGGTGGGTGTATCATTGTCAAAGTCTACAATCAAGAGAAGACTTGACAAGAGCAAATAGGGTTCTCCACAAGGTGCAAACCATTCATCTGCCTGAAAAATAGAAAAGCCAGATTAGACTTTGCCCAAAAAAATCTAAAAAAGCCAGACCAGTTCTGGAAAAGGAGTCTTTAGATGAATGAAACTAAGATTAATCTATACCAGAATGACAGAAAGAAAAAAGTGTAAAGAAGGCGTGGAACAGCTCATGATCCAAAGCACACAACATCATCTGGAAAACATGGTGGAGGCAGTGTGATGGCATGGGCATGCATGGCTTCCAGTGGCACTGACTGGGTTATTGGTGTTTATTGATGATGTGACAGAAGCAGCTGGATGGATTCTGCAGTGTTTAGAGATATACTGTGAGCTCAGATTCAGCCGAATGCAGCAAAGTTATTTGGAAAGTGTGTCACAGTACAAATGGACAATGATCCAAAACACTGCAAAAGCAACCCAGGAGCTTTTGAAGGAAAAGAATGGCTGAGTCAACCATATGATCTCAACCCAATTGAGCATACAGTTCACTTGCTAAAGGCAAAACTAAAGTCAGAAAGACCCAAATGAATTTTTGCTCTGCATAAAGATGGCCTAGGGTATACAAAGATTGCCAAGACCCTGGAACTGAGCTGCAGCACAGTGGCCAAGACCATACAGTGGTTTAACAGGACAGGTTCCACTCAGAACAGGCCTCACTATTGTTGACCAAAAAAGTTGAGTGCACATGCTTAGTGTCATATGCAGAGGTTGTCTTTGGGAAATAGGCCTATGAGTGCTGCCAGAATTGTTTCAGAGGTTGAAGAGGTGGGGGGTCAGCCTGTCAGTGTTCAGACCATATGCCACACACTGCATCAAATTTGTCTGCATGGCTGTTTTCCCAGAAGGAAGCTTCTTCTAAAGATGATGCACAAGAAAGCCTGTCGTTTTCTGAAGACAAGCGGACTAAGGACATTGATTTCTGGAACCATGTCCTGTGGAATAATGGGACCAAGATAAACGTATTTAGTTCAGATGGTGTCAAGCATGTGTGGCGGCAACCAGGTGAGAAATACAAAGACAAGTGTGTCTTGCCTACAGTCAAGCATGGTGGTGGGAGTGTCATGGTCTGGGGCTGCATGAGTGCTGCCGGCACTGGGGAGCTACAGCTCATTAAGGGCACCATGAATGCCAACTGATACTGTGACATACTGAATCAGAGCATGATCCTCCTCCCTTCGGAGACTGGGCCGTTGGGCAATATGATAACGACCCCAAACACACCTCCAAGATGAGCACTGTATTGCTAAAGAAGCTGAGGGTAAAGGTGATGGACTGGCCAAGTATTTCTCCAGATCTAAACCTTATTGATCATCAGTTGGGCATCCTCAATCGGAAGGTGGAGGACTGCAAGGTCTCTCACATCCACCAGCTCTGTGATGTCATCATGGAGGAGTGGAAGAGGACTCCAGTGGCAACCTGTGAAGCTCTGGTGAACTCCATGCTCAAGAGGGTTAAGGCAGGGCTGAAAAATAATGGTGGCCACATAAAATATTGACACTGGGCCAAATTTGGGCATTTTTCACTTAGGGGTGTACTCACTTTTGTTGCCAGCAGTTTAGACATTAATGGCTGTGTGTTGAGTTCTTTTTTTTAGGGGGCAGCAAATTTACACTGTTGTACAAGCTGCACACTCTCACTACTTTACATTCTAGCAATGTGTTCTTTCTTCAGTGTTGTCACATGAAAAGATATAATTAAAATATTTACAAAAAAATTTGGGTGTACTCACTTTTGTGAGATACTATGGCCCAGATCCACAAAGAACTTACGCCGGCGTATCTATTGATACGCCGCGTAAGTTCTACGATGCCCCGTTGGATCTTTGTTTTGTATCCACAAAACAAGATACGACTGAATGTGGGCTTGATCCGACTGACGTACGTCTTAGTACGCCGTCGGATCTTAGGTGCATATTTACGCTGGCCGCTAGGTGGCGCTTCCGTTGACTTCCGCGTAGAGTATGCTAAGTAGCTAGATACGCCGATCCTCAAACGTACGTCCGCCCGGTGCACTTTTTACGTCGTTTACGTACGGCTTTTTTCGGCGTAACGTTACCCCTGGGTCTATGAGGCGTACACAATGTTAAGTATGGACGTCGGGACAGCGTCGAATTTTACGTTGTTTGCGTAAAACGTTCGCGAATAGGGCTTTGCGTAAATTACGTTCACGTCGAAAGCATTGACTATTTGCAAAGTGATTTCAAGCATGCGCACTTCGATACCCCCACGGACGGCGCATGCGCCATTAAAAAAAATGTCATTTACGTGGGGTCAAGTTGCATTAACATAAAACACGCCCACATCTTAGTCATTTTGAATTGCGCGCCCTTACGCCGACACATTTACACTACGCCGACGTAACTTACGGCGCAAATTCTTTCTGGATACGGAAAGTACGCTCTAAGTTACGGCAGCGTAGTGTATCTGAGATACGCTATGCCTGCCTAAAGATAGGCAGATCTTTGTGGATCTGGCCCTATGTGTGTGTGTGTGTGTGTGTGTGTGTGTATGTATATAATATATACACACACACAGTGCCTTGAAATTGTCCAAATGTCATGTTACAACCAAAAACATAAATCAGGGTTTGACAAATTTGCTTGGAATCTAGGAGCCAGCTAAAAAAGTTAGGAGCCAGAAAACTTGCCCCGTCCCGACAAGCTCGCGTGCAGAAGTGAACACATACATGAGTAGCGCCCGCATATGTAAACGGTATTCAAACCACACGTGAGGTATCGCCGCGATCGTTAGAGCGAGAGCAATAATTCTAGCTCTAGACCTCCTCTGTAACTCAAAACATGCAACCTGTAGATTTTTTTAAACGTCGCCTATGGAGATTTTAAAGGGTAAAAGTTTGTCGGCATTCCACAAGCGGACGCAATTTTGAAGCGTGACATGTTGGGTATCAATTTACTCGGCGTAACATTATCTTTCACAATATAAAAAAAAATTGGGATGACTTTACTGTTAAAAAAAGTGTATTTTTTCCCAAAAAGTGCGCTTGTAAGACCGTTGCGCAAATACGGCGTGACAGAAAGTATTGCAACGGTCACCATTTTATTCTCTAGGGTGTTAGAATAAAAAATATATATAATGTTTGGGGGTTCTAATTAGAGGGAGATGGCAGTAAAAATAGTGAAAAATTACACTTTTAGAATTGCTGTTTAACTTGTAATGCCAACGGCCACCACCAGATGGCGCCAGCTCACAGAAGGAAGAGCTTTGGGACTTCACAAGGCCGCAAAGCCGCGGCCTCAATTACCGGCTGTCGCGGGCCTGCCGCAATCGCGTGGCGGGGGAGGTGGGGGCGCACGGAGACACAGGATCCTGTGCCTCCGTGCGCCCCCACCTCCCCCGCTGCACGATCGCAGCGGGCCCGCTGCGGCCGGTAATTGAGGCCGTGGCCTTGTAGGCTGCAAAGCTGCGGCCTCAATTACCGGCCAAGTCACAATTTCTTGTCGCAATTGCGACCTGGCGCCCGGATATTGTCGACCCCTGACATAAATGTATTTTATTGGGATTTTCTTTTCAAATATTTTATTGAATTTTTGAATTATCAAACCAAATTCCATTAACCGAAAATGTACAATAGTATTTGGATTTTATGTGATGGATCAAACAAAGAGGCACATAATTGTGAAGTGGAAGGAAAATGATAAATGGTTTTCAATTTTGTATAACAACCTTTTGCTGCAATTAGTCTTTTTGGGGAGGTCTCTACCACCTTTGCACATCTAGAGATTGACATTTTTGCCCATTCTTCTTTGCAAAATAGCTCTAGCTCTGTCAGATTGGATGGAGAGCTTCTGTGAACAGCAATTTTAAAGTCTTGCCA
Source organism: Rana temporaria (assembly GCF_905171775.1). Classification (NCBI taxonomy): domain Eukaryota; kingdom Metazoa; phylum Chordata; class Amphibia; order Anura; family Ranidae; genus Rana; species Rana temporaria. The sequence continues at coordinate 273,625,641 of NC_053493.1, forward strand.
CAAATTCTAAATTGGATTTAGTTCTGGACTTTGGGTCTTTCTAACACGTGAATATGCTTTGATCCAAACCATTCCATTGTAGCTTTGGCTGTATATTTAGGGTTGTTGCCCTGCTGGAAGGTGAACCTCTGCCCCAGTCTCAAGTCCTTTACAGACTCTAACTTGTTTTCTTCTAAGATTGCCCTGTATTTGGCTCTATCCATCTTCCCATCAACTCTGACTAGCTTTCCTGCCCCTGCTGAAGAAAAGCATCCCACAGATGGTGAGTTCAGGATGATGTGCAGTGTTTTCCACCACATATAGAATTTTTTTTTTAGGCCAAAAAGTAAAATTTTGGTCTCATCTGACCAGAGCACCTTCTTCCACATGTTTGCTATGTCTCAAACATGGCTTCCCACAAACTGCAAACATAACTTCTTATGGCTTTCTTTCTTGGCTGCTTCTCTGATTAATGCTCCCCTTGCCCAGCCTGTCAGTTTAGGTATAAAAAGAAAAACTGCGCTGTGTACAAACCCAATAACCCTAGCTGCAACTCAAAGTGAAATACACATAGACAAAGATAAGTAAAAAAAAAAGCTGCGCTCTCAAGTGACGTGTTAATCAAATTATGATAACAACAAATATAAATGAATAAATAAAAAATGATGATAAGTCCCAAAAATCGTAAAATCGTGTGACATATGTGACGTCCTCCAATGTCGGACTAATTCTGTGAAAAATGTGATAATAAACAAGACAAAAAATTATAAAAACAAATTATATAAAACTCTCAATAAAGAGATTCCCCTCTGATTTTGGACAACAGCGTAAATCCACCACCAAATAAAGTACAAGCTTACCAGCTACACAGGCTATCCAAGCTTGTGGCTAATACCCAGCCAGGGCCTTTAATATTCCCTGTGCTTCCAATGGCAGATGAAACGGGCGTTGCTGGATAACTGTGTATATGGTCAGCGGCCAGACAACAGTGACAGCTCGATGTTAGTGTTGATAATGGTCCAGAAAAAAAGATAGAAAGGAATCGCCATCGGTAAAACCAGGTGATATTTATTTGGATAAAAATATGCTTACAAGCATCGAATGGAAAAGTTTAAAAGCAACAAGAATGCCGGCCAGCAAACAGTGCAAAAACACCTGTGCAAACGGGACGTAAGATGCATTTTGTCACTAATCTGACATTGTCCTGGGGCACTTTTAGGTGGACGGCCATGTCTTTGTAGGTTTGCAGGTGTGCCATACTCTTTCCATTTTTTGGATGATGGATTGAAGAGTGCTCTGTAAGATGTTCAAAGCTTGGGGTATTTATAACATAACCCTGCTTTAAACTTTTCCACAACTTTATCTATGACCTGTCTGGTGTGTTCCTTGGCCTTTGTGATGCTGTATGTTTACTAAGGTTCTCTAACAAACCTCTGAGGGCTTCACAGAGCAGCTGTATTTATATTAAGATTAAATTACACAGGGGGGGCTGAATACATATGCATGTGACACTTTTTACATATTTATTTGTAAACCATTTTGAAAACCGTTTATTATTTTCCTTCAACTTCACAATTATGTGCCACTTTGTGTTGGTCTATCACATAAAATCCCAATAAAATATATATACATACACAGTACTATGCAAAAGTTTTAGGCAGGTAAAGAAATGCTGTAAATTAAGATTGCTTTCAAAAATATATATCTTAATTGTTAATTGTTATCAATCTACAAGATGCAAAATTAGCGAACAGAAGAAAGAAACTAAATCAAATCAATATTTGGTGTGACTACCCTTTTAGCTTCAAACCAGCATCAGTTCTTCTAGGTAAACTTGCACACAGTTTTTGAAGGAACTCGGCAGGTTGGTTGTCTCCAAACATCTTGGAGAACTAACCACAGATCTTCTGTGGATGTAGGCTGCCTCAAATCCTTCTATTTCTTCATGTAATCCCAGACAGACTCATCAGGGCTCTGTGGGGTCATTGTACTGCTGCAGAATACATTTGAGGCCAATTGCATGCCTCACTGATGGTATGGCATGATGGATAACAATCTGCCTGTATTTCTCAGCATTGATGACACCATTAATCAGGTAACGTTGAGAACTGTAGATACAGTGGTTGGCCAAGGAAACCTAATGCAGCAGATGAAAGACATCATGCTTGCTTCCCTTCAACATTGGAAGGTGTTCAGCAGTGCCAGTAGCACAGAACTGGCAGAAACCAGTGGGACCTAGGTATACCCATATACTGTTCAGAGGAGTCTGGCCAGAACTGGTCTTCATGGAAGAATTGTGGCCAAAAAGCCATATTTTCGATATGGAAACAAGGTTAAGTGACTTAGCTTTGCACTAAAAAAGACGATCTGGGGTGCAGGAAAATGGCAGCAGATACTCTGAAATGACGAGTCAAAATTTTAAATATTTTGCTGTAGCAGGAGGCAGTCTGTTTGCCAAAGGGCTGGAGAGCGGTGCAGTAATGAGTGTCTGTAGGCAACAGTGAAGCTTAGTGGAGGTTTCATGCATGTTTGGGGCTGCATTTCTACAAATAAAGTTGGAAATTTGGCCAGGATTGAGCGGCGTCCCCAATGCTGAAAAATACAGGCAAATACTTATCCATCATGCCATATCATCAAGGAGGCATTTAATTGTAGACAGGGATTTGAGGCAGCCTACAACTACACACGATATGTGGTTAGTTCTCCAAGATATTTGGCACAACCTACCTGCCAAGTTTCTTCAAAAACTGTGTGCAAGTGTACCTAGAAGAATTAATGCTGTTTTGATTTGGATTTCTCTTCTGTTCATTTGCTTTCTATTTTGATAATTGATAAAAAAATTGGGGCCGTGGTCCAGACCTAATGCGGCCGCCAATTAGCAGCTGTGTCCTCTGTTAGATCTTTCACCAGCCACCCCTGCCATGCTCACAGCGGTTGGAGGTGGGAGGTGCTGCAGGACTGTCTGCAGAGAGCTGGAGCCTCTAAAAATTAACAAGCGGGTAATCACACACTTGTTAACATAATAAGTTGGCCAGCTCCCACCCTTCTTCCCAAGCTGCATCACCTTCCACATATGCCCCCTCTGTGAGCATGGCAGCAGCGGCTGACTTGAGACCAAACAGAGGACACACCAGGCTGATCAGTGCCTCTGCCCTGTCAAGATAGGACTGTGCAGGGAAAGCTTGCATTGGGGCACTGTAACATAAAAGGACATTTTGCTGTATGGGCACTGTGATGTAAGCAGCACTGGATTTAAGCAGCACTGTGATGTAAAGAGCACGGTTATGTACGGGGCACTGTGACATATGGGGAATGACACTGTGGTGTACAGGGCACTGTTATGTTATGTACAGGGCATTGTGATGTAAGCAACACTGATGTACAGGCACTGTAAAACCAATGGCACTGTTATGTGTGGGCACTGTGATGTAAGCGGTACTGATCTATGGGCACAGTGATGTAAGCGGCACTGTTGCGTATGGGCACTGTGATGTAAGTAGCACTTATGTACGGGCACTGTGATGTAAGCAGCACTGTTGTGTATAGGGCACTGTGATGTAAGCGGCACTGTGATGTACGGGCACTATGATGTACAGGCTCTGTAATGTAAGCAGCACTATTACATACGGGCATTGTGATGTAAGCAACACTGATGTGCGGGCACTGTTAAGCGGCACTGCAATGTAAGCTGCACTGTTATTTACAGGGCATTGTGATGCAAGCAACACTTACAGTTGTAAAAGAATAAAAAGGTTGCGCTCTAACTAAATATGTGAAGAAGGTCCCAACAACAATTAATGTGAATAATTCCGTGAATAGGTGAACATGAAAAAAAAAAATATAAATTACAATGATGTGTTAAACTATGATTCCAAAAACAAAGGAGATTCTGTGAGAATTCCTATGAAGAGAAGTTTTCATATGATCGTGAACAATCAAATTAAAAAACCTTTTAGTGAAAACCTATAGTAAAGCTCCAAAGATGTAATGGTTCAAAGAAGCTTACAAAAACCGCCTGTGTACAAATAAATCTCCAGAGTAGAAAGTTCTTTGAAGAAAAAAGCTAAAGTAAGGGAGATGAATCTATAAGTGAACAATTCAAAACTTCATGTGATTCATTCAGCAGACACTGTGAATCCAGCACCAAGGGAAAATGCGCGCTTACCAGCTGCACAGACCAATGGAGCCTGTGGCTATCACCCAGCCAGGGTCTCTTTCCTCATAGTGTTCCATGGACCAATCAGCTCGCTCCACCACCGATATCATCTGGGCAGGATCTCAGCAGGCCAGTCCTTCACCTCCAGCCCATAATGCTGGATGATTATGGGTTAGGTGTGTCAGGACATCAGGGAATGATTGGCTTGTCCCGCTGATTTTTCTGTCTGTGTATTCCACCGCCCAATCATCCTCACTCAGAGATCCCAAAGACGATACTCTGGTCTCATAAAAACAGATAGCAGCACCATATCGTAATTCCAAAAAGTGATTTTTTTGCTAAAAAATAAATAAATAATTGCTTATGCTATGTGCATAGGTTCAAAGACTTGAAACGATAAAAAAAAAATGTCAGCATGAACACCGGATGATAGGGTTTTCGCTATGCGCTCTCTTATTTGCAGATGATAGCGGATTAAAAGCCCCTCTCATCTCTCTGGCAGCCTAGTTGACCATACATAAACGCTGTGTGCTTTATCCCTGGCATGTTCCATAAAACTGACTTTGTCTGAGGTTGTGCTCATACGTTTACATACCCTGGCAAAATTTATGATTTCTTGGACATTTTTCAGAGAGTATGAATGATAACACAAAAACAATTCTTTAACTCGTGGTTAGTGTTTGGCTGAAGCCATTTATTAAGCAACTGTATTTACTCTTTTTAAATCATAATGGCAACAGAAACTACCCAAATGACCCTGATTAAAAGTTTACATACCCTGGTGATTTTGGCCTGATAACATGCACACAGAAGTTGACACAAAGGGGTTTGAATAGCTATTAAAGGTAACCATCCTCACCTGTGATCTGTTTGCTTTAAAATTAGGAATAAATTATTTTATTTATTTTTTTCCATCTCAAATGATAGTGGGACATGCAGACACCTTTTTATTTTAAGAAGATTCTGCTTTGCTTTGTACTGGTTTAACAGACGGCTTTTTAGTTCTTTTTAGTCCTCCTCGTTCAGTATCATGTAGTTTCAGGGCCAAAATTGGTTGTGCCTACGGAGAAGGAAAACATCCTTTAGATATACTTATTTTAATTAGGGCTGCGGAAATTAACGATTAATTGGTCGATTAATCGTTAATTTCTTTGGTCGATTAAAATTATTTTGATCGATGACGATCCGCGGAGTGAGCTCCGCGGTCTCGCCCATAGGAAAGGCCGCGGCTTCGGCCTAGCTCCGGAGCCGCGGCGCGCTGACGTCATCATCACCTGCCCGCCTGCTTGTATCTTCTTCCCTTGCGCACGTGTGTCCATCGGCTACGCTGCAGATGGGTCTGCCTGCCTGATAGTCAGGTAAGAAAGGACAACCATCTGTGTGTGGTAACATTATGGGGCAGATGTATATATTCCTGGAGTATGGGGACAGATGTGTATATTAAAGCATGGGGGCAGATGCTGTAATGTACACATCTGCCCCCATGCTGTAATGTACACATCTGCCCCCATGCTGTAATGTACACATGGGGCAGATGTGTATATTCTTGCAGTATGGGAGGCAGATGTGTATATTAAAGCATGGAGGCAGATGCTGTAATGTACACATCTGCCCCCATGCTGTAATGTACACATCTGCCCCCATGCTGTAATGTACACATCTGCCCCCATGCTGTAATGTACACATCTGCCCCCATGCTGTAATGTACACATCTGCCCCCATGCTGTAATGTACACATCTGCCCCCATGCTGTAATGTACACATCTGCCCCCATACTGCAAGAATATACACATCTGCCCCCATGCTGTAATGTACACATGGGGGCAGATGTGTATATTCTTGCAGTATGGGAGGCAGATGTGTATATTAAAGCATGGGGGCAGATGTGTATATTACAGCATGGAGGCAGATGCTGTAATGTACACATCTGCCCCCATGCTGTAATGTACACATCTGCCCCCATGCTGTAATGTACACATCTGCCCCCATACTGCAAGAATATACACATCTGCCCCCATGCTGTAATGTACACATGGGGGCAGATGTGTATATTCTTGCAGTATGGGAGGCAGATGTGTATATTAAAGCATGGAGGCAGATGCTGTAATGTACACATCTGCCCCCATGCTGTAATGTACACATCTGCCCCCATGCTGTAATGTACACATCTGCCCCCATGCTGTAATGTACACATCTGCTCCCATGCTGTAATGTACACATCTGCCCCCATACTGCAAGAATATACACATTTGCCCCCATGCTGTAATGTACACATGGGGGCAGATGTGTATATTCTTGCAGTATGGGAGGCAGATGTGTATATTAAAGCATGGGGGCAGATGTGTATATTACAGCATGGAGGCAGATGCTGTAATGTACACATCTGCCCCCATGCTGTAATGTACACATCTGCCCCCATGCTGTAATGTACACATCTGCCCCCATACTGCAAGAATATACACATCTGCCCCCATGCTGTAATGTACACATGGGGGCAGATGTGTATATTCTTGCAGTATGGGAGGCAGATGTGTATATTAAAGCATGGGGGCAGATGTGTACATTACAGCATGGAGGCAGATGCTGTAATGTACACATCTGCCCCCATGCTGTAATGTACACATCTGCCCCCATGCTGTAATGTACACATCTGCCCCCATGCTGTAATGTACACATCTGCCCCCAAACTGCAAGAATATACACATCTGCCCCATGCTGTAATGTACACATCTGCCACACAACTACTTTTAGCTGATCTCCTTGCATTGCAACTCTGCATTAGCCACTGGTAAATGTGGTGGGGGCAGTATGGGGGGCAGATGTGTATATTCTTGCAGTATGGGGGCAGATGTGTATATTACAGCATGGGGTCAGATGTGTATATTACAGCATGGGGTCAGATGTGTATATTACAGCATGGGGGCAGATGCTGTAATATACACATCTGCCCCCATACTGCCCCCACCACATTTACCAGTGGCTAATGCAGAGTTGCAATGCAAGGAGATCAGCTAAAAGTAGTTGTATCTGTATGTGCGTTAATTAATCGAAATTAGTCGATTAATCGATTAAAAAAAAAAACGATTAATCGAACACAAAAATTTTAATCAGTCACAGCCCTAATTTTAATACATACTTCTTCTAATAAAACTTTAGTTTTGCTGGGCCCCATTGAAAAAGTTTTGCAAACACCATATTTACCAGTTGCTCACCTGATGAGAATTACAAATTCTATATTGCAAAACACACAAGAGCACTCTTTGCAACTGGAGATAAGGAAGTGTAACTTCTGCAAACAGGGTTCTTTAATGTAAGGGCTTTAAAAATTCAATAAGGTGTTCTAGACACCTCAGTAAAACCTTTTTTTTAAAGGGTAGGTTGTGTTTTTAAATGCATGAAATAAATGCTTACTGATATTTATAAGACATAGGGGGTTATTTACGAAAGGCAAATCCACTTTGCACTACATGTGCAAAGTACACTTGAAATTGCACTGAATGTGCACTTGGAAGTGCAGTCGCTGTAGATCTGAGGGGGACATGCAAGGAAAAAAAAACAGCATTTTAGCTTGCACATGATTGGATGATAAAATCAGTAAATAACCCCCCTAGAATTGTAGAATGTTGATTTACAGTGTTATCAGATTGCCCTTAGGGGTCAGGAAGAAGTTTTTCCCTATTGAAGTAAATTTGAATAATGCTTAAAGCGGGGGTTCACCCTATAAACAAGAAAAAAACATTTTTTTTTCTTCTAGCATAAAATCAGGCATTGTAGCGCGAGCTACAGTATGCCTGTCTCGAATTTTTTATCCCCGTACTCACTGTGTAATCGTACATAGACGATTCCGACTGCCCACGGGGAATGGGCGTTCCAATCCAGACGGAAGGTGATTGACGGCCGGCTCTGGTGCGTCACGCTTCTCCGGAAATAGCCGAAATAGGCTTTGCTCTTCACGGCGCCTGCGCATAGCCTGTGCGCAGGCGCCGTGAAGAGCCGAGACCTACTCCGGCTGTCTTCGGGGAGCGTGACGTGCCAGAGCCGGCCGTCAATCATCCTCCCTCTCCATAGGCACGCCCATTCCCCGCGGGAGTCGGAATCTATAATGTACCAGTACACTGTGAGTACGGGGATAAAAAATTCGAGACAGGCATACTGTAGCTCGCGCTACAATGCCTGATTTTATGGTACAATGTTGACACTAAGGGTGAACTACCGCTTTAACAGCCTCCCTCTGGATTACTGGGCAGATTTAGGGTTCTGAGGATGTACTAAAATGTTTTTTTATTTTTTGTAAAATTGAACTTAATGGACTTACTCTCTTGCCTGCCATAACTCAGACAACCAGTACAGTCCCATGGGGACACGTTACGTAGTCTTGTTGGTTAAAAGGCATTGCAAGGTATCGCCTACGTTGCTTCTTTCTTGCTATTATAAATGTTACAATGGAGCTGTAAGAAAACGAATGCAAATAATATTTGGAGCATTTTCTGAAAAAAAAAAATCAATAAACGTTTTCCGATCTTTAAAGCCTAGTCATTTACTAGCCAGAGCAGTTTTTGTAATGCAGACTGAGATTTTGCAGTAGTAGTGTGATCATTCCTTTCTGTGTTCGCTGCTGTAGCAAACACTGGCTGGTACAAGGAATGGTGCCGCTCAGAAGAATAGCATTCTCTCAAAAGCAGATATTGTGTGAAGAGCCATCGATCACTGCTGCTTTTATATACAGTTTGTCACCATTGTTCTTCGTGTAGGATTGAAGCACATTCACAGCTAAACATTGCAAGTATTCATGGAAAAGACAACGGTTTAAAATACACCATTGTTCAATAAGAATGTACTTGCATGCTATGCTGATATCACTTTGCTGTTTGAGTTTTCCTATCTGCACTAGTATAAGTCATGGCCTGAAACATTCCACAGTGCACTGATATATACTATAAGCAAATGTATTTTTATAGCTGAATTCACAAAGAGTTACGCCGGCGTATCAGTAGATACGCCGTCGTAACTCGGAATCTAAGCCGTCGTATGTTTAAGTGTATTCTCAAACTGAGATACACTTAAACCTAGCTAAGATACGACGGCCTGCGGCGTCGTATCTTAGCTGTCTAGTTCAGCCGGCCGCTAGGGGCGTGAACACTGATTTACGACTAGAATGCGTAAATCAGCGAGATACGCCGATTCACGAACGTACGCTTGCCCGTCGCAGTAAAGATACGCCGTTTACGTAAGGCGTTTTCCGGCGTAAAGTTAGTCGAACAAATAGCTGGCCTAGTCAATGTTAAGTATAGCCGTCGTTCCCGCGTCGAAATTTGAAAAATTTACGTCGTTTGCGCAAGTCGTCCGTGAATGGGGCTGGACGTAATTTACGTTCACGTCAAAACCAATACGTCCTTGTGGCGTACTTTGGAGCAATGCACACTGGGATATGTCCACGGACTGCGCATGCGCCGTTCGTAAAAAACGTCAATCACGTCGGCCCATTGACGCTACGCCACCGTAACTTAGGAGGCAAGTGCTTTGTGAATACAGCACTTGCCTCACTTACTTACGGCGGCGTAGCGTATATGCGATACGCTACGCCGCCTCAAAAGTAAGCCGCCCTACCTGAATCCAGCTATTAGTCTTTTTCATATTAGAAGTTAGAGTAAAGCCGACCATAGAGGGTTCAAATCTCGACCGGTTCAGCATGGACCAGACGATATTCAAACCCATGTACAGGAAGGCTCATTGTACCCAAGTTGATTTATTGAACAATTTGGCTAAAACCAGCCTGTCGGATTTCTCATGCGATTATAGCCGCTAGCAATATTTACTGTGTGTTCTCCTGGCAGGGACAACCGTGGTTGCAGGAAAGAAAATCGCACAGTCTATGGCCGGCTTAAGTCCTATAAAATGTCTCTTTTGTTGGGTGTTTTGTTGATGATCTCATCTGTGTTGTCAGCTTTACCTACTAATGCCTTTATAAAGTCATTATCTGTGTCTGTGAAAATAAAATGTTGTTTTGTGTTTTTTTTTTTTTTTTTAAGAACACACCCAACATGTACATTCATATTTGAGGAAAACCCCACATTCAGTCTGAGATAGTAATCAGGGGTATTATCTACAGAGATTAACACACTATGGGTAAGAAATACAAAGCCTTCAACTGCTAGAGGTTTGGATACTTCCCCTTTTATCAGAATAGATAATGGTTGCATTTCATTTGGGCCCCAAGAGTCTTGTTACTTTCTATCATCCAAAGCAGACCTTCAATCCCTCCTTTTTCCATTCTATTCTGTATTTACCTACAAGTGCAATAGACTGTGAGCTACTGTGCTTTGATGTAGCTTTTTTAAACCAGGTCATTAGGCACAGGTAAAAAAATAGGTGTAAAGGACTTTTGGGCCGCATAAGTCTGTAGTACAATGCTTATGATCAGTTTTAACTAAATTAATTTAATTATTTATAATTGCTGCAATATTTTACTTTTAATGAATTGGTATTCTAAAACAGCAACATTATGCTAATTAGAGTTAGGAATTGCACTACTTTCAATGAGTAAAAAATGAAAAGTGCCAAAATAAGATGCCATATGTTCCTATTCTGAGAGATGGTATTGTTGATGTGTATCTCTTGTGATTACTTGGCAGAAGCTTCACAAATTTAATAAAATCTGACCCGAGATTCTGTACCCTTCATATTATTGTAAAACTTTTGATTAACACAGCGAATATTAAAAAAATTGAACCTGAGTTCTGGGGAGTCAGCTGTTTTGTTTCTTGTGCATTGAGGGATACAGAGCTGAGAGACATTAGGATTATAATACATCTACAGCAGAATTTGGACACTAGGAAGCAAAAAAGTGACCAGCCTGGTATAACCCCCTCCCACTCTTGGGGAAGCCTCTGTTTTTTGCCAGTGGCCTAGGAGAATACAATGTTGTTCTCTACTGACTGCGGCTATTTCTTCTTCTTTTTGTTCAAGATTAAAGGAAAAAAAAAACATCAAGACTTTATCTACACCAGTGGTTCTCAAGCTTCTAGAGCCGTGACCCCTTGATAACATTTCCCAAGTTGTGGGGACCCCTAACAGTAAAATTATTTTCATAGCGTGGGTTGTCGACACCCAAGGCAAGACAAATAATTTGCACCCCTAACCCACAGACATTTAGCGCTCCCTGAGTCCTTTTAATGTTAACTATAACACTAAAGGTAGCTTCACTCACTGTCTCCGGCTTCACTGTGTTTTCGACTTTGTGGTGTCTCGTAGCAGTGACACCTTTGCTGAAATCAGGAGATAGGTTCTCCTCCAGCCCCTCCCACTTCACATTCCTCACCAGTCAGCTGACCTCTAGTCTTTGCCCACCAGCCATGCCGTAAACTGAATGGGCACCTGCGAAGAGGCTAAGTGGGCGGCCGTGTGCTCCAGGAACAGCCCAGATGGGCAGCCACATGCTCCAGGGATAGCCCTGCGGGGTGGCTGCAAAAAGGCTGGGAGAGTGATGCAGGCTTCAGGAACAACCCAGGATTCGGTGAACCCAGGCAAATCATTATTTGACCCCTGAGGGGGTCCCGAGCCCAGGTTGAGAACCACTGATCTACACACTGCTTGAGCTGGTCTTATAAAGTGTATCATCCCCCTTTTACAAAAAATCCCAGCAACATACAGCTCTGCGTGCTGATATAAAAGGCTCAAGGTTGTTTACCTGCATTTTCCCGCTACTGTCAATCATAGCCAGTGAGCCAATGAGGAGAGAGCAAAGGTGGGGCCGAGCTGCAGCTGTGTGAATGGACAAAGAGAGCAGTGGACTCAGGATCAAGCCTGCTTGGGTGCCCCATAGCAAGCTGTTTGCTGTGGAGGGGGTGCACTAGGCAGGAGGGAGGGACCAGACACGTCGGCGGGGGACCTGAGTAAAGGAGGATTGGGGCTGGTTGCGCAATAATTACATGCTCGGGCAGGTCATTACAGTTTACAGACATATTTTTCATTCTGCCTCTGGATATCCAATAATTTTTCAATTGGGTGAATCAGATATTTGTACTCGGAATTGGCGGATAAATAACGCATTAGATGTCACACCAAACTTGTGGAGCCCATAATTTTTACATTTAGGCTGACATGTTAAAGAATTCAGTGAAAAGGACCCTGATCCTGAAATATGAGATTTGCCAATAATGCATATTTTTTTCCTTTCTTTAGAAGAAGGTCCTCTGACCTACCAGGACTAGAACATGTTCCCTTAAAGTAGTATTAAACGGTTAGCGTAACTAAACACATTCAAATAAAGCACAAAAACATTTCCAGTAATGTTTTTCTTAATATTTTTGAAATAACACACATATACTGTAGCTTTTAACTTTCAAACCTCTTGCTTTCTCAGTGCCACTTCCCAGAACTTCTTGTTGGGAAGCATGCACAGAGAGTACTTCCAGCTAGCAAAGGGCATCACAGTCTCTTACAGCTGTCAATCTGTTCACTTAAAGGCAGGGAATGAACAGTATGTGGAAGTGGCTTTGCCATTCTAGGCTTTGGGGTGTGTGTGTTTGTATGGACATTTAGCTTTAGTGCCATCCAGGGGCACACATGCAAGGGTGCTCCATAGTATTTGACAAGGGAAAGAAGCCACCCTAAAACTGGAAAATTGGACCACCATTTTTACAGTGGCGTTTTGCAGCAAAACTGTACTCCCACAAAAGCGTATGGCTCAAAACTGATCATAGATGCTGAAGACAAAAGACTGTTGAACATTTAGGCAGCCTTGAAAATGGCAGATTTTCCCAAAATATGCAATACTGGGAACAAGGCTTTACAGCAGCATTAAAAAATGCAACATTAGCTTTTACAATTCCTCAAGCACACTGGACGTTTTCACAGCTGCTGTTTTTGACTTGCACACATATGCCGCGTACACACCATCATTTTTTCTTTTCGTTCAAAAACATTGTTATCAGCGTTTTTTGGCAGGGGCGTTTTCTGGCTGAAAAAACACCCAGAACTAGTGGGTTTGAGGAGGAGTTTTTCAGCTGTAAAAACGCTCTAACTCTGAAAAAACTGTAAAAATGCTGCAAAACACATTCTGCAGCTACAGTTGTCTACAGCTAATGTTACTGCCATTTTATAATCTCCAGTGTGCATGAGGCCTTAATAGCTATTTATTTGTATGATTAAAAATGTAAAAGAAAAATATCCCTGCAAAAAATAAAAATAAAAGAAATACTTGTCCTGCTGCCTCACCCCATGTGAACAAGACCTTAGTAGGAATTTAGCAGGAATTTTGTAAGTTATGTTGTGTTTATGTGTGCTAATAGGGTATTAGTGTTATATTAACGGAAATATTGTTTTAATAAACATTTGCACAAATATTGCAGGGCTTATCAAATGAGTAGCACCTTCTTTTTATTCTGCTGGTCATGTGCTTTCAGAAACAATATTGTCTGGGGGGGGGGGGTCTTTTACAAACTCTGAAAGCTGTAAGGGAAAAATAAAAAAGCAATGTAAAAATTGCTAAAATGGTCTGGCCATCTGCATTTAAAAGTGGAGAGCAGGGCCTGGCAACAAAATTGTTAAAATTAAGCCTTGTCCCCAGTATTGCATATTTTGGGAAAATCTGCCATTTTCAAGGCTGCCTAAATGTGCAACTGTTTTTTCAGCAAAACATTTTTAGCTGGATTCAGGTACACGTGCCTAACGTTAGGCCGGCATAGCGTATCTCATATACGCTACGCCGCCGTAAGTTAGAGAGGCAAGTGCTGTATTCACAAAGCACTTGCATCCTAAGTTACAGCGGCGTAGCTTAAATGTAACGGCGTAAGCGCGCCTAATTCAAATTGTGAAGAGGTGGGCGAGTTTTATGTAAATAAAGCATGACCCCACGTAAATGACGTTTTTAACGAACGGCGCATGCGCCGTCCATGGACGTATCCCAGTGTGCATGCTCCAAATTACGCCGCAAAGACTTATTGGTTTCGAGGTGAACGTAAATTACGCCCAGCCCCATTCACGGACGACTTGCACAAACGACGCAAAAAATTCAAAATTTGACGCGGGTCCGAGGTCCATACTTAACATTGGCTGCGCCATCTTTTTGGTGGAATATATTTAGGCCTAATAAACGCCTTACGTAAACGGCGTATCTTTACTGCGACGGGCAAGCGTACGTTCGTTCGAGGATGGAGTACGAATCACTTTATAGTCTTGAAGTAGTGCAAAATATACACATGAACTGAAAAATTAAAAACTGCACACTAGGCAGAAAGTTTAAACAAGCGAATCTATTGCAAAATCCCCAAACACTTGAACAGTAACCGTATGGTGATAGTGGGATAGCAACCTGAAATCACTGCTGGGAGAAAGCTTCCAACCAAAGTACACTTCTGTAGTATGTGAAGGTGGTACAGCCGTTAGTATGCCTCTAAGCAGGGAGATGAAAAACACACAGCGGGGAGACAGCATCCACGCTGGGAGTGAACATAAATGTTATTCACCTGCCGAGGGAGAAATGGCTGTAGTTCTAATCCAACAGGGAGGCCGATGGGGGCGGGATCACTCCTCGCAACGAAGGATGTAGGGCAGTGGGGAAAATCCTGGATGGGAACCACCGTGCCAGTACGAGGACGCCGCCGCGTCAATCAGAAGCGAGGAGGGAGGGGTGGAATCACCGCTGCGTCACATGAAGGGGAAGGGAATGAAGTCCGGACTCTGTCCCTCGAGGGTCATGTGACTCCAGGGGCCAATCAGTGGAAGAGACAGACGAGCAGGAAAATCAACATGCTGAACGTCACTGAAGGAATTCCCAGACTGTCAGTATCTCAGCATTGGCTTCTTGTAAACAAGTGGGGGCATAAAACGAGATGGGGGTGAGCCGTGACTGACATGTTTCGCGTGCCATACGCTTTGTCACTTGCGTCTGGCACGCGAAACATGTCAGTCACGGCTCACCCCCATCTCGTTTTATGCCCCCACTTGTTTACAAGAAGCCAATGCTGAGATACTGACAGTCTGGGAATTCCTTCAGTGACGTTCAGCATGTTGATTTTCCTGCTCGTCTGTCTCTTCCACTGATTGGCCCCTGGAGTCACATGACCCTCGAGGGACAGAGTCCGGACTTCATTCCCTTCCCCTTCATGTGACGCAGCGGTGATTCCACCCCTCCCTCCTCGCTTCTGATTGACGCGGCGGCGTCCTCGTACTGGCACGGTGGTTCCCATCCAGGATTTTCCCCACTGCCCTACATCCTTCGTTGCGAGGAGTGATCCCGCCCCCATCGGCCTCCCTGTTGGATTAGAACTACAGACATTTCTCCCTCGGCAGGTGAATAACATTTATGTTCACTCCCAGCGTGGATGCTGTCTCCCCGCTGTGTGTTTTTCATCTCCCTGCTTAGAGGCATACTAACGGCTGTACCACCTTCACATACTACAGAAGTGTACTTTGGTTGGAAGCTTTCTCCCAGCAGTGATTTCAGGTTGCTATCCCACTATCACCATACGGTTACTGTTCAAGTGTTTGGGGATTTTGCAATAGATTCGCTTGTTTAAACTTTCTGCCTAGTGTGCAGTTTTTAATTTTTCAGTTCATGTGTATATTTTGCACTACTTCAAGACTATAAAGTGATTCGTACTCCATCCTCGAGCGCTGTATTTTTTGTTTCAGTTCTTTGCCCATGTTCTCAGGTGATTGACAGCTGCACGGGAAGGTTTTTGCATCTTTTTTACTACACAAAACACTGTGTTTTATTGTCCTTATGGTGTAGCGCTAGTAGTGGGAATTTTTTCTTGTAAGCGTACGTTCGTGAATAGGCGTATCTCGCTGATTTACGCATTCTAGGCGTAAATCAGCGTACACGCCCCTAACGGCCGGCGTAAATAGACAGCTAAGATACGATGGTGCCGGCGGTCGTATCTTAGCTAGATTTAAGTGTATCTCAATTTGAGAATACACTTAAATATACGACGGCGCAGATTCAGAGTTACGACGGCGTATCTACTGATACGCCAGCGTAACTCTACCTGAATCTGGCTATTAATATTCAGTTTCTTGATTTAAAGTAATATCCTGCTCTTGGATAATTCAGAATTCTTCTTGGTTGTCTACAGCTAGACTAAAGGATTTAAAAACTATTGCCTTGCTTTATTTGAATGCTTCCTGGCTTTAGAATTTACTGGCTTACTTTTAAAAGAATCCAATGACCCTATTTCAATGATCCTTCATGAGCCTGGTACATCTCTATTATTGTGAAAATGTGCATTTAATCTTACCAGGTCTACTGCAGCATCTAGAGCTGGTTTTCTATCATTTTGAAATGCTAAACATTCAATGGATTGCTTTGTGTAAATGTACTTTTTCTTTTCAGCTGTATAGGCTTCATTTATTATTCACAAGTAGCTCAGTGTGTATGCAACAGGCTGTTGGATAGTTTTTTTTATGAACTGTGCAGACACTGGCAGGTCAACCATTCTCATACCGCTGTACAATCTGGGTCAGGTGCCTTAAAAGTGTCCACTAGAGTTTCACAGAACAAAATACAGGTTATTTTTCTGCATCAGATACCATTTGTATTGCCACTATATTCATAAAAGCCATACACAATTCAATGTAGTGGTTAGTTTGTTAGGAGAATCACATGAAACACAATGGATTCTGTTTTTGTGTGTTTTTTTTAATCACTATTTTATCAAAAACAAGATGGAGAAAACATTCTGAAATTGTTCTGTCCAAGGACAGAGGCTTTGTTTGGGGGATTTGTGTATGAGCAATGAGTGCCACTTTACAAAAAGAGAACTTTAAAAGCTATTATGGGGAATGTGTAAGGGTGTGCTTGTACAGAGTGTGTGTGTGTGTGTGTGTGTGTGTGTCATATATACACAGTGCATCCGGAAAGTATTCACATCGCTTCACTTTTTCCACATTTTGTTATGTTACAGCCTTATTTCAAAATGGATTAAATTCATAATTGTCCTCAAAATTCTACAAACAATACCCCATAATGACAACATGAAAGAAGTTGAAAAAAATCCCATGTATATAAGTATTGACAGCCTTTGCCATGACACTCAAAATTGAGCTCAGGTGCATCCTGTTTCCACTAATTATCCTTGAGATGTTTCGACAACTTGATTGGAGTCCACCTGTGGTAAATTCTGTTCATTGAACTTGATTTGGGAAGGCACACAACTGTCTATATAAGGTCCCACATGTCAGAGAAAACCAAGCCATGAAGTCCAAGGAATTGTCTGTAGACCTCCGAGACAGGATTGTTTCAAGGCACAGATCTGGGGAAGGATACAGAAACATTTCTACAGCATTGAAAGTCAAAATGAGCACAGTGGCCTCCATCTGTACATTGAAGTAGTTTGGAACCACCAGGACTCTCCCTAGAGCGGGTCCTCTGGCCAAACGGAGCATTACGGGGAGAAGGGCCTTAGTCAGGGAGGTGACCAAGAACCTGATGGCCACTCTGACAGAGCTCCAGCATTTCTCTGTGGAGTGAGGAGAACCTTTCAGAAAAACAACTATCTCTGCAGCACTCCACCAACCAGGCCTGTATGGTAAAGTGGGCATACAGAAGCCATTCCTCAGTAAAATGCACAACAGCCTCCCTGGAATTTGCCAAAAGGCACCGGATCGACTCTCGGATCATGTCTGGAGGAAACCAGGCACCGCTCAATACCTGGCCAATACCATCCCTACAGTGAAGTGTGGTGGTGGCAGCATCATACCATGTTGTTTTGTTTTTTTAATTGCAGGAACTGGGAGACCAATCAGGATCAAGGGAAAGATTAATGCAGCATTGTACAGAGACATCCTTGCTCTGGACCACAGACTGGGACGAAGGTTCTTCTTCCAACAGGACAATGGCCCTAGTGGCTTCAGGACAACTCTGTAAATGTCCTTGAGTTCAGCAAGAAGCCCAAACCTGAACCTGATTATACATCTCTGGAGAGATCTGTTAATGGCTGTACCCCGACACCCCCCCTCCAACCCGATAGAGCTCAAGAGGTCCTGCAAAAAAGAATGGCAGAACCTGCCCAAAAATAGATGTGCCAAGCTTATTGCATCATACTCAAAAAGACTTGAGGCTGTAATTAGTACCAAAGGACTGTGAATACTTATATATTTGATATTTTTTCATATATTATTTTTAATAAATTTGCAAAGATTTCAAACAAACGTCTTTCATGTTGTCATTATGGGGTATTGTTTGTAGAATTTTGAGGAAAATAATGAATTTAATCAATTTTGGAATAAGGCTGTAACGTACCAGGCTCCATGGTAACTCTGGAGGAGCAGCAGAGATCTACAGCTCAGGTGAGAGAATCTGTCCACGGGACAACTATTAATCGTGCACTCAACAAATCTGGCCTTTATGGAAGAGTGTCAAGAAGAAAGCCGTTGCTGAAAGAAAGCCATAAGAAGTACCATTTGCAGTTTGCGAGAAGCCATGTGGGTGACACAGCAGACATGTGGAACAAGGTGCTCTGATCAGTTAAAACCAAAATTGAACTTCTTGGCCTAAAACCAAATCGCTTTGTGTGGCGGGAAACTAACACTGCACATCACTCTGAATACACCATCCCCACTGTGAAACACGGTGGTGGCAGCATCATGTTGTGGGGATCCTTTTCTTCAGCAGGGACAGGGAAGCTGGTAAGAGTTAATAAGAAGATGGATGGAGTCAAATACAGGACAATCTTAGAAGAAAATCTGTTAGAGTCTGCAAAAGACTTGACTGGGGCGAAGGTTCACCTTCCAGTAGGACAATGGCCCTAAACATACAGCCAGAGCTACAATGGAATGGTTTGGATCAAAGCATATTTTACAAAGAAGAATGGGCACAAATTTCACTCTCTAGATGTACAAAGCTGGTGGAGACATCCCCAAAAAGACTTGCAGCTGTAATTGCAGCAAAAGGTGATTCTAAAAAGTATTGACTCGGGAGCTAAATACAAATGCACGCCACACTTTTCACATATTTATTTGTATAAAATGTTGAAACCATTTATAATTTTCCTTCCACTTCACAATTATGTGCCACTTTTGTGTTGGTCTATCACATAAAATCACAATAAAGTACATTTATGTTTTTGGTTGTAACATGACAAAATGTGGAAAAGGGGTATGAATAATTTTTAAAGGCACTGTGTGTGTGTGTATGTATATATGTGTGTATATATATATATATATATATATATATATATATACACACAGTGACGAAAATAAGTATTTGAACACCCTGCTATTTTGCAAGTTCTCCCACTTGGAAATCATGGAGGGGTCTGAAATTGTTATCGTAGGTGCATGTCCACTGTGAGAGACATAATTAAAAAAAAAATCCAGAAATCACAATGTATGATTTTTTTAACTATTTATTTGTATGATACAGCTGCAAATAAGTATTTGAACACCTGAGAAAATCAATGTTAATATTTGGTACAGTAGCCTTTGTTTGCAATTACAGAGGTCAAACGTTTCTTGTAGTTTTTCACCAGGTTTGCACACACTGGAGTAGGGATTTTGGCCCACTCCTCCACACAGATCTTCTCTAGATCAGTCAGGTTTCTGGGCTGTCGCTGAGAAACACGGAGTTTGAGCTCCCTCCAAAGATTCTCTATTGGGTTTAGGTCTGGAGACTGGCTAGGCCACGCCAGAACCTTGATATGCTTCTTACAGAGCCACTCCTTGGTTATCCTGGCTGTGTGCTTCGGGTCATTGTCATGTTGGAAGACCCAGCCTCGACCCATCTTCAAAGCTCTAACTGAGGGAAGGAGGTTGTTGCCCAAAATCTCGCAATACATGGCCCGGTCATCCTCTTCTTGATACAGTGCAGTCGCCCTGTCCCATGTGCAGAAAACACCCCCAAAGCATGATGCTACCACCCCCATGCTTCACAGTAGGGATGGTGTTCTTGGGATGGTACTAATCATTCTTCTTCCTCCAAACACGGTTAGTGGAATTATGACCAAAAAGTTCTATTTTGGTCTCATCTGACCACATGACTTTCTCCCATGACTCCTCTGGATCATCCAAATGGTCATTGGCAAACTTAAGACGGGCCTTGACATGTGCTGGTTTAAGCAGGGGAACCTTCCGTGCCATGCACGATTTCAAACCATGACGTCTTAGTGTATTACCAACAGTAACATTGGAAACGGTGGTCCCAGCTCTTTTCAGGTCATTGACCAGCTCCTCCTGTGTAGTCCTGGGCTGATTTCTCACCTTTCTTAGGATCATTGAGACCCCACGAGGTGAGATTTTGCATGGAGCCCCAGTCCGAGGGAGATTGACAGTCATGTTTAGCTTCTTCCATTTTCTAATGATTGCTCCAACAGTGGACCTTTTTTCACCAAGCTGCTTGGCAATTTCCCCGTAGCCCTTTCCAGCCTTGTGGAGGTGTACAATTTTGTCTCTAGTGTCTTTGGACAGCTCTTTGGTCTTGGCCATGTTAGTAGTTGGATTCTTACTGATTGTATGGGGTGAACAGGTGTCTTTATGCAGCTAATGACCTCAAACAGGTGCATCTAATTTAGGATAATAAATGGAGTGGAGGTGGACATTTTAAAGGCAGACTAACAGGTCTTTGAGGGTCAGAATTCTAGCTGATAGACAGGTGTTCAAATACTGTATTTTCTGGCGTATAAGACTACCTTTTACACTTAAAAAAACTGGCCAAAAAGCAGGGGTCGTCTTATACGCCGAGTCAACTGCTCGGATGCCTGCTGGATGTGCGGTAATACTGTATGTAGCTTCGGCTACATACAGTATATTCCTCTTAGCCAATCCCGGTGAGCGATGTATTCAAATTAATACAGAGCCTGCTCGGATTGGAGTAACAACCTCTGCCAATCCGAGCAGGCTACATACAGTAGCCTGCTTGGATTGGCTTTGAGAGTCAGAGAAGCATGGGCTGATGATGTTACAGCCTCTGCCAATCCAAGCAGGCTTTGTATTCATTAATAGAATACATCGCTCGCCGTGATTGTCTCCAGCTCCAGCAAGAAGGAAGAAGAAAATCGCTCCAGAAGGAAGAAATATGAAGCGTCGGAAGCCTCGGAAGGGGGGTTGTCTTATACGATGAGTACAGGCAAAAAATCTTAAAAAACAACTGTAAAATTAGGGGGTCGTCTTATACGCCCGGTCGCCTTATACACCGGCAAATACGGGTACTTATTTGCAGCTGTATCATACAAATAAATAGTTAAAAAATCATAAATTGTGATTTCTGGAATATTTTTTTTTGATTATGTCTCTCACAGTGGACATGCACCTACGATGACAATTTCAGACCCCTCCATGATTTCCAAGTGGGAGAACTTGCAAAATAGCAGGGTGTTCAAATACTTATTTTCCTCACTGTATATATATATATATATATATATATATATATATATTTTTTTTTTTTTTTTTACATGCATTACAATAATTTGTTTACAGCTTAGATTGTAATGAACTTTCTGCAATTATTAATGCTTTTAACCTCCCTGGCGGTATGATTATTTCATATTTTAGGTGCTGAAAGCGGTACCATTATTTTGCATGGAAATTTGGCATTTTATATTGTAGGTCTGTAATTCTTAGGAATAACTCACTTAAATCTGTCCAAACAGATTCTAGTAGACATCCCGGGTATGATGACGTTTAAAAAACAAAATCATACGATTTAAAATAATAAATAACTATAAATAATTATAACACATAATAATAATAATATAATAATAATAATAAAAATTAATCAATAATGTAATCAAATCAAAAACACTAAAATTTGCTCAGTTGCAGAATCGTCGCTGTCATTACTTTTATTGTTTGATGACAAATTTCCCCACAAATCACTATCGCTCAATTCTGCAAGTGATTCTTATTTATTATCGCTGTTTTCTAGCTGGTCTAAAACCACTTTTGATGTAAAGGGACACTTTTTGATTGCTATGGACAATATCCAGTTTCCAGGCAGAAAGAACAGTTTTTATAATATAAAGGTGTAGGACACGGGGGAGACCACTAGGGACAAAAGGGATGTGTAATTGTTTCATACAGTACTGTAATCTATAAGATTACTGTATGTATTGTGTGTATTTACTTTTTTTAATTTGATGCCGATCTCTGCCCCCGTGCGTCGTAACGTCGCAGGGAACGGAGCTCGGCGGCACAGGGCACTGTGTGAATTGAGCGAGGAGACATGGCTCGATCACACAGCAGGGAGGCATTGCAGGATCCATGGACAAGGTAAGTAATTACCTGCCTGTGGACACGGCGAGGCGATCCCGAGTCTGGCTCGAGGTTACCGCTTTCAGTTCTGAAATTCCACCTCGAGCCCAACTCTGGAATACCGCTGAGGGGGTTAATATAACAATTTAACAGGTTACCAGTTTTGAGTTACAGAGGTGGTCTGGAACTAGAATTTATTTCTCTTGCTTCGATGTTCGCGAATATACCTTACACATGTGTGGTGTGCGCAACATTTACTTGTGTGTTCTGGACTTATGTATGCGTTTGCATTTGCCCATTATTTTTTCCTGTTATCTAAAACTACCATATATTTTTTTACACAGTCTTTCATTTTTCTTTTTTGTATTAACTTTCCCTTGTGACAGCATGGACCGGTTGATGCGGGTGTCGGGGGTGGGGCAGAGTCCTTCTGTCTGTGTTAACAGACACAGCTACAGGACACAGGAGCGCGCCTGCATGATGCGGGTGTCGGGGGTGGAGCCGAGTCCTTCTGTCTGTGTTAACAGACACAGCTACAGGTGCACGCCCGCATGGGTGTCCCGTAGGAGAGAGCTTCTCTGACGGGACACATGAGCAGAGGAGGAGTCAGTAGCATCGTGGAGGGACCCCAGAAGAGGAAGCTCGGGGCAACTCTGTGCATAACCAACTGCACATTGGAGGTAAGTATGACATGTTTGTTTTTTTGTTTTTGTTTTTAAAACCTGAGCCTTTAAACCCCTTTAAAAATAAATTGTTCTATGTGTGTGCACTGTGCGGGGCACCAGACTAATGGGTGTTTATTATGTCTGTAATTTTTTGACAAGCATGCGATTAAAGCCTCTAATTGGCTTGTTTTAAGTGGTCCTTGGGGTCCCGAGCACTGTGCCCTGAACCTTCCCACTTTGATTTTAGCGAATCAATATTCCCCATTGTGTTACTTCCAGTTTCCGACTTCTCATCCTGGCCAATCAGGAGGCTGAATATTTGCAACCCGGAAAGAAGACCAGGTTAAAACGCGGAGGGGAGCTGTATCAGTGAAGCCGTGATCGTGGCGAGTGCGGACCTGGAGGGGTTTGTTCACGCCCCCCAAACATTTTTAGCACCAGCCGCCACTGCTCAGAAGTGGCTTTTCAGCCGACTAAAATTTCTGATACCAAAATAATGCCTGTAGCTGCAGGCATCATCCCGGTATAACCACTGCAAGCTGAGGATGTTATATGATGTCATACAGTCGGCAAGTGGTTATAAGGTATTTGGAATCCGAGCTTCATAGTGTGAATGTAATGTTAACAATTTTTTTCCTAATATAAGGTTTTCTGTGTTTGTGATGGGAGAGCTAACACAAATAAAAAAAACAGTCCTTTTTTTCCTGTTTCCCTGTGGTTCAAGAAGAAAGTCTCTCTTTTAACAAATCTGATGTGAATATTTTTATTGTCTGATGTGTATCAGACAGAATTGGCAATCTGTGAAGAAAATGGGCATTTATGCCGCTTCCTTTTCAGTTCTGACTTTCAACTAACTAAACGGAACACATTTTTTCTTTCTTTTTTATCAATTGATAGAGATCCACAAGTAATTGTGTTACATCCCTTATACATTTTCAGTGAACAGAGGAAAGATGCTACACAGATAAGAGTTAAATAGATTTTTGCCAAAGTAAATTTAATCAAAATCTCTGGTTTGGAAAAAGCCATCGTCTTAGTTTCGTTATGTTTGACCAGGTATCCTATTTTTATGTCTTTGAATGGTCAGCGCGACAGTAATCCGTCATATTGTTACATATCGGAAATGGCAGTGCCGTCCAATTCAGGGTGCTGATAAAAGTAATTGAATTACATGTCATTGCACTATACAGCACATACAGTATATCAACTGTTAAAAAAAAAAATAACACTAAAAATTTGTAATTTAATTACACAACATAAATTTGCTCTGTACTTTTCTGCGTTTATTTTTTTTCTGCCATCCTCTGTCAAATTCTGCTTGCTTTATGTGTCCTGTATTTAGGTATTTCAGTATGGTACCATCTACAGTCTCTCTGTGCTGGCATATTTTATTTATAACATATTAATGCTGTGATCAGATTGAGTAAAACGGACAGTGAAAGTGCTAGATATTCCTGAAAGGAATAAAGTTTATTTACTACAGTTCCTGTGCCCTTCCTGGAAAATATACTATTTATGATAGCTTGACTAGTAGTGCACTGACATCAATTGGGGAAATGGCAAAGGATCCATTTTTTTTTTTTTTAAGTCCCATAAATGTCAGCTAAATAGCACAGACTTTAGATTTATAGCCAATTCTTACCTGGTTCTGTTCTCCTAATAATGAAGTGGGCTATTTCAGTGTACTCTGTACTGAAATCAGTTGAAAACAGGTTCTTACTGGTGGGTCTGCAATTAGCAGTACTTTTAGTATTCACAGTAGTAGAAGTATTGCGCAGCATCCTTAGACATACAACACATTCAGCTATTGTCTCACAAACATGAATTTCCCATGTCTATAACTTGGTCTCAAGCTCCCATTAGTCTTCTAGCAGTGACAATAAGACAGCTTTTAGGAAATCTAATCTGAAAGAGATGCAAGGACTGCTAATTCTATGTGTTGGGCTGTTTTTATGCTGTTGGCTTTGATAGTGTTTGAGTCATTGACCCAGAACAGGCATGTAGATCAGGAAAGTCAGAGAAATGTTCATATATGCACACTGCTCTGGGTCACGGACAAAAGTAATAAAGCTAGATGGTCGAAATGAAAGTCAGCCATTGAGAAGGAGAGGTCAACATTGGCATCCTGCATACCTCTTTGACAGGTTTCCATTAAGGAGCAGAGGATTAGAAGAAATCCATTTACAAATTTGGGTGTTGGTGTCATGGTTGCAGGAGAAATTTCAAATTCATAGCAGTTACAGAAAATCAGTGGAGGCTGTAAATGAAAAAGGAACAGCTGCTTTTAGTTACAGTCCTGTGTATTTTTTCACCCATTTGAATTCTCATGTGATTTTTTTTTGTCTCTTTTTAGTCCTGTTCACCATACGTTATTTTTTTTTATTGACATTTTCTATACAAGCATTAAATTACCTTTTTCTGTCAATGAAATTGCTTCTTTCTGTCTCAACGTGCAGTGGTCTGTACTGGCATAGCTGAGTGGCAGCCACACCCCTCAATAAAACTGCCCTTACACAGATTCATATTGAAAAAAAAGTGATGTTGATATATCTGAGCAGTTGTATATGAATTAATGAAAGCACGTGGCCTTCTCTTGTAGTTAGACAGTCATATTTGGACACCCTGTACAACTACTGTACAAATAAAGTGGAGGCAAGACCATGAAAATGGATGTTGTTAGAACAAAGTATTTCTCACTGAATATTTGTGACTTCATTTGACTTTAAGCAACTAGAGAGCAAGTACTTTTTGTGATATTCTGTATAAATGTTTAACCTAAAAAATATACAGCATACATTCCCTTATGCTGGATATAATAAAAATGTGTTTTGAGAATATACTGCCTGGAGGCCATTATTTGAAGAGATAAAATTGGAGTTACTTTTGTTGATACATAGCTATATAAGTTCATTTGAAATTGTTTCAAATTTGATTATCATAAAGCTGATATACAGAAAGAAGTCCCAAAACCATATTAGGTTTTATCTGAACTCAAATAAATTGACTTAAAAAGATTAATGTTTCTATGATGGTCCTTGTATAGTCTACATGTCCTCGTTTTGTGCATGTCTGAGACCAGTAAAATATGTATAGTTTGGGAAAACAAAGAAACAGTTTCATATTATATGGGTGGGTTGACAGAATTCATTTATTTAACAATTGGAAAAAGAAAATCTGCAGGCTGCTTGGACAGCAGCCACATTCCTCTCATAACTGTAAAATTTCTGTCATAGCAGATCCCACTGCTAGTAAACCATGGGTCTTTTTGTTGTATCTTAGGTGCCTAACTCATTCTAGGCAATACCAAGCATTGCCAGAAGTGTTTTAACAATAAGGAGGGTTTGCTGCAGGTTTGGTCCCACGCTGTTTCACATAAGTGGGCTGCACCCTTGTAAAATAGCACACAGCCAATTGATTCTTTGTTGTAAGCTAAATCAGTCAGAACATCCTCACTTAAAGTAAAACTTTGAGTAAACTAAAATGACAAAACTAACTAAAGCATTAGGTGTGTGACAGCATAAGCTATTGGCATTGACGTCCTGCTGCAAAATTTCTTACCCCAGCACCAGTTGGAGCCTTCCAAAGCAATTCTACAAATTTTTTAAACTCACTATGTGCTTAAGACCTGGTTCACATTGGCGTACTTAAACACATGTGATGGCTGTGTTTGCCCGCTTGGGAGAAATATTGTTAATTTTCAAATAAAAACTTGTACTTGGAAATGCTCATCAAGTAACAAAGCTAAATCCCTCAGTATCAGACTTGTAGAACTAAATTGCCAGTATTTATCTTTAATGTTTATTACCATTGCAAGCCTTGTCGAGTGGAAAATGGTGATGTCATTGCACGGGTCCCATGTAGCAAAGTTGTGTGACAGAAGTTTTATTACTTGATAAGGCTATTTTCACACTGAGGTGTTTTTCAGGCGCTAAAGGGATAAAAAATAGTGCCTGTAAATGCCTTCCCTGCGTGAAAGTCTGAGTGCTTTCACACTGGAGCAGTGCGCTTGCAGGACGGGAAAAAAATCCTGCAAGCAGCATCTTTGGAAGCGTTGCGGGAGGCGTGAATACACTGCTCCTAAAATGCCTCTGCCATTGAAATCAATGGCCAGCGCTGCCAGAGCGCCTGCAAGCGCTTCTGCAGCGGCACTTTGCGGGAGCTTTTAACCCTTTTTCGGCTGCTAGCGGGGGTTAAAAGCGATTTTTAACCCCCGCTAGTGGCAGAAAAGTGCCGCTAAAACTATGGTAAAGCGCCTCGTAAACTAGCACGCTTTACCGTCGATGCCCCCAACCCCCACCCCAGTGTGAAAGTGCCCTTAGCAATTTGCTTTTATTTTCATGTGGGGGTGCAATTTTGTGTTTTATATGAATGTTGATTTACCTTTGAGTGTCTAGTTGGTCTATTTTATATTATTTAGAAACAGGAGGTCCCTTTTTTGATGAGTTTTGGTTCTTTCGAACAATGTGTATACAGTAGTATACACTTATGCACTTTTTTTGTTGATATTTTATGCAAGCCAATGGATAAATTTGCAAAACTGGGAATTTCTATAGTGCCAATGCTTTAAAACACCCAATAAAAGAGTTATTTTTTTCTGTTTTGTCTTCATTTCAATAGACCCACTTAAAGTAATTCTGTTACTATATTAAAACAGAAAAAACAAACCGCTCCCTACGTTGAAAATTCCTAATACTTGAACTTGCTGAACTCTTGAGGATATAAAAAAAATCAGCATCCAACACTTTTTAGAGTGTTTGATATCTTGTCCCTATTTGTTCTATAATGATATACAGACTGGCTGATGAATCCACAGAGCACAGTAGGGGATGCCAGCATTGGACACTAAGGGTAGAAATGAAGACAAATAGGCCCTTCTAGTCTTTAATCTTTAATTCATCTCTACTCTGACCACTATTCCCACTCCTCTAACCATATAACCATAGCAGTGCGTTTGCTCGGCCTGGTGGGCTCACTTGCTTTTCTCCAAGCTACCAAGACTCTCATAGGACTGTTCTATGCAAGAAAAGCCATAGTTTAGAAATTAGAATTTGAAGGAGGCATTCTCCCTACATTTTTGGAAATCCCTGGTTAGCTCCTCCATACTCTGTCCGAAGCCACATTCTCCTCTCTGTACTTTAGTGTATCTCGACATAAACTAAGTGATGTTTCTGTTTTTTCATCATGGTATTTCTTGAATACAAACAGCCACTCATCAATGAAAAGGTTATGACAACCCTTGATTGTAAGCCTGTAATTGTTCATGCCGAAAATTTCTAAAATTTGTCTATCAAAGTCTCTATATGATTAGTGAGAAATAAACAGACAACCTATCCACTCCCTGTGCAGTCTAGAAGCAGAGATGTGAAGTAATGTGACAGATTGATTAAGAGTATAAGTAGTGTAGTAACCACAGTTGATACAGAGAAAGGCAAAAAAGAAAACAGCAAAGCTTGAATCCAGTTTGCTCCAGCAGGGAAAAATTTCTTCCTAATCCCCCAAAAGGCAATCGCATATTCCCTGGATCCACTTTACCTATAAATATTAGTATCCAGTAATATTGTATGCATTTAGGACAGAATCCAGGCCTTTCTTAAAATAATCTACTAAACTAGCCAGAGGGAGTCTATTCCACATTTTTACAGCTCTTACTGTGAAGAAGTCTTTCTGTATTTGGAGATTAAATCTCTTTTCCTCCAGGAGTAAAGAGTGACCCATTGTCCTCTGTGATGACCTTAAAGTAAATAACTCAACAGTTCACAGTATGGACCACTTATGTTTTTATAAATGTTGATCATATCCCCCCTTAATCTCCTATTCTCAAGAGAGATTAAACCCTGTTCAGCTAATCTTTCCTGATAGCTAAACTCCATTAGGTTGATTGAGCTTTTAGGTGTTACATTCAGTGACCAGATACAGCTGTACTAACTAAACATCTAATGCTTTCATAAACTGTCCAAATACATGTGAACCAGGGGTCATTTGCCAAAGGACTTTTTAAACCCTTGAGAATGCACAGTACTGTTCAAACGTTTTAAGCAGGTGTGAAAAATGCTGTAAATCAAGAATGCTTTCAGAAATAGAAGTGTGAATAGTTTATTTTTATCAATGCACAAAACGGAAAGAGAAATCCAAATCGAATTAATATTTGGTGTAACCGATCCTTTGCCTTCAACACTGCATCAATTCTTCTAGGTACACTAATGGCACGTACACACGATCGGAATTTCCGATGGAAAAAGTCAGACATAATTTTTTCATCAGATATTCCAACCGTGTGTATGCCCCATCTGACGTTTTCTGTCGGAAACTCCGATGGACTTAGAAAGAGAACACGTTCTTATTTTTTCCGACGGAAAAAAATTCTAGCGGAAATTCCGTTAGTCTGTATGGAATTTAGACGGAGAAAAAAACATGCATGCTCAGAAACAAGCATTGAACTTCATTATTTCACCGGGAAATCCGATCGTGTGTACGGGGCATTACACAAGGTTTTAGAAGGAACATGGCAGGTAGGTTGCTCAAGGCGAACTAGCCACAGATATTCTGTGGATGTAGACTGCCTCAAATCCTTCTGTCTCTTTGTGTAATCCCAGACAGACTAATGTTGAGGCCAGAGCTCTGACACTTCCAGGGCTGCTAGTGGGTTTGTTTTTTTTACACTGAAGGTGGTTCTTAATGTCATTGGCTGTATATTTGAGGTCATTGTCCTGCTGCAGAACACATTTGAGGCCAATCACATGCCTCCCTGATGGTATGGCATGATGGATAAGTATCTGCCTGTATTCCTCAGCATTGGGGACATTATTGATCCTGATCAAACCTTCAACTCAGTTTGCAGAAATGCAGTCCCAACCATGAAAGGAACCTCCGCCATGCTTCACTGTTGCCTGCAGACACTTATTATTATACTGTCCTCCAGCCATTCGGCAAACAAACTGAATTTTGCTACAGACAGATATTTCAAATTTTGAAATATCAGTCTATCAGTCCAGAGCACCTGCTGCCATTTTTCTGCAACCCTGTTCTTTTGTTTTCCTGCATAGTTGAGTCACCAAGCCTCGTTTCCACGTCAGGGGTATGGCGTTGTGGCTGCAAATTCTTCAATGAAGACCACTTCTGGCCAAACTTCTCTGAACAGTAGATGGGTGTACCTGGGTCCTACTGGTGTCCACCAGTACTATGCTGACACTGCTGAATATTTTCCAATGTCAAAGGAAAGTAAACATGATGTGTCTTCCATCTGTTGCAGTAGGTTTCCTTGTACCAACCACTGCATTTCTGGTCCTGATCATTGCCTGTTTCTTTGTGCTTCTTTAAAAGAGCTTGAACTTCAGCTTGAAACCCCAGCCTGCTTTGAAATCTGTGCCTGGGGGAGACCTTGCTGATGCAGTATAACTACCTTGTGTCTTGCCATGGTGTATAACCTGTAACATGAAACTGTCTTCCACAACCTTACCTAGTGTTAACCACTTCAGCCCCAGAGGATTTGGCTGCCCAATGACCGGTCCATTTTTTGTGATTCGGGACTGCGTAGATTTAATTAACAATTACGTGGTCGTGCGACGTTGCGCCCAAACAAAATTGAGGTCCTTTTTTTTCCCACAAATAGAGCTTCCTTTTGATGGTATATGATCACCTCCTGCGGATTTTATTTGTTGCGCTATAATCAAAAAAAGAACGACAATTTTGAAAAAAGCAATATTTTTTGCTATAATAAATTTCCCCAAAAAATGTATAAAAAAAAGTCTTTCTCAGTTTAGGTCGATATGTATTCTTCTACATATCATTGGTAAAAAAAAAATCGCAATAAGCGTATATTGATTAGTTTGCACGAAAGTTATAGCGTCTACAAAATAGGGGATCGTTTTATGGCATTTGTATTAATATTTTTACTAGTAATGGTGGCGATCTGTGATTTTTATAGTGGCTGCGACATTTTGGCAGACACATCTGACACTTTTGACACTATTTTGGGACCATTGTCATTTATACAGCGATCAATGCTATAAAAAGGAACCGATTACTGTGTAAATGACACTGGCAGGGAAGGGGTTAACCACTAGGGGGCGAGGAATGGGTTAAGTGTGTCCTAGGAAGTGAGTCTAACTGTGGGGGGGCTGGGCTACGAGTGACACGACAGTGATCACTGCTCCCGATGACATGGAGCAGTAGATCACTATCCTGTCACTAGGCAGAACAGGGACATACCTTGTTTACATAGGCATCTCCCCATTCTGCAGCTCCGTGACACGATTGCGGGACACCGACGGACATCGTGTCTGTGGGTTGCGCTTCGCGCAGCTGTGCCATTCTGCCGACGTATGTACAGGCGGCTGTCGGCAAACCGTTAAAGTGATTGTGAAGTCTCATTTTTTTTCTCAACATGTTATACTTACCTGCCCTGTGTAGTGCTTTTGCACAGGGCAGCCCAGATCCTCCCCTTTTTGGGTCCCTCACCGGAACTCCTGGCCCCTCCCTCCCTTTGAGTAGCTTGCTATGGGGGCACCTGAGCTGAGCTGTAGCTCTGTGTATCCATACAGACACAGAGCTGCGGTTCAGCCCCATCTCTCTCCTCATTGGCTAAATGACTTTGACAGCAGCAGGATCCAATGGTACAGCTGATGTGTTTCAGCCAATGAGAGTCCTGCCCGAGGAGATTGTGGACATTGCTGAATTGAGATGGGGCTCAGGTAAGTATGAGGCGGGCTGCTACACACAGAAGATTGTTTATCTTAATTACTGTACATTACGATAAAAAAAACGTTTTCTTTTACAACTCTTTTATGCCTTCTACACAGCTGTTTCTGTTTCAGGTAATGACTGTTTCAACCTACATATGAAATTGATGATCATTAGCATCTGCTTGGTATAACTGGTTAATCATACACCTGACTCTGAAGCCTCGTACACAAATGCACGGTTTTCTCAGCAATAATCAGCAAAAAAACTGTTGGCAGAGCTTTCTTGCCGAGTAAACCGAGCGTGTGTATGAGACTTTGAGGTTTCTCGTCAAGAAATCTGCCCAGAATCTAGACGAGAAAAATAGAGGACTTGTTATCTATTTTCTCGTTGTGAGATTCTCGGCAGTGTTTTCCTGCCGTGAAACCCGAGCGTGTGTATACTTACCTCTCCATGGAAACCTGCGCATGCTCGAAATGACTTTTGACTCATGCGCGGTAGCTTCCAAGGCATAGGTAGGGTGAAGCAAGTTGCTCGTCATAGTCAATGACGTCACCACATTCGTGCCATTCAAAAGAATGGCGGTTCTTTTGAATGGCCCGTGTGTACCCTAGGCCGGCAAGAGAATCTTGCCAAGAATCTCGTCAGGAAAAACGTTTTTTTTCCTGACGAGATTCTGGGCCGTGTGTACAGGGCTTGACCCTACAAAATCCCTGACTGTGTGCAAGTGTACAAAGTGTGCAAGCGTAAGAATTGATGCTGGTTTGAAGATAAAGGGGTAATCATACCAAATATTGATTTGATTCGATTTTTTTTTTTTTTTTTTGCTCACTTTGCAACAGTTCAGGTTAAAAACCGAGAGTGTGCATATACAGTATACCAGCCCTCAAAATTTCCACTCGCCTGCTAGCATTTGGCGAGTGGATTTAAGCTGGGGGCGAGTGATGACAGGGCTGCATGACCAATGTACCTTCAATCTGTGCCTACACTTAGAGTCCCGATGCGACTGGCGGCCGAAGAGGAAAGGTGCATGCTTGGGAAAAGTAGTCTGGTGAGCCGCGCACAGGCAGAGCAGTACACAGGTGCTCTCCTTACAATTCTCATTAAGCCATGGGACCTAACAGTATGACCTCTCTGAGCCTGCCCCCCTCCCCCCTACCAATGTAGCTGGAGAGCAGGAAGTAATGAGTCAGGTGGAGGATTGCGAAAATTACCACTCCGGGTGTCTCAGGTAGGCAGTGCAGCGCTCACTGAAAGTTGCCCTGACATGAGAGTGGCAGCCTTCGAGGTTTGTGCAGTTTCCTTCTCCTTGTGCTCTATGTAGGTGTCCAGCAGTTCAGCCTGAGCACTGTGAGCAGACTGGTCTCAATGTGTGCTGTGCGGTGTCAATGTGCGCTGTGCTATGGTGTCAACGGCTGTGCAGTTGTGTGGATCTCGGCGCTGGATTGTACTCCCTCCCGCTGTGCTGCAGCTCCTCTCCTCACTGCCAACCTGAATAAAAGGGGGAAGTGGGGACATGCAAGCGTGGAGCCTCACACACAGGCTCCTGATGATGAGATGAATAGGAGAGGGAGAGAAAGGATGGATGGATGGGAGTTGCAGAGGAGACAGCAAGAGAATGGGGAAGAGATCCAGTTCTAGTGCCCTGTCCCTCTGGTTTGCCCCAGTGCCCTGTCCCTCTGGTCTGTCCCCAGTGCCCTGTCCCATTTTGTTAAAGTTGTTTTTGGTAATATTTAATTGTGTAACTTGATTCTGCATAAAACATTTAACAGTTTCATTCCATGAGATAATCTACGAGGGCGTGTTTAGGGGCGCAATTTGGCATGGAGCAGTGTATGAATTAGGTGGGGCAACTGGTGGCGAGTAACTCTTGAGGCCTGGCTAGTAGCTCAGGGCTTGAAATTTTGAGCCCTGCAGTATACTGTATGTGGAAGCTGCGGTGCCCGCGTCAAGGCTCTTCTGTATACTATGGTCCTAACTCCATATTTTTTAGATTTTCTAAGGTTGCAAATGTGTGCAATGAAACCCTCTGTTTTTACGTGAATTGTTGGGGTCAATTTGGTTGGGCTGCAGGCTAGCTGGTAAGTGTGGTGGGCATTTTTGTTTGTGTGTTATTTCTAAGTAGGTGTATGTCAAGACGAAATGAAAATGCACACACATTTCCCCATATGTCATCCCTATGCTGCAAGTACAGAAAAATAACTGTTGATGTGCCAATAATATAGTGAGATCCTACTTTCCTCTTTGATATGACAACAACGTGTATTTTCCTAAGCATGTGGTGTCAGCCCTACCTACTTAATTTACATCCCCCTCCCTCCTTCTCATCTCCATTACCCCTCATTGCGCACAGGCAGAGAACAAAAAAATTATCAGCTCATTTTTTTCTTCGCAAAACAAACAGGTATTTTTGCACATATAAAACAGGCATAACAAAACACTTCCATTGGTATATTTAGCAGATAAAAAGGAAAACAATTAGGGAAGTTTATTGTTATGGTTTACACTTTAAATATCAAAAGTACAAAAGCTGCACATTTGAGATAATCTATGATATACTGTATGTATAACATAGAAGTGATCTCTCATAAGCAGCTTGTAATTGTCTTATGATCTTTGTCTAGGTAACATGCCCTATATTAATATTCAGAGATTAATGCAGTGTATATATATCACTCATGCACTCATAATGTACCATACTTGGTGAAATGGATCTTACCATTCCCTGATTCAGTGGTCAAGTATCTCCTCTGCTTGACATTTGATTAATATTTTACATTAATCTGCAAGTAAGGCTCGCCGTTTGAATGACACATTAAGGCAATCACCAGCTGCTCATCATCATATTGCTTATTACAACTGTCAATGGTAACAGTGTAGCAAAAGGGCACAGTGTGATGGAAAAATACTCTCAAATGTCTTTGTACTTTGAGAGCCATGGGGAGCAAAGTCCTCCAAAGGGTAGTGGATGATAAATGACAATAATGTAAATGTTCCACACATGACATTGGCTCCAACTGAGTGTCTAAACTTCATGAAATCACTCAAGTTGAAAAAAAAAATGTTTTTAAACTTTTGGCTTTAGTATTGTGTCTTTTACAGACGATAGATGTGTTTTGGTATATTTCATTAGCATATATTATTTAGAGTCTATTTACAGTTCTTTTCATTTTCAACAATATTTAATTGTAATTGACATTACATTTGAAGTATATAATGCTCTTTTATTGGAAATTGCATAATCCTTTTGTGAGTAAAAACCTATTGGTAAGCCAATATCAGGTGCGGTTAAAAGAAATTAAAATCTTTCTGCTTTTTTTTTTTTTTTTTTACATTAGGAAAGGAACATTACAAAAATAATAAGTGCATAGCATCTCTTATACCCTACAATACATGTAGTATAAATCCAAAAGTGATATTTTAAATATACTATAGGTAAGCCTATAATAAAGCTTGCATATAGGTACAGTAAATATCTTCTAAACGTGCACCATTTAGGAGATATTTACTTTATATGCAGCCGGTGACGGCACATGCGCTCTGAAGGGACAGCGCGCCTGTGCCGTTCTTCCAGTGCCGTGCCGTGTGTGGGAGTGATGTCATTGCTGGCTCGGTCATTCTTATGGCCGAAGCCTGCAAACCCCCAAAGAAGACCGGGTGAAGATTGAAGCACATTCAGCGGTGACAGCGCGCCTTTTGAGGTAAGTCTGTCGTCATGTGTTAGTATGGGACGCATATTAGCACATTATGACTTGCAGCCCAGGGCCCAATTTATTTATTTTTATTCCGCTTTAGCCAATTGTATCATGTAGAAATCATGTTATTTTTGTTAACCCAATTTGTTGTTTTTTGGTTTTGCAGAGGATAACATGTCTGACTTTTGAAGCCTAGTTGCTGGAAGCAACGGACAGTTTATGGCTTCTTTTTTTTTTTTTTTTTTTTAAGAGGAAGAAAATGCTCTAGGGGTATAAATATTCTTTTGTAATAATGCATGGAGCTATTTTTAACTAACAAAGAGAGTCTGTTGTACATTATCAGCTTGCAAGAAACTATTCCATTCTTTTTTTTGTATTGCACTTAAAATACAAGGGACGCTTTGTCCTCTGCTCAAATCTATCTTATGGTTTTTAGGACAACATTTCTGAAATTTCTATAACTGAAGAGTGCTTGGGCATAGCTTTATAAATCCTTAAACATTGTACCTTCCATCCATTGACGTGTGTATCA
Source organism: Rana temporaria (assembly GCF_905171775.1). Classification (NCBI taxonomy): domain Eukaryota; kingdom Metazoa; phylum Chordata; class Amphibia; order Anura; family Ranidae; genus Rana; species Rana temporaria. Next base: position 273,661,533 of record NC_053493.1, read on the forward strand.
TAACATTGTATTTGGATCATGGCAGAAAACAGGGTTTTATTTTGAGTATGATAACTATATCATATATGGTGTGTGCCAATGTTCCTGGATCAGTAGAAATCATAGGGTTGGGCAGTGATGTTTCGTACTGTGATTGCTGAATACTAATCTCAAGAGATACTAACCCCCAATTGTGAAGATTGTGAAAATATCATGTGAGTGAAGTACATCTCCAGATCAGGACCAGCAGGACTTGAGTATATTGTGCCAATGCATTTTCATTCATGGTTTCCTTGTATGATGATCATCTTTAATGTACATCCTTTGTGTGCAGTTTATGGCTCTCCCAGTAGATGTCATGCCTTCACAAGTTTATGATCATATGAGCATAGTATTGGCTCATATTAAACCTATGAGAATATTTTGGGTGCTTTAGGTCTCTGGAAGTCTGATGCACTCACAGCCCAATTCCACAGAGTGTGCTATTTCATGAGCTGTGCTAGGTTTGTAGACAGTTGTAACCTTTTTAATTTTTTTACACAATTTATGTCCAAGATTACAATCAAAGTTGTGTTGGATCGCATTGTAAGTTGCATTTGCAGAACTCCAGGCAAGCCATTAAATGCACAGCTGGGAAAAAATATATATGTATATATTTTATGCTTTGGCTGAACAGAATTACATTCTGTGGCAGGTAATCTTTTGATTTACTTACATTTTCCACACTGCACAGCCAGACTGGTGACATATGTAGTTCATGACTAAGTAATTCATCTTCCTGGTTCGACAGTTCAGCTTCCTAAGTCACCTATACACCTTCAGCCTTCTCATTAATAAAGACTGAATCTGCATCACACCTCTGTCCTCTATACAAGGATCTGACCACAGGATGCAGTGACAAAACAGGAAGAGTCGTTGTCCTGATAAGCAGAGGCGTGTGTATCATAAGAGTGACTGATCATAATTACAGAAAACAAATATACATTTCAACCATGCAGCAGTTAGCTAAAGTCGGACTGTAAGAGATTTTCATTAGATACTGTAGATTTGAGAATGTCAAACCTTGAGTTGGTTAAATGTTGAATTACATTTAGCTTTTGAAATGAATCCAGTTGGCAAGAAATGAACATCCCGTATCCATTGTGTGAACAAATGGCTGTTTCTTTGCTTGTCATAAATATAGAATTTTATGAGAGTTTATTTTTCTTAAAAAGAACCTAAATGGGTTGTAAAGGTTTGGATTAATAAAAATAAACATGTTATACTTACCTGCTCTGTGCAAATGTTTTGCACAGAGCAGCCCCAATCATCTTCTGGGGTGCCCTCACAGCGCTCCTGGCTCCTCCCGTTCATCAGGTGCCCCCACGGAAAGCTGCTTTCCCTGTGTGGGCACACTTTTGAGTCCTGCTGACACTGACAGACTTGGTGAAATTTGAGACTTTACAACCCTGACCCTTGTAAAAGCGTCTAAGGCTGCATTCACACCTGAGCGACAAAACGCCCGACGCCGGACGCTTCTGTCGCTCGAGGGGAGAATTCCCATTGCTGTCAATGGAGATGGTTCACATCTCATAGACGCCGAACGCCTGTCGCCTGAAAAAAAGTCCCGGACCCTTTTTTTCAGGCGACATAGGCGTTTTTCCATTGACGGCAATGGGAAGACTTTGAGAAAAAAAAAGTGAAAGTTTTGTACTCGCGGCAAAATACGCCGCTACACGCGAACGCGGCTGTCGCTCAGATGTGAATGGGGTCTAAAGCTTTTAGGAGCTTTTACAGGTATTAAGCTCACAGGCATCAAGCTCTTAGATGGTAATTAATTTAATTTGTTCAAATTATTACCGTAATTTATTCTTTAGACATTGAAATTAATTAAAGCTTAAGAGATAAATGCGCCTAGCATTTATGTGCGTTCAGCAGCTTTAGTAGAGTCAAGCATCTTTTTCTGCCTAAACTCTGCTGTTCCTGGACACGCTGGCAGTGGGTTTTTTCCCAGCCTCTAAACTCTCCTGCCAAAAAATGCTGATAAAAGTCTATGTGTGCATGGAGACATAGGCTAACATGCAGGGGAGTTTAGAAGCAATAAAGAAAATGTCAGATACCCCTAGGAGCAGCTGTAAAAACATCCAGTGTGCATGAGGCCTCAGACCTCGTGCACATTGGGTGTTTTTACAGTTGCTGCTTTGGGGAGCTTGGCATGTGATAGGACTGACTGGGAGAGGAGACAGATCGTTGTTCTTACTTAGTAGGAACCACTGATCTGTCTCCTCTCCTCTGGCAGGACAGGGATTTGTGTGTTTACACACACAAATCCCCATGCTGGCTTTCGTTCACGCGATTGTGCGTGGCCGGCGGCGATAGCGACCGCTGGCCATGTGCATCGGGTCCCCCACCGTGCAGGGGGCACGCGCATGCCCTCTGGCGGCTCTTAAAGGCAAACATGTATATGCACGTGATTTTGCCCAGGGGAGCCATTGTGCCGCAGTAAATCTGTGTGAGTCGGTCGAGTACCGGTTAATGTGGCATTCTACAGCTAATGCTACTGCCACTTTTATAATGTCCAGTGTGCATAGGGTCTAAGGGTTTAAATATTGCAGTTCATATGTGTAATTGGAGTGAATATTCCCACAATGTATTACAGTATGTGTATTGCGTTGTTACATATTGCCTCTTCCTTGAGCAAGATTGGTATATGTTGAAAAAAGACGTTTGAGGACCTGTAGCTGAGTGTTTATTTGACCTTATTACCATAATACATTGCAACATCCTTGGATGTTCATTGGACCATCCTTTGCTAATGACTGTCCCATGCTGGCATTATACTTTTCTAACCTGGAGAAGGTAACATACTTGCTTTAACTTCTACTGAGTTCTTCATGTTGGGTACATCAGCATTATAAGTTTCTCACTGTAAAAAAAAAAACTGTTTTTAAAATGTGATTAATGATAGTACATCTGCTTTGCTGTGTAGAGACAAAGGGCAGACTGTTGGCTTCTTGTGTAACAGTTATTGCAGTGATAATAATTTGCACACTTAATTTATCTCTGCCTTTCTCTAGATGTAGAATTCTGTTTTGGTAGCTTTTGGTTTAATGTAGTGTTAAAGAATGAAAGTTCATGGTAATTTTGAGATAAAGTCACACTTACTTCTATCCATTTCTTCTTTGCATAACCCCTATAGATCATGTAACATAGATTTGAACATTTTTGACACGCAGAGATTAATTATTATGTGTCTTTTTTAATCTGTAACAAGTATATAACTGATACAAAATATACATACAATTCTTCAGTAAACATTGTAAATTTGATTCTGCCTAGTGTAATTCCTTCCTATACAGTGCCATGAACATATACTTGGAGTTTAGCATGAAATAGCTAGATGAGGCTAGTGGGAAGAAGGAATCATTGTTTTCTTTTCACAGCCCTGCATTCACATCTCCCTCTTATTATTTGCAGCAGATGTGAACCAGAACAATGGCACCTCATCCAAGGGCACGGCGGTGACTGACTCCACAAGCACAGAAGACCCCCAGGATAATTGGAATCAAGCCAACGCAACTGACCCTCGCCCACATTTGGTCCGCCTATTTTCCCGAGATGCACCAGGAAGGGAGGACAACACCTTCAAAGATCGGCCTTCTGAGTCAGATGAGCTTCAAACCATCCCAGAGGACAGTGGATCAACTTCACCAGACACGGATTTGATGGCTTCTCAGAAACTGTCCCGCCACGGATCAAAGCCAATGGCTTCAGCAAGCACTTCAGACCGCTCTAGATATGGCCATGGAGCTCACAGCAGATACAGAGACACAGGCTTTCTTGACTCTCTGGGCAGGTTCTTTGGAGGTGACAGACATGTTCCTAGGAAGGGAAAGGTGAGCACCGAGGAATAGGCAAAAACTAACCAGAACAAATACATGGTGACACAGAGGACAGATTTGCATTAGTCTTTACCTAAAAAAAAAAAATACCTAAGACGCTGATTCGAATAATTTTAATGCCTCCTTTACTAATCTTGTGTATTCATGTTGTACTTTAATTCTGGCATAAGTAGATAACCTGTTACTGTTTAATAAAAGAGGCAGAGCTGTTTTATTCTGATTGCTAATATATTATCTATGCTGTGTACATGTAGATTTTTATGCAATGCATCTAGCAAAGGTACATTGATTTGTTGTGTTGTGGTTGGGTGTGGCTTTAGCAAGAGTCAATCTAAAATTGGTACTGGTGCACATGTGAATTCCAGCCCATAACATGTAAAAATGCTTCACCTGGGCTTTAATATGCAGTATGTCTTTTAAATATTGATCCTCCTTTTCCGGTTTGGTGTAGTGCCTTATTCCACAAAGGATGTGTCTGACATCTTACGTGCCATCTTACCTGGAAAGCATTTTCAATAATCGCATATTGCAAGAATGTTAGCTTATCCAAACTTCTCAGCACTACAACCATCAGCACCAGTTTTGTTTCTTAAAATTTAAAAGGTTTTTTACTATTCTCTAATAAATAGAACACCAAATATGGACCAACCTGCTTGGCAAGTGTAGACTTACGTAGATATCGGCCTAAAAATGTACCGAAAATGTTTAATTTTATGGTACCATTAATTAATACACTGGCACAGACAAATCTACATGATTGCTACCACTTAATTGAGCCATAATTTGAACATGGAATTAATATAATTATGACAGTTATTGGTCACAATTTATATATCAGAAATTCAAGGTCAACCAGTAACAGGTGACCTGCCATTGCATATGTGTGCTGTTTACCATGTCTGTGTGTACAACTCCTATACAATGTGCAAGTACCATAAATATATAAAGAGAGAATAGGGTTGATAAACTAAAACTGGAGAATGCTAAATCTGTACATGGAGCTGACTGCTGTACATGGTAGCCAATCATCTTCTAACTTCAGCTTGCTCAATTAAGCTTTGAGAAAAAAAAAAAAAAAACATGGAAGCTGATTGAGGAAAAAAATAAGAGTGCCAAAAATAAAGACACATAGGAAAAATGGTACCTATGTCCTAGCTAATAGATCTTATAGAGCTGAATGTACATGATATGTTCTTTAATCTGTAATTTTAGATGTTTTGTATGTTTTAAAGATTTGTTTAATAGAAAACGTTTTTATATATATATCTTGGTTATGTACCATGAAAGTCCAAAATAGCCTCAAACTACTTCTTTCTGGAAGCTGATTGCTTTTTATGCAGAACTGTACTAGATTTTGCACTCTTCGCTTTTATTAAATCAGTTAAAAATCCGATCGTGTCCAACGCAGTGACGTAAAACACAACGACGTGCTGAGAAAAATGAAGTTCAATGCTTCCGAGCATGCAACAACTTGATTCTGAGCATGCATGGATTTCCCCACAGACGATCGTTTTTTTCTATCGGTTTTTTAACCATAAGGCCGCGTACACAAGGTCGGACAGAACCGATGAGAATGGACCGAGGTTCAGTTTCATTGGTCCAAACCGACCGTGTGTATAGCCCATCGGTCTGTTGTCCTTTGGTCCAAAATTTTAAAACATGCTTTAAAATCGAACCGATGGCCCGCTGCCCGATCGGTCCAAATCGATGGTTAGTACAGAAAGCATCGGTTCAAAACCCGCGCATGCTCAGAATCAAGTTGACGCATGCTTGGAAGCATTGAACTTCGTTTTATTCAGCACGTCGTGTGTTTGACGTCACCGCGTTGTGACCCGATCGGTTTTTGGAATGATGGTGTGTATGCACATCAGACCATCAGGCCACTTCAGCGGTGAACCGATGGAAATGGCCCTTCGGACCATTCTCATCGGTTTGGAACGACCGTGTGTAAGAAAAATTCAGAACAGGTTCTATTTTTTTTTTTTCACCGATGGGGGAAAAAAAACGATGGGGCCACACGATCAGTTCGTCCGATGAAAACGCCCCAGTGGTCCGTTTTCATCAGACGAACCGATCGTGTGTATAGGGCATTAGTGTCATACCCAGTTGCAGCAGATACAAATATACGGTACTACAGATTATATTCAATCTTACAACTGTGTAATAATCAGACCTCTATGTATATTGATTGCTATATTTTACATGAATAGTCAAATTTAAAACCTATATGCTATATGTTTTTTTTTTTATGATGCCAATTTTTTTTTTAAATGTAATGGGTCAATGGCATGGCTGGACAAATCCCAGATATCAGTTAGCCATGAGCCTAAATATATTTGATACCTAAGTTTGAACTGACTGGATACTGAAATCTGCAGGAATTTTGTCTATCCCTTGTCATTGATGATCACCTTGGGAACTTTGGTTCAAAATTGTTTATGCTCGTTAATAAATTGTACATTGAGTCTTGGCATTGGCTTGTTCCAATGCCTGTAATGTTATCTATTTTCAAGCAAGAAAACAATCTGTCATTTATTAATTGCTATTGTAAAAAACAAAATGAACCTTTAACTCTCTGAAATGTTTTGTAGCCTTGACATTTGGAGCCTTTTTGACTCTTATTCTTAATATAAATTGGTGTGAAAGAACTTTAATATTTTTTGTACATAAAAGAATGACATCCAAGTAGTGTCCGACGTAGTAAAGGCTAGATGTTCAAGGGCAATAGAGGAATAATATGAGATGATTCAGATAACTTGTATAGAACTGACAAAGGTGCAGGTTGTACGTAACTCAACTGGAAGACTTGTACAGAAGTACAGTTCAGTATTCTCTGAGCCAAGGTCATCGCAAGGACAGAAATGCGCTGTATAGAATGTTTAAAAAAGATTGCGTCTATATATTTTATGTAGCTAGCTATCATTTAAAAATTAACATGTTGTTGTATCATGTTACCATGAGTATTTTAAATGACTTTAGTGTATAGAACATTCTACAGTTACATACATAGTTGCCTATGTAATATACTTGGCACAATGAATAGTTATATTCAGGTAATATAGAACAGCTGTAATTACAGTGGTTCATAAGTAAAAGTGGTGCATAAGTGACCCATAGCAATTCATCAGCTTTTACGAGGCTAGTGCCATTAGACTTGTAAAAGCTGGTTTGTTATTTGTGTGTCATTGCACATTATATAGCTTTGTATTGTGTTATATAACGAAAGTCTACTGTATTAGATGTTTGTAGTGGAGCCTGTTCTCGACAAGCTAACATTAGGGTTCAGATGAGAGAAGTTTATATTACTGTTTTTGTTCTTTAGGTACACTGCCATTAGTATATGTAAATGGTTTATGCTTCTCTGAATTGTCTAGAAGTATAGATAAAAAACATAACTCCTTCTCTACACATTACCTGTTAATTCTTGTTAATCTTTGTTCCCTTAAGGGATCAGCAGAGATCTGAATAAATAAGTAGAGCTTGCCCCTTATTCCTCTATTCTTCGGTTCTACTTTAAATCACAAGTAATCGAAGAAATCATTACAGTTTTGCAATGTAATTATCGCTTGGCTTTTGTTTAGATTTTAGCTAAAATTATTATGGGTACGCTAAGCACAAGCCAATCCTTTGTTTTAGCTGAACAATTGCTTGTTTATGTTAGTGGTCAATCCTACTTTTGTTTGGTGACCACTGTAAGACAGGCTTTATAGAAAGAGCATAAATTTGTCATGCTAATTTCGTAGGCGTAAATATGTCCAAAGACTACATTGTGAATGAATTGGTGTTTTGTGGTACTTTTTAACATGATTGCTGCCAAATGATGGGACTCTGTAACTGTTTATTGTACACCTATGAACTTTAGATGAAGTACTTTGTATAAATTCTTTCATATGTGACAGATGGTATTATTGATAACCATAATGTACTATACTTTCCATTTATCCATAGCAGTCTGCACTAGCAGATGACAGACTTCAGAAAACAAAACAGCAGAGATAAACTCAGGACATACCTTTCCCTCAAATTTTATCATCTCAGGGCACTTTCTAAACTAATGAGTAGAAGGACAATTTCTTAGTACAATAAAGTGTACATAAGTGCCTGTTTTGGATGAAATGTGGGGTCCATCTTAAGCCTTTCTTATCAAACACAGCGGACAAAATTGGGCTTTTAGATGACTTTAGGGTTTTAACAGATACAGTTCTGTTGTTTCATTAAAGTTGGAAATCTTAATTGCTATCTAATGCATTTATACGTTGTATGCAAATCTCCACCAGTAACCACTAAACGAAAATTTGTTGGCTTTTGATGCGTGGTCACTAATGCATGGACGGATCACAGTAGTTAAGTTGGGGTTTCCTTCATTCATTTGTTGGTTGTGCATGCACAGTTAATAAATATGTTGGCTGAATTTCATCAAGCAACAATGTTTGCTTGTGCGGCCAAGGTTTATGGCCTTTTATTACGTGTAACTTTATCCTAAAAAGGAGTTTTATATATCCAAGTGCAGAACTAATTTGAGTTTACAATCAATGCAATCATTAAAGCCGGGTACACACGGGTCGAATGTTGGTAGACAACAGCCGGCCCGTGTGTATGTCAGTCTGTCTAACAGAAGACATTCACTTGGCCGTCTTCTGTCAGACGTGCATGCTGAAAAACCAGCATCCGACTGAACCCCGATCAACGTCTCAGCCAATGGCAGAGAGCACTGATTGGAGTGTTCTGGCAGGAGGACCATCCCCCTGTTAGAATACAATAGCTCTGCAGGGGGGGGGGGGAGATCACTGAACTAACTTTGCATGGTTAGTACAGCTGCTCTGACCAAAGCTGACAGTTTGGGTTGAACAAAAAAAATGAATAGTGTGTATCCAGCTTAAGGCCTGATTCACACCTATGCAGTTTTAGTGCTTTTTGCATTTTGCAAATTTGTATTACAGTCCATTTTACATCTGTAGTGCAAATCTGCAAAATGCAAAAATCACTAAAACTGCATAGGTGTGAATCCAGCCTAAGAGTGCAGAAAAACAGACATCTATATATCTACAAATTTAGAAGTGCATGCCCTGGTTTATTTCACTAAAATAATATTTTAAGGTGAGGAGCTTTTGTAAAGGGGTTTCCTTTGTATGCAGCTGACATTAGGTAGTTAATGGATTGTATTATGTGCACAAATATTTTAGAGCCTCTATTAAAGCCTTTTAAAACAATCCATATGCTGGCGAGCCAAACTGCAAATTAACCTGCCTGATCTCTACATGCAAGTATGCAGTGGTAGGATGCCGTTTTGTCATGTATGCAATTAGTTAATAGCGACACTGTGGCTTTGACTATCGTGACCAGCTGACCAAGTCTTTTATCACTTGGTGGTACTAGACGGTTGCTCTTCTTATATGGTACATAAAGTGATGCCTGTCTTTAACCTTCTAACTTTTCAGTCACAAACAGCGCAAAGTCAGATGGCATCCACCAGTGTAGGCAGTTCTGCACCAGCTTTAGGGTGGAGCCCTGGCTATACTTACAGTGCACACACTCACCATGAGTGCATAATATATTTTTCTATGTGTATTCTCCGTATTGCTCTGATCCAAAATGTAACATGAATTGTGGTACGCTCCTTTAAGATACAGTGTTATACAAATAAAAAAAATCGAATATATATAATCTATATGCTGCATAGCTATACTGTTTCTTGATTACTGTGTGTTTTTATTTTACTGTAATGGCTCCTGATATCTGCAACTATATTATCCTGCTTAAATTGATACTAACTGCCACTTCTAAACAACTTCTATGTATTTGATTCATGTAATATTCTCTGTGTATTTTGATTTTACATGATTGTGTTAATATTGAGCTTTGTATGTTGTATAATAAACATTTATTGATAAAGCATAAATACTAACTGCCTTTTTACTTTGCTATTATTTATTTTATTTGACCACCATTTGGTGGTTGGTTTATGGCTAAATCTGGCTGTCATATAGAACGCAAATGATAAAATGAAGGGTTCTGAGGACAAGGTTAAACAAAATGCCAAGCACAAATAATTATCTCAGGCTTTCAGTTGTATACCCTATATACGTTAATTTACTGATTTCCCGTAACCCAGTTCAACACCCCCACCCCATCACCACTCCCCCATCTGATGGATCACTGTAGAAAGTAGGTGGCTGTTAAATGTTTGCTCCTATACCCATCATTCTGCCCTTTGCAGAGCAGAAAATTAATGATCTTATAGGTGTGCTCTCTCCCCCTTTTGTGAGTTGGAGAGTGAATCCAGGACAACCTGATTGGCTCACACTGCTGGCACTCCCACTTTCAGTTTGTGTGAAGGGAAATGCAAATATAAAAACAGATTTCAATTAAGCTAGGTTCACAACGACCAAAAATGGTCAGTTCAGCAGGAACCAGCCTACGTTCGACCTGTATGTGCAGCTGTCTGTCCTACATAAGCTGGACTTGTGACCGGTTTCTGTCAAGTGGACATGCTGGAAAACTAGCATCCAATCAGCGCTGGCAGCCAATGGCTGCCAGCACTGATCAGTGTGTTCTGGAGATGGTTCCCCTTTCAGAAAAAGGCACAATGGGGGAGATGGCTACACTAGCATTGCTTGTTTTGTTTTGTTTTTTCATTCAACCCGCTGGGTTGAACAAAATATTTTTTTTCTAGAGTGGAATAAAGCAATCTTTCAATGTCCAATGGCCTAGGGTTCACATTTAAGGAAGAAGGTTCATTCCATGTCAGAGATGAGTTGTGGAAGGGACACTAAAACACCCTTACTTTTACACATATGACTACATAGTAGTTATCGGCCCCTGGTAGCAATCCTGGTGCACATGCCCGTTGTTATATCATAATCCTTTCCACCATGACATTTTTTTTTTAGTTATGCCCTCATTGTGTGGGTGCTTTCAGTCAAATCATTAGCATCACGCCACCACTTTTCCACCAAGAGCATCTGAGTGACAAGCCTTGAACACATTTGCAGATCAGGAGTTTTGACTTCATATACTTCCAAGGTTCAAACCTTCCCATACACCCCGCCCCCCCTCCTGCTGTGTCAGACCTCTACAATTAGTAAGAACCATAAGCTTTTCCAACTGCAGAGCTTGATGTCTGACTAATGCTGACCATAGGTGATTTTTTTATGCAGTCCGCAGGTTAAATTAAGAAAAAGAAATGGATTCCTCCATCCACACAGACAAGGATGAGGGAAGAATCTCCCCAGCCGGGACATTGAATTCTAACAACAGGACTCTGCTGTCAGAATACACTGATATAGCTGCTGATCAACAAAAGGTTTCTAGCATTCCCATTCAACAGATATAACAATCGACTTTTGTCAAACAGTGACAGACAGCCACATATAGATTGAAATGCAGCCAGTCCCTGCTGAACCTTTTGATCCACCCAGGACCATTTTAAGTAGAGGGCATGTGGAACCTCTCCACTGCTTCCCCTCAGAGAGCAAGGGTCTCTCACTCTGCAGCTCCTGGCATGGCACAGGCCATTTTCTTAGGCTGTGGCTGCTTTAAGACAACAAACTGTAAGAACACCTTTCATTTTGGTGCACATTGCATGCATTTAGCTAAGGAAAAGTGAAGGTTCAAATGGTATTTAAACTTACACAAAAATGTACTATTTCAAATTATCAAAAAGCTTGATTAAAACTTAAAAAAAAAATCACTTTATTGTTATTTCACCACCATACACAGATACATAACTGTATATACTGCTTATGGTTAAAGGGTAAGTTCACCCTTTGGGACATGTTACACCCGTATTTAGGCTGAAACAAGTTCCAGCAGCTGCAGCCTCCCCCCCTCTCTGTGACAGCAAGCGGGTGATCTTCTCCCCGCAATCCCTGTCATTATTTGAAAATAACACAGCTGTGTGGGACTCTGCCCCCACAAGCCCGTTTCATTCATTCACAGTTTTCTGTGAATGCATGAACTACAACTACCACTAGCCATGGTGGCTGACATCTTGTTGTTCCAAATGGACTTCTAGGGCACTGATGTGCCGCCTCGTAGTTCATTCACAATCCCTGCAGCTTGTAAACAGTCAGCTTGTATGTGGGTACAGGCTGATAGCTGCAGGGCTTGTCTGCAGGAGTCTGGCATTGCACCCCTGATCCACTGATCATGGATAAAATGCTTTCCAGGCTCCCTAGGGAAAAAATAACATGCACATTTTATTTCCTACAAAAACATGTGCATTTATAATTTTTTCCCAAAAGGAGAAATTATCCTTTTTAAAGTGATTATTTTTTTGTACTAAAAAAAAACGAGCTTTATACTTACCTGCTCTGTGCAATGGTATTTATATAACCTGCATTTTATCATATAACCCATGCGCTAAAAAACGAAATACTATTAAATGTGCTGCTACTTTAAAATAAAATATTAGACAAAAAAGGTGAAAACAAATGTAGTGTCAATCTACACATTTACCGTTGCGCAGCCAAAAATGTATAAAACATTAAATAAAATTATTTTAAAATGGTGTCCATATTGAAAATTGTATCCTTTTTTTTCTTTTGGATATTTGCACCAGTTCTTCACAATGGACTTTTGATAAATGAGCATTTATATTTGTGATGGACATTTTTAATATGGACACCATTTTAAAATAATTGTATTTAATGTTTTATACATTTTTCACTGTGCTACTGTAAAATGTGTACAGGGTGGGCCATTTATATGGATACACCAAAAACAAAAGTTGGATTCAAAATGGCCGACTTCAAAATGGCCGCCATGGTCACCACCCTTCTTGAAAAGTTTCCCCCCTCACATATACTAATGTGCCACAAACAGGAAGTTAATATCGCCAACCATTCCCATTTTATTAAGGTGTATCCATATAAATGGCCCACCCTGTAGATTGACACTACATATAACTGACATTACCGCTATCATATCCTCCACACACAAGCACACACACCTCCCTCACCGACATATAAAACGCATCTTCTACAGTCAGCACATACTGATTCTGTTGTATTTATTTCAACTTTTTCCACCACTGAACAAACTTGCACAGTTACCATCATTATTCAGTTTTACTTATTGAAAGTCAGCTGAACTATCCAACTCATTATTTGGATATTTAAGAGCTTCTATCAGCGGAATGTTTACTGAAGCTGTAGCACATCAGAACAAATCAACATTGCTACATTGAAAAACAACCCTTGTCAGAAAATAGAATTTAGCCAGAAATATTTTTCTGTACTATGTGGGTGCTGCGGGGGGAGGATAAATCTCAAATGTAGTGGAATATTTTTTGCAAAGTTAATTTTTTTAGTCCTAACCATGATAAACAAATATGTGGGATGTGCAGTTTGAATCATGTTTTTAGTGTGTTTTTTCTTTTGTAACAATTAAAATTTTATTTTAACCTTAGCCCAACATCCACTTTGCTAAACAAACATTTTCTTTACCAACACCTTATGTCTGAGATACTTAACAATGATCGCCACATTACAGGGAAATTATGAATTTTTTGGGTTTTTTTTTTTTCAATGTTTTACCAGCCAGGTTCTTAGGATTAAGGCAAACATATGTTCACTTTAATTACTTAATCATGCCTGAACAAAATCCTATTAGTGGCAAATCTGCAAAAATGTGTACTTCATAAAATCACTTTGAAGGGAAAAGTAAATCACTTGCTGTTGAAGAATATTGCATAAAAAAAGACAAAAAGCTTGTACAGAGCATGCAGATTACCTTTTTTCCCCAATTGTATGCTATTATGGGGTCTGGACTAACACTGCTCACTTGTATTTCAAGCATAGAATTCTTCCAGACATTCCATAAGGATAAGGTAAGTCAGTTTCCTGTCTTTAACTGCTTCCTGCCCAGCCTATAGTCAAATGACAGCCAAACTGCACTTTTCCAACCTAGGTGGACTTCATATGATGTCCTTTTAGTCACGTGCCACTTGGGCACTCTAGCAGCTGCCTTTCAGCTTGATCGGTCACCCACTGTGTTCAACAGACACAGCGGATGACATATCATTGTACTGGCCTGGCCCTGGTACCATGTGATCACTGTGCCCAATTAAATTTACTGACAGTTTGTAAAAATCTGTTATTTTTTTACAACTGTCTGTAAATATCAGGGGCAGATAATTTGTCATGCTGTGTTGACATTTTAAGTGTATTGTCAGTGTTTCCATAATGTGTTTATACTGTTTAAATATTAGTTGTCTTAGACTTTAGTAGGAGTTCCCTCGTTTTTTTTTCTTTAGGTTGTCAATAAAAAATGTGCACATGTACATGTATATTTTACATGTTTTGTCAGTAAAAAAGGTTGGCAACACTTATCACGTCAGTTGTAATAATTGTGTACTATTGTTATGATCTCTCTGATTGGTCACAGTGATCACATGGTACAGACAGGACCAATCACAGTGCTTCTGTACCATGTGATAGCTGTGAACTGGCAATATCATACTGGCTATGAATGGATGCCGTTCATAAAAATGATTGCTCATAACAGTAATCACCACTATTATAAGCAATCACAGTAATTACAAAAAATTCTGATCACCTCCCCAGAGAAGTACAGTGTCATTATGGTAACACTGTACTGCACTGGTCACAGATTGAAAAAAATGTTTTGGGAAAAATTCGGAAAAAAATGTATAAATGCTTCTTACTAAATACCTTGGATTGTCTACATTCCAAAAAAGGGTCATTTTTGGGGTATTTGCACTGTCCTGGCATTTTAGAGCCTCAGGAAATGAGATAGGTAGTCATTGCATCAGTCCTGATCAATTTTCAAATCTATAAACCATTCATCGTTTGTGGACTCTATAACTTTTAGGCAGACACATTAATATACACTGATTTGGGTTATTTTTACCAAAGCAATGTAGCAGAATACATTTTGGTCTAAATTTTGGTTGTGTGTGTTTTTTTTTTTTAACTATAAAGGAAAGCTAAGAATTATTTTCAGAAGGTACTCACTTGCATTATTATTGCTGTTTTTTCCTGAAAGTATCATGTGTGATCCCTGGTCTATGTTTGATCAATCATATATTTTATGCCATTGTCGCTATAGTACAACAAAAGAGAAATCTCTTTACTGTTTTCTTAAGCTATGCTTTCGAATATACAGTATAAGTAGCTTTTCCCAAGTGCCCTTGTTAGTGATAAAGGTATTCTACACAATGAAGCAGGGTGCCACTTACTTAAGTGACTCTGACGGTGCTATAACTGCTTATTATCTTTGATTAAGGTTATATAACTCACATAACACACCGCAAAGAAACATGAACAGCTTGTTCATAAAAATGAATATGACTCTTAAGAGTCTAATTTTCATGTGAATTTTCCATTAAAGTCTGCATGTGACCAGGATCTTTTTTCTTCTATTTCAGTCTATCTGAGTTAATTCATTAAGACCAAACAGAAGCAATGATATGCAATGTGCTGTAACCCATAGGAACCAATTCAGTTTCTACTTCCTTATCAGATCGAGGCACAATGTAGTCTTGGATTATTTTCACCATGTATTATATAGACTGTGTCCCACTGAGTGCATGTTTTGTGGATACATGATAGTTTAAGTTTTTGGAGTTATATTCGATGTGTGCAAAGAGAGACTACACAAATACTTATAAGTAGAACATTTTAAAGAGCAGCTCCTTCAGAAAAATTAAAAGTCAGCAGCTACAAATACTGTAGCTACTGACTTTTAATATTAGGACCCTTACCTGTCCACAAATCCAGCAGTGTCTTTCAATTGGCTGTTGGGTGCTGGTGCCGCCATCTCCACTAAGGGGAACTGGCAGTGAAGCCTTGTGGCTTCACACCTGGTTTCCTACTGCGTATGTGCAAAGCTCGCTGGCGGGGAAAAGAGGTGAGGGCCTAACTTCTGGCTGATCTGAAATGGGAGCGGGTACCTAACAAAACCAGGTATCCCTTCCCCCTAAATGTGACAGCAGACGACGACAGGGGAGGCAAACAAGTGGAGCTTTTCCCTTTTGGGTGGAGCGCCGCTTTAAGTAATGATAGATAATAATATAAAATATAACAAGAATACTTAACTAAAGTTGCTTTCTCGCCATAAAGTTCCACCCACTTGCACGGCGTGACAGGTGATCACAGACACATGCATGATACCAAGCTCTGACACGAGACTGAATATTCCAAGTCATTACTGTAGTATATAGGGCTTGTGTGTAAGGAATGGCCAACCCACCCCCACTGGAGCAAAATGACCTTCGAAAGAACATTCCTGAAAGGTGATTAGTGGGCTAGCTTGTCCATATATTCACTTTAGAATGACATTCTTATACCATGAAGTCATCTATGGTAACTAGGATATTGGAGGCTTTAGATATTGTGAGACAATCTTCAGGAAACATGAAATATGCAATTTCCTCAGTGCACCTACTGTGTGTTTTTGTAGCCCCATTCACAAAGATGTGAGTAATGATATTATGTAATATAGGAAATTAATTTGCAAGCTGATTTTGAAATATGAATCAGAATATCCTATCCTATTGCAGCAATGTTCAGATATAGATCCACCAATGACTTGTGACCAATGCCATATGATTTCACATGTCATATGAAAAACTGGCAGGGGTCACAACCATCCCTTACTGTATACTAAAGTCTTTGGCTAGAGATTCTTTAAATTTAGGGAAATTCAGATACCAACATTCACTGGGACTCCATAGGTACACCATGGAAGTTATACATATTGTAGAATAAATGTATGCAAGTGGAAACTGCCAACTAGTAGCTACTAAATACTTGGAGCACATGCAGAACCACCCCAATAAAATATGAGTAACCTACGCAAGGAGTATTCCCTTTTTGTCAAATAGATTATTATTTTAATGTGTCCCTGGAAAAACACCTTTATCATCTCTATAGACATTAGAAACCTGTCATTCAATATCTGCAACTTTGACCACTGCAGGTGACAGTCAAGCTGCCAGGGAGATACAAATAGATAAAGAAGACAGCCATGCATCAATGTCAGACAAATAAAATCAATTCCATTATAATAGTTTCTCAAACAGCCAATTGTTCTCTTTTATTGCCATAGAAATAATCACAGTGAGATGGTTCACAGCACTTTAGTGCATAAAGGCAACTGCGTACAAAATTCCCATACTGGGTAAAACAAACAGCCACCTAGCTGGAAACAGCAGAAGAGGTACAGAAATGCTAGGTTTCATGTATGCCCTGCAGTGAACACAGAGAAAAAAGGCTGACTTGTCATTTTGCATAGAAATGCCTCTTTAGGGGGTTCCAAAAATAATGTCTGTATTGGTTAACCTGGAAAGCCTGCAGATAGACTATCAGTGTATGTGTTATTGGTTTTCAATTTCATAGGGATAAACCCATTTTCTTAAAAAAATATATATATAATATAATAAATATTATTAAACTGCAGTGGATTTAAACAATATTTGTATAATCCCTAATGATTCTTGGAAAATTAGACCATCTTGGAAGTAGAGAGTGACTTAAAAAGGGTGCTCTGCATCCCCTCCCAACCACTTCCAAGACCTTATGCTGCAGGTCGGAATATACATTTAAGGCATGGTAAAGTGGACTAAACCACTAGTATGATAGGTCATTTTAGCATGCTTTAAAGAGTAGCTTTAGTCATTTCTTTAAACATTAGAAGTCAGCAGCTACAAAAACTATAACCATAAACAGACAATCGCCTGTCCAAGGTTCCAGCACCGTCCTCACCCAAACTGTTTTTTTAACCGGTCTTTAGGTCCTGGCGCCAGCATGTTGATGAAGGGCAGCTGGCTGTGACTGCTCACTTTGCATGCACAAGTCGTGCTGCACTTTGTGAATGGTCCCACAGCCTTCTGGGACCTGTGATGTGTCCTAGAAGTTTGTGGGCAGGGAGGGGGGAGAGAAGAACCTTCACAAAACCTCAACCTTCAAAAAAAAGTGGAAGTGGGTACCTGCCAAAACTAGGTACCCCCCCCCGGAAAAAAAAATCCAAGTATGATGGAGGAAGAGGAAGAGCAGAAGTTCCCCTTCTGTGTGAAGTTCCGCTTAAAGTGGAACTCCCGCTGATTGGAACCCCCCCCCCTCTGGTGTCACATTTGACACCTTTCAGGGGGGAGGGGGGTGCAGATACCTGTCTAAAGACAGGTATTTGCACCCACTTCCGGCCACACAGTCTCGGGCAGACTGCGGGCATGACGTTACCTCCCGTCCCCCAGTACACAGCGGGAGCCAATCGGCAGGCGTAGTGCGACTCGCCAATGCGCCGTAGGGAACCGGGCAGTGAAGCCGGAGCGCTTCACTTCCTGGTTCCCTCACCGAGGATGGCGGGGGGCAGCAGAGTGACAAGCGATCGCTCGTCCTCTGCTGCGGACGGCGCTGGACTCCAGGACAGGTAAGTGTCCCAATATTAAAAGTCAGCAGCTGCAGTATTTGTAGCTGCTGGCTTTTAATATATTTTTTTTCAGCGGTGCTCCGCTTTAAGTAACCTTGCAGTTTGGAAATTCATTGCCAGCATCTGCATCCAAGATTAGGCTTCCCTAAATCAGTCCTGTGCACTCCTACTGTGTTATCTCAAGGTGTGTAATTCGCTCTTCCAAATCTTATCTTGGAAAAAAATTGTCTCTATGACGTAAAGAATAGGTGAGTGGGAAGGTTTGAGTATTTTAGTAACAACTGGGCAGGGCTGACACCACAATAATGCTATGCTTCAGCTCCAAACAGGACTTAGATGCTAAATGTTATTCTAGCAGAACAACAGGTAATTTTCTGTACTTTTAGGGTTTTTAAGGGGATGTATTTTGAGAAAATATGGGCGTATTGCATTCTCTTTTTATTATTTTGCCCTGACAAATGCTTGTATAATAAAAATAACATTAATGCTTTACCACATTGAACTAATTAGCAAAACAAGTTGTTGAATTAGTACAGATATTTCACTGGCAAACAAATCAGCTTCACGGGAGAAGTCTGCATACAAGAGCCTTATAGAGTGGTACTGAAGCAGCATTGAGAGCTTTTAATCAAAATCGGATCTCCCTCCTATAATTCGAACCCCCCAAAAAAACTCATGAATAAATATATATATTTCACTGAAAACATCACTTAAACTTAATTTCTTATGAATCTAATTATGTTTGTGTCAAAACAACATTCAGTTGTGGACAGGCTGTAAAGGTTATAAATGTGCTACTGCATAAAAAGTGGAACGAAAGCTGTAAAAACTTTTCTTTTTCATCAGTTTCTTCTCTGAACTAGAAAATATCAAACCAATTGCCATTTCACAGCAGGAAATGTCTGGGTTCCCATAGTTTATTATTTGATAAGAGGATAATTAGTTTAGATACAAATTTTACCTCCGCCGAATATAACGATTCGGTGCTATTTTCAAGTACTGAAATAATTTAAATGCGTTTAAAAAATAATTGATATTAGATTTCCAGCAGCTATTGGCTAAGTCTGATAAATAACCATCAGATCAGTCTGACCTGGTACATTAAACATCAATAAAGCTGTATTATTAGCAGCCACAGCATGTGTTGGTACCGTTTTGATCCATGAAAGAGAAAAACATTTCAGGCATTAATACCATAGGAAAAAAATTGCCCATTTACTGTACACGCCAAAGAGTTTTATTTTCCAGAGAATACGTAAGGCTAGGGTTACAGCGTGATCTTAAAGTACACATGTACCTAGGCTATGCAAGTTAAAGTATAAACATATTGTGAACAAGCAATTAAAATAAGACCAGCCTAACCCCTGTAGCAATGGGCATTATGAACTTATTTTCTAAACTTGCCTGCCTTCTAATGTAAACACACAAGCTCTGGTCTAGGCCTTACCCCTACTTTGCTTTAAAAATAGCAGCTATTTTTGGGGGCTTCACTTTTTTCTTTCTGACGGCCCCACCCCCTGTTGCCATTCTGGCCTAGGCCAGAATGACGCATCCTGCTCCTGAAGTTCCCTAGGAACCCCCATCACATATCCCAGGAGTCTGTAGGAGCCTGTTTACAAAACAGCCTGGAGGTGGATCTAGCACATAGTCGAGGGCTGGGCTGCCTGAACATGGAAGTGGCAGCCAGCTGAAAAGGACCAAGACTGTGGCATGAGACACAGGCACATGCCTGAACAGCGGATTGCTATAGGACGATTGGTCAAACAAACCTGGCCCTCTAACTCTTCCCCTCCCCCGTTGCTCGATCATCCGTCCATTAGGATGCCACCAGCCTTGCACTTACTCTATTCAGGTCGCAGCTTCCCCCTGCATTTCCTGAATCCTGGCAGTTGTTTCTCTTCCCAGCCAATCGGGTCTTAGGATTCCTGGCCAATCGGGTCTCAGGACTCCCAGCCAATCAGGTCTCAGGTGCCGCTTCTTGATTGGCCGGAAGGAGAAGCAGGAAGACATTAACAAGTGTTAATTTGCTAATGTCACACAAGTGGGTGATCTCTGGAAAACTGCGCCCTGAGCCCACCCTTTTTCAAGCCAATTAGAGCCTCAGGCTCTGATCATGTGTTTAAAAAAAACATTGAGATCCATGCATCTGGTGCCACCTCCAAAAAAAACTTCCCTTAAAAGTAGCGTATTCCTAGATGTTTTGGCAAATTCCACTTTCATGCTCATACAGCCTATTTGCGAGTATAGAGATGCTGTGCTAATCCCAGTTGCAGGACTAGCCGTTCTTATCACATGACGTCATCCAATTGAGCACCTAAAAAATATAAGTGTATTTTTGTGGGTAATTGGATATTAATAAATGTTTTAAAAACGATAAAGCATTATTTTAGTATTCCATAGGAGAGTACAGAGTTGAGGAAAACTGTCATTCCAGTACATCGAGGAGGATTAACCACTTAAGGACTGCCGCACGACGATATACGTAGACAGAATGGCACGGATGGGCACATGGACGTATATATACGTCTTCTTTAAGAGCCCAACCGTGGGTCGGGAGCGCGCTGCCGGTAGCACTCTCACGACCCGGTCCGAAGCTCCGTGACCGCGAAACCCACGGACCCGATCACCGCGGGTGTCACGCGAGCTGAAGAACGGGGAGAGGTGAGTGTAAACAAACCTTCTCCGTTCTTCTCTGTGGCAATGTCAGTGGTCGTCTGTTCCCTGATATAGGGACCAACGATCACTGATGTCACACGTCCAGACCCGCCCCCCTACAGTTAGAAACACACATGAGGTCACACTTAACCTCTACAGCGCCCCCTAGTGGTTAACCCATTCACTGCCATTGTCATTTTCACAGTATCAGTGCATTTTTATAGCTCTTTTTGCTGTGAAAATGACAATGGTCCCAAAAATGTGTCAAAAGTGTCCGATGTGTCCGCCATAATGTCGCAGTCACACAAAAAAAATCGCTGATCGCCGCCATTAGTAGTAAAAAAATAATTAATAAAAATGCCATAAAACTATTCCCTATTTTGCAAACGCTATAAATTTTGCGCAAACCAATCGATAAACGCTTATTGCGTTTTTCTTTACCAAAAATAGGTAGAAGAATACATATCGGCCTAAACTGAGGGGAAATTTTTTTTTTTTATATTTTTTGGGGGGATATTTATTATAGCAAAAAGTAAAAAATATTGCATTTTTTTCAAAATTGTCGCTCTATTTTTGTTTATAGCGCAAAAAATAAAAGCCACAGCGGTGATCAAATACCATCAAAAGAAAGCTCTATTTGTGGGGAAAAAAGGACGCTAATTTTGTTTGGGAGCCACGTCGTACGGCCGCGCAATTGTCAGTTAAAGCGATACAGTGCCGAATCACAAAAAGGGGCAAGGTCCTTAACCTGCATATTGGTCCGGGTCTTTAGTGGTTAATCATAGTCAGAACTAAGGGACACAAGCGAGTTTTGACCAAGCAGTAATATGTGAGGTCAAAACATTAAGGTAAGGGCACATCTGGTGAAGGGTTTTTAGCACAGAATGCATGTATGAGCACGAAGGTGGAATTTGTCAAAACACCTAGGAACACACTCATTTTAAAGGAAATTGTAGAGGACTAGTTTTGTTTTTTATAAGGACACTTCAGTATTGAATTATTGCATATAAATAGTTTTTCATAAATGTTCACATTCCTGTTATTTACACAGGTATACAGTGTATATGTTTGCAAGGAGATCATTTTTTGCATATACTAGCGCAGCACAATTTCTTTGACATTATACGAGTGGTGATAAGTGTCACTTAGCACACAACAGCTGGTAAAATCTTTTGAAAAAATATCTTGTCACATTATCACATAATACCTCAGAACAGCTCACAAGGACTATACATTAAAGGAACACTAAAGGTTCGTTTTTTATTAGATCAATTGATTGCTGTAAGCTAGAGCATTTAAATATCACTTACCTCGTTTTTCCTTTTGACCTCTAAAATACAGTAATCCAGGTTTGAAAATGCCATTTCCTGTCTCTCCTCTTCCTGCCAGTATCTGAGCCGTTTTGCATGGTGGAAAGCAGAATGTGCTCACCCCCTCCCTATGACTACAGCCCTGCGTGAAGATGCTCTCTTATCCCTCACAGGCATGGAGGCTAAGCCTAATGGGAACTGTAGTTCCCATTAGGCCGTGATGTAGCAAGAATGAATGTGCACCGCAAACCAGGATGTCAGTGAGAATAACGATTTAGGAGTGCTGGAGGTGAATAAAACAGCTCGATTTCAACAGGTATCAAACTAGTTATAATGCAAAACATTACTTTTTACTTTATCAGCTACTGTCAGACTTTAATTTAAGAGGAAAATATTTTTGTCTTTACAACCCCTTTAACAAATGACACTGTGAACCTACATGCTTAATGTACATCTTCTGCAGGTTAAAATCTACATGCAGGTAAGACAGTTCATAATTCCTTTACATTTTACTTTAAAATATATAAGGTGTAAATGCTTTAATGTCCATTGTCTGGGCATAAGTGCACTTTCCCTTTGTGATTTAACTAATGTCATGAGATCACATTAATTGAAACCAAGTGAGTAACTCTATCAGTATTAAGAGATTAAAGTAGAACTATTGGTAAAACGTTTTTTTCATTTTGGATAGAGTAAGGGAGGGTTATAACCCCTGTCATATTTTTTTCCCACCATCTGTGTCCTATTCCGGAGATTTCACTTCACTTTCTGTCCCTATAGTCAAACCGGAAGTGAACTTTAAGGCCCCGTACACACGGTCGTTCCAAACCAATGAGAATGGTCCGACGGACCGCTTTCATCGGTTCACCGCTGAAGTGGCCTGACCTGCGTACACACCATCGTTCCAAAAACCGATCGGGTCAGAACGCGGTGTTGTCAAACACACGACGTGCTGAATAAAACGAAGTTCAATGCTTCCAAGCATGTGTCGACTTGATTCTGAGCATGCGCAGGTTTTGAAACCGATGCTTTTCTGTACTAACCATCGGTTTGGACCGATCAGGCAGCGGTCAATCGGTTCTGTTTTGAAGCAAGTTTTAAAATTTTGGACTGAAGGAAAACAGACCGATGGGCTATACACACCGTCGGTTTGGACCGATGAAACTGAACCTCGGTCCATTCTCATCGGTTTTGTCCGACCGTGTGTATGGGGCCTTAGGTTCTCTTCACATCAGTTATGGATGTAATGGGTGTGCTACCGCAATAAAAGCAAAGTCTTTTTTATAGACAATAGTTGTTATGTGGAGACACCGATTTGTATAAAACCATGCTAAATAAAATTCACAGATTTGTCATTTGTCTTTTTATATAAGCATACTCTTAAAGGGGGGAAATCTATGATTCTAGACTTGTAGAGCTACATAACACATACTAAATACAGGTTTCTTTATAAGCTAAGGAGCCAGGGGATATCTAATGGTGGCTACAAATGTATTGATATGATTATTCAAATGGTCATTCAATTCGACTAAAAGGATCAAGTTAAATAAAAATTGCAAACCATTGACCCTTCATTTGATCAATTTATTCCGCCCTTGATCATTTTGAAATGTGTGTGTCCCCCTTAACAGTCAGTCTCGTCAGACTTCTCTCCTCATACAAGCCTACGGGAATGCAAAAGCAGCTTGTAAAAGGTCTGAAGGAGGTCAACTATCAAATGCACCTGTTGATGAAAAGGGTCCTGCAGTTGGCCATTGAAGCCCATTGCCACTGGCCCTTAGAGCCCATTTACATCTGTGCAGCACATTACCATTCATCATTGCAGCCTAATGTGCATTGAGTTAAGGCAGCCCTTTGAAATGAATAGACTGCCAACACACCATGAAATGCTGAAAATTGGACCTTTTTTTGAAATGCAACAATTGTGCCACGTTGCAAAGCATGTGTGTTGACTTCATTCAAAATGAATGGCACTGCAATGCATTTAACATGCTCTACCGCAATGCAGAAGTGTAAATGAGCCCCCTAGGTTTCTGTACTACAGGCGCAGTTGCCCAAAATAATAGCATTAACATGTGTAAAAAATATGCTGTATGTATAGCAAAAACATGTATATGTATGTAGAGTGTTAGCCCAAGGCAAGTTAAGGGTTCATGTTTGTCTAAATATGCACATAATATTGTATGTGTAGAGAATTACATGAAATCATGGGAGGGGACATGTTCTCTTTGTTAGCTGATAAATGGTTTTAGAGCAGATGTGAGCATAGGTTTGAGATCTAGGGCACACAGCAAGATGCAAAGGCTAATTTTTGTTTGATATTTTATTTTTACTCTAGACCTCAATGTCTCCGTGGTGTTTGTACCATGTGAGCAACGAGGGATGGAGGGAGAGATTTACTTTACAATAAACCAGAGCAACCCCATGATGTGAGCACAGCTTTTATTCCTACTTTAGCCTTACTGAAGAGGAGTGACAACATACATTTTGTTACATTTCAATTTTTCTATTTGTATTATTCAATAATTATTCTTATATCTATGTATTTTTTTGCACTGAAAGATCATTTTCTGACATTTCCTTGACATTATCCTTAATGGGCAGTTTAGACTCCCTGAATACTTTCTGGGTTTCCTCTATACTTATGCTGATCTAAATAGTGTTTCGTTTGGTTGAATATGCAGAAATAATTGATAACACAGAGATGGAGAGGGCTATAGATAAACGTCTTACATAAGCTACCCTCAAAAAGTCAACTTTGGATGTTTTTGAACTGCCAAGCAGAATTTTGTTGTTTATTTTCCAAAACAACTAACACTTTCTATTTTTTTCCATTTCCAGCATCCTCGGGAGCAATCCTATTTAAGCTATCACACTACACTTGGCACATGTTTAATTAATTGCTTATCCAGATATATATCTCTGGAAGAAGTTCAACCTTGAGGCCAAACTTCTAACTAGATGATGAGTCTTTTTAACATCTGGTCCTGTTCTCTTTGATAAGCTTCATGAATTTAATCTCTGTAACTCACATCTCAGTTACAAAAGGTGACACTATAACAGCGATAAAAGGACAGATCTGTCACTGACACGTAGTTCAGCTTCTGCAGATATAATATTATAGGACAGTTTTGCCAATGTCAATAAGCAGTGTCCTTCCCTGAATTCATAACTGAATGCAATATCAAGTACGAAATTGGGACTTTGCTGCCAAAAAAAGCACAAGGTCTGTGCTCTTTACTGGAGTTAAAACATGTCCATGAGGATTGATTATCTGATAAATCACTCTCTCTCTCTTTCTATATATATATATATATATATATATATATATATATATATATATATATATATCCAATATAATTAACCATGGATAACGGTCTTGACCTTAAGGTATAACTTTACTTGAGTGCATGACAAGGTTAAACTCCATGTACAAGGGAGAATAACATTTTAAAGCAGGGAAGTGTAACCTTTATCACTCTCTATGACTGATATAATGAGCCAACAGTCATTTTGATGTGAATGAAAATTAAGCAAGGAGTTCAATTATTCCACATATACAATAGTGAAATATATGTGAAATATCACTTGCACTTGCTTATTTTTTTCTTACATTTTTCAACTAATCGCCTACAACAGGGATATGCAATTAGTGGACCTGGGCTACAATATTTCTAGCTGGACATATTTAAAAAAAAAAAAAAACACAGGCACTGTTAAACCTGCCAAAGGATTGATAATCCTCATCAGCTTGTCATGTAATCCAGGTGCCCCTTTCAGGCCATGCAGCTAAATCTAAGAAATCAACTTTGCTATCAGCAGTTAAAGGGAACATGTGGTGGATTTGTATATGCTGTGTAATATTTATGGTCAAAAATAAGAACAATTACGGTAATTTTTTTTTTCTGCATACATACAGCCATCGGTTAGAACTTGTTGCCTCAACAGTTCTACAGTCTTGGCAGTGCTGAAACTTATTTTCTTGGTAGCACTGATCATACCTTTTTATTCAAATCAAGCCTAGACGATGATTTTTTTTTTTGTGTGTTTTTCTGTTTATTCAGTTTCATATGTGCAAAGCAGGAATAGGTTTCTATTTCTCTAGACACTGAGGGTAGCATGGTCTCTGACACATACAGGATACACATTTACCTATATTGTTGCTGATATTCCTTGATTTGTTTATTTTTTTCAGGATGTTCATCTGTCCAGATCCCTGTCCAGATCCGGCTACCTCTCATCCTCTCCCCAGAGGTCTTACTATGGCCATGGTAGACATACCGATGACAACCCCGTTGTCCACTTCTTCAGGAACATTGTAAGTGTTTAAAGAAAAAATGTCCTATCTTGCAGACAAGCCAAGCTATTTTGGAAATTTCGAATGAAAACAAAAAAAAAATCCACTGTTCTTTAAGATACATTAGTACCTTATTTGTTTTAGAAAGACTCTGTAGAGAATGGATTTCAACAGAAAAACTGTTCCTAGTTCATGCAATGGTCACAGCCTGAGCTGTAAGCAGCAGGGCCAAATTTCCATCACTGAAGCCCATATGCACACAACATTTAGTGCCTAAAGCAGCACCATTTGCTAAGATCACCACTTGACATAGAACATTTTCTTGTTTTGCCTCTACCACCTGTAGGCACAGGCTTACTATGCCAGGAGATCCAGCCCTTGTAACCCCTGTGGCCTGGGAGTGGTGGTTAGCAGACATGGGAAGACGTTTTGGGCCCATTGCGTCTGTACAAAGTGTTTCACAAGCTGTAATGAACATTGTAGGCCAGAAGTGGCTGAGATGATATCATGTGTAATGTCACAACAGAGTGTTGCTTGCATCTATTTAATGTGATAACTATATCTACCTCTAATGACTTTTAATTTATCCCTACTTCTAGGTGACACCCAGAACTCCACCCCCTTCTCAACCAAAGGTAAATATTTTACAAACAAAAAAAGTATTTATAAAGTGATTATGCGGTGAGAACAATTATGCCCTGTACACACGATCGGTTCATCCGATGAAAACGGACCGATGGATTTTTTCATCAGATATCCGATGAAGCTGACTTTCATCAGTCTTGCCTACACACCATCAGTTAAAAATCCATTTGTGTCAGAACGCGGTGACATAAAACACTACGACGTGCTGAGAACAATGAAGTTCAATGCTTCCGAGCATGCGTCGACTTAATTCTGAGCATGCGTGGATTTTTGACCGATGGACTTGCCCACAGACGATCGTTTTTTTAACCATCAGATAATTTTAAAACAGGTTCTAAGTTTTTTCATTGATGGGAAAAAAAAACGATGGGGCCCACACACGATCGGTTCGTCTGATAAAAACGGTCCACCGGACCGTTTTCATCAGACGAACCGATTGTGTGTACAGGGCATTCATTTTTTCACCGATGGGGCCCACACACGATCGGTTAGTCCATCGGACTGTTTTCATCAGACGAACCGATCGTGTGTATGCGGCATAACTCTCTTACATTCACACAGTTAATTTTTGTAAATGGCAAAGTAAAGTATATGGTATATACCGATAAAAAAATATATATATATATATAATTTGTATTTTTCATGTCTCAGATATCATCTACAAGGAATAGAAAGTGACAAACGATACATCCTCCTCATTTATTTTCTCCTTATTTTTTCCTAATGCTGGCTGATTTATCTGATCTTAAAATAAATGTCTGGCGTTTTTAATAATCTCATTTTTTTTCTTTCAGATTTATTCAAGTAGAACTATAGGCAAAACTTTTTTTTTCATTTTGGATAGAGTAAGGGAGAGTTATAACCCCTGTAAGGTTTATTTTTTGCCATCTTTGTTCTATTGGGGAGATATACCTTCACTTGTTGCCCCATCGCCAAACAGGAAGTAAGAGGAAATGCCTGCAAATTGGGGGACTCTCTTGTGGACCCCCAGGTCACCAGAACTAGTGTCTTCATTGGAAGATTTCTCCTTTATAACTTTTATGGTGACAACCCAAAATTTGGGCTTTTCTTTTACTTTCACTTCCAATGATAATGGTAAACAGGACAAATAGAGAGGGTGAATCTCCCTAAGAGTGACACAGAGAGCAATAAAATATGATGTGTTCTTATTCCTCTCCACTCCAAAACTAAAAAAAAAGTTTTGCCTTTAGTTGTACCTTAAAGGAGTTCTCTGACCTAAAAGTTTTAACCCCCGCTGTGCCCGGGCTGTAAAAAAATAGAAAATAAACTGTCACTTACCTGCCTACGATCCCCCGTTGTTCCGATATCGCCGTCCCGTTCTCCGGTCCCGGGCCCCTTCCGCTTCCTGTGTGTCGGTGACTCATAGTGCGCTCAGCCTATCAGTGGCCGCGACGGGACATTGCTGCGGCCGCTGATAGGCTGAGCGCACTATGAGTCACCGACACACAGGAAGCGGAAGGGGCCCGGGACCGGAGAACGGGACGGCGATATCGGAACAACGGGGGATCGTAGGCAGGTAAGTGACAGTTTATTTTCTATTTTTTTACAGCCCGGGCACAGCGGGGGTTAAAACTTTTAGGTCAGAGAACTCCTTTAAGTTTAGAACAAATATATTAAAAGAGAAGTATGTTTTTTTTGTTTTGTTTTTTGTATCATGCTTACCTAGCTAAATGCAGCATTGGTCCGATACTGCATTTGTCCCCCGGCGCCTCTAACACTGAGAACGAAGCGATCAAACACCTCCAATCACTTGTTTCTCACAGCTCCATGAGCAGATAGCTGGTGACTGTCAGACAACAACTCTCTGCTCTGCCCCCTCCTTGCTCATTGGAGCGCTGGACTGTGGAGGGGGTGGGAGCATCCGACTGGCTGAGAGGCTGAGCCGGTCCAGGCGTATGGGCAGATCCCGACTCTATGGTTGTGATGACGCCCGAACCTGGACTGACTCTGTAACGTCCGCAGAGAGCGGACTTCAGCCTGCTCTCTGCTGAAAATGGGTCACTGGAGTGCAAAATGAAGCTTTGGCTGTACTTCTCTTTTAAAAATAAATAAGTAGGTAAATATTAAGTATTACTACCAGCAGGTGGCACTGTAAAGATCTTTTAATGATTTTATGTTTACCAGCCCTCCTTAGTTGCTGTGCTGTAAACAATTCTGTTGTTTGCAGTGTTCAATAATTCAATCACAAATTTACACACAAGGCTCAATGGGTCAAAGGGCCAGTTCCCACTTGTGCGATGTCCAACATCGGATGTGATTCACACCGCACTGCAGTGCAAATCACATGTGATCTCTATGCAATGCAATTTCAGCCATACAGATAGTGTGACTGAATTTGCTTCACATTTGGACCAAACTCACACAGGACCCTTTTTTTGGTCCACAACAGAATCGGATAAATATGGATGTAACATGTTTCAGAAGGTGAACCTTTCATCTCCAACCTCTCACTGCATATGACATGTACAATATCTCCTTCGACTTCTCCTTCCTCTGTGTATGACCTGTATATTAATAATGTAAATCTTGTGCACCACTACCAACCTCCATGTTTTAGCCCCTTAATACCAAGTTTTCTTCACATCAAGAGAATTGTGTCAAAAAATGTAATCACCTTGTGGCATCTACTTTCTAAAAAGGGGGCCATTTCAGGGGTGTACATACTGTCCTTGCTTTTTTACATGTTCACAGAAATAAGGGTATAACAGGGTTGGCATTCAAAATTAGTAGTCTTTATTTTCTTTCTACGGTAATACCTCCAACAGAAAGTAAAATTTACAAAAATGATTGCAAAAATTACCCGGGTCAAGCAGATGTGATTCATAATACTTACCCGAAGCTCCTAAAGAAGTGCTTACAGCACGAAACATGTAGAGCATCGAGCATTGAGTTCTGCTATCTGTGAAATCAACCTACACCAGGCCCACTTTCTGTTACATGTACTTAGTTATATGCTGAATTACAGTATGGCCTTAGGTGGCTGTGGTGATGTGTATGAGGTAGCGTCTCTAGCACATATGCTAGGAATTTTAACTGCACTTTGTGATTTTTAATATATCCCTTTGTGTCAATAAAATACTATATACTTTTAGGCGATTGTGTTACTGTGGTACCTAAAAAGTCCATCTAGAGTTTATTTTTCCAATTTGGACACAAATTATTAGTTCCCCCTTGTAATATATATATATATATATATATATATATATATATATATATATATATATATATTAAGGGGAACTAATAATTTGTGTCAGCTTTACTTAATTTTTGGATTTTCTGTATTCATTCTACAAGAAAAAAAAAACATAATGCTTGAATATTGCTGAAAAATGTGTGTGTGCCTGTTAGAGGTTCCTGACCTTGCCGCTCCAGTCACCCTCTCCTCTCCTACCAGCACCTCCTCCACCCATTTATGATTGTCATGGCCTGTGTAATATAAAATAGGTAAAAGGTGGGTATGTTTGGAATTTATGTGGAAACATTTTGCAACAGGGGGGTGTGGGAACATTTCAAAGCAGCAACATCATTCTAGACTTCCACATACATTTTAGGTTTTTATGTTCTGAATAAAGCAGTTAGGCTGTATGTGAATTGTGGACTCCATATTCCTTTATTTGTATTTGTACACAGTGATCATGTTATTGTTTCTGTCTCTTCTATACGCAGAGAGGATTGTTCCCCGCCAGATTTAGCTGGGTAGGTGATAAATACATTTTCGTTTTCAGACACTCTGGTCACCTGCACCAATGCTCTGCAGTATCATTCCTTCATGGCTTTGTTTCTTTTTTTTTTTCTCAGTTCTATTAGTTTTATTTATTTACAATGATAAACTAGTTTCTGCTCCATTCACATCTGCTTTCCAGCCTTGCTACCCATAAAAAAAACTTTCTGCTTTAGCTTTATTTACAGGAGGATGATTGAGCCACATTGACTGAAAGAATATTCTATTATTTGAATAAAAAGTGCCAGTTTTAAGTGCTAATTTGTAAATTCAGCCTCCAGTACCCAGTAAGAATTTATCATGTACAGGTGTAGCGGAAGCAAAAAAACTATGATTGGTTGTACTAAATTATTGCCAGTAATTTTTTCGAGCCACAAAAAAAATTAAGTATTACAATTAAAGAATTTTATCAAAGAGATGGCTCTATGGAACTATTAGATCCCATTGTTGTATTAATACTGGCACTCTTTTATTAATAAGTCTGCATATAAGGCTTTTTCCTATGTTAAGATGTTGCTTTTTGCATGGCAAAGATATTCTTTTTCCAAAGCTCGTGGAACACTGCTAGTGCTACTGACAACTTTCTTTTGAATTCAGTGAAAAGAAGAACACTTACATATGCACTTTTGCTTTTTTTGCTTGTTTTTAGATGTGTTGTTATGTATGTGTTATGTGTACACTTGGATATAAGGTGTTCATTGTAAGATACAGTGCATGTATTGTTGAACTAGTTTGTCTGTGAAGAATGGATGGTCATACTAGATAACCTGTAAGAAGAAGAGTCCTTATAGTAGTATGCCTTTTTCAGCTAGTAATAATCTGTTCTCATTTCCA
Organism: Rana temporaria; assembly: GCF_905171775.1. Lineage (NCBI taxonomy): Eukaryota > Metazoa > Chordata > Amphibia > Anura > Ranidae > Rana > Rana temporaria. The sequence goes on from NC_053493.1 coordinate 273,693,267, forward strand.
AAATAGACTATGGTATTTATGGCCGCGTGTGTTTAGATCTTAACAACAGATGCTTACATCTTGCAGCATAGAGGCATTCTTTGAATGATTACCCACATGCATGAGTGTCAGAAGTCTTCATTATGGCACATATGATATCTTTTAAGACAATTACACTACATCTGTATTCATTTTCTATTGAGCTTCTAAGCTTTTATTGCCATTTTGACATGCAACAGACACACTACAGTAGGACACATAGGGGAGGATTTACTAAAACTGATACACACAAATCTGGTGCAGCTGTGCATAGTAACCGATCAGCTTCTAACTTCATCTTTGACAATAAAACCTAGAAGCTGATTGGGTACTCTGCACAGCTGCACCAGATTCTGTTGTTATTTGTCTGAAGCCCTGTACACACGGCCTGGATTCTCGTCAGGAAAAACACGTTGTTTTTCCTGACGAGATTCCTGGCAAGATTCACTGGCTGGCCGAGTGTACACACGTACGATTCAAAAGAACCGTCGTTCTTTTGAATGGCACGCACGCGGTGACGTCATCGACTACGATAAGCATGCACTTGTCACATTCGATGCCGTCGCCGCCATCTTGCTTCACCCTACTTATGCCTTGGAAGCTACCGCGCATGCGTCAAAGTAATTTCAAGCATGCGACAGGTAAGTATACACACGCTCGGGTTTCTCGGCAGGAAAACACTGCCAAGAATCACGACGAGAAAATAGAGAGCAGGTTCTCTATTTTTCTCGTCGAGATTCTGGGCAGTTTTCTTGACGAGAAACCTCAAAGCCTCGTACACACGCATGGTTTACGGTGCGTGTGTAGGAGGCTTCAGTGAATGTACATACAGGGCAAAATATATATTTTTTTTATCATCTATACATATTTTCTATTTATTCATGTTCAGAAGCATATTTGATATGTGTGTCTGAGTTGTCTTAGTTTGACTGTGCTTTAAATGTTGAATATTTTTATGTTTTCATCTATTTTTTCCTTTTTTAGAGATGGGCTGTGTTTAGATTGTTCCTTTTTTTTTATTGTATTTCAGATGTTTTTTTTTTCCCTTTCTCCAGCTCCAGTACAGACTAACCATATCCCATGCTTTGCCTCAGATTAAATATCTTTTGCTCAGTTCATGATAGTGACCTAATTAGGCTATCTTTACTGAACAAATAAGTATTAATTCTGTAAGACTGAATGAACAATACAATCATGGATATGTTCACAGCTAGAATCTTGGCCATCATATTGAAGTTGCTAATATGCATAGATAATATATGGATTTATTTTCAAATATATTCTGGAAGTGGGTTGCTAACAAATGTCACTTGTCTTACTTGATAGACCATCTGACACATAAATATCTGCTGGTGACCCAAATACAGGGATCTAACAGTGATAAGCTTCTGGCCAGTGTAATAAGTGTTTCAGTATATTTGATCGTTATTGGAAGCAAAAGATATTTCTTTGTAAATTAACAAAATAAGGCTTATAGCAAAAGTGTGACCCTTTAAAAGATGGCTCACACCTGTGCATAAAACACATTTTGTTGCACTGTGTATGTGCAAATGAGATGCCATTCACAAAATATACAACACAATATTATACATCCAACTTTAAAAATGTACCCGTGCCCTGATCATGCACGCTGACATATTTAACTATTCTAAACAAACAGTAAACTTATTTTAAATCATCCATCTCTGCTATCTATAAGCATTGTAGAGAAATACATTTTCAAAATTTACAAACAGGCACAGCTTTTTTCTATGAGAGCAGATTTTGCCAGGCTGTCAGCCCCCTAATGTCCACCACCAGTAGGTGTTTTTAACCTGTAAGGCCTCATTCACACAGGCACTGTGGCCTATACAGCTTGAATGAGAGGATTGTTTATGCGGCTGGAACCATTTGGAGCTGTGTGCAGCTGCACTACTTTTTTTCAGTACTCACCAGGAACAAGGTGAAGCCAGTGTGATTGAGTCCTAAAAGCATCTATAAAGGAATGGTGTGTGTTAAAACTACTGCTTCTTATGAAGATCTAATTATTTTAATGTCCATATTCTGATCACAGGCGCTCTTTAAGGTGACCAATGATGATGTTAAAAAAACAAAAGCAAAGAGATGTGCCATGGGCCTTAGTTGATAGACAGACAGGGTGAGGGGTGCACTGGACCCTGTAAGTACGTATGCCAGCTGGCATAAAAAACTTTTTTTTTAAATACAGGCATAAACATTATGTGGACCACTTTTTATATGATAGGTGTTAGTTGGGCATCCTCAAATTATAACACTTCAGAGACAGAGATTTAAAATACTGGTAGATTTTTGTTTAATTTTCAGATTCATCAACAATAACCAGTTTAACACACATTTTTATTTTCTATTTAAGGTTGCATTGTTCTTTCTTATCTTTGGAGTCCAGTATTAATTTTATTTACTTAATTGGTTTCAGTTAAGCCACTAGAGTCTGGAATGGCTTTTTACAAAAATGATGTTTCTGATGTGTCTATTATATTGAATGTAGGGCGGAGAAGGGCATAAGACTTGCTATGGATCATCCAGTCCCAGGTACTATGAACACCACAAATCATCCCACAAGGGATACAAGGATGCACACAGAGATGGTCAAGGAACCCTGTCCAGGATCTTTAAACTGGTAACTACAGATATCATTATATTACTGAGCCTGTGAACCTAATATTTCCATATTGCTTGTGTTATACATAATCATATATTTGTCTAAGTTGCTAACACCAGAGCCGAATTCATGATTAATCATAAAGTGGGTTGCATTAAGCCATCATGTGTACCTGAGCCGTAGTTTTGCCTTTCTTGATTATAAAAAGGAAGTCATTACACAATATGCTGATCAAGTAGATCCACATGGAGTGTAACATAAAAAATTACATTTTATTTAGTTTTTTAGTTTTTTCTCTTGTTTTATTTACTTTTGTTGTAGGCCAGTGGGTGACTTTAACCAGCCACGCATCTTGTATGAGAACAGACACATTTGCATCCTTTTTAATTGAAATATAAACTTAAAAACAAATTATCAGCAATGGAAAAGGACTGAAGATATTAACCTTTTGTTCCTGACTGCTGTTAATGTTTTAATACATAATTAGTGATAACAAAAACTGGCCCATCTATGTGACACAATCTTTTATGTCTTAAGAAGTTGGCACAGCAGGGGTAAATTGTATGTGAATTAATTTTATACATGTAGGATTTAGTACAAAATCCGCATAGCTGTGAAGTACAAAGACTCTTAATCTCGTCTCTTTGGTGAATAATTCAACTACCCAGTTAGACATCATGCAAATAACTCTTCTCCACAAAGTTCACCTTATTTGAATATACCTTGGTGTCACATCCTTTAAAAAAATATTCAGATTTTGAATAGCTAGGCCATTATACTGTATACTCTTATCTTCCTGGCAGGATAATGTTGTACATTTTTTATAAATGCCTTTTTGCTTTGCCTCTGAGTACCTGCCAGGATGATGATAGCTTTCATATGTTTTTTTTTTTATTGTTCGATACCATTACTGGTTGACATTCCTACCTGCTGGTATTCTCCAGAATTGCTTGTTATTTAACGCTATCAAGAATACTTTATCAAGTATCAAGATTACTGTAAAGTAATGGTGCACTTGGTTTAAAGGACCACCGAACGGCCAAAGGTTAAAAGATGCTTATTCAGCTGTTCTGATGTTCTACGGTAGAAGTAAACTTTTTTTGTAATTAAACTGATTAAATAATAAAGATATTTTAAAAGAGACCATGCTAATAATATATTAGTAAATCCCAATTGCAGTTAAATTTTTTAATGTGCAGTGAATTAAATTATGTAGGAAAACAGTGTTCTGCACTGATCTTAAGATCAGCTCCAGTGGCAGCACAAAGTTCTAAGCCTGGACAGCATGATGCTGGGAGCATCAGTCCAGCACACTCCCACAGACTCAGACCAATAACTCTGCAATAGGCAAAGCTTTTGCTCAATGCTGATTATGTGTTCTTTTATGGACCAGAGAAATATTTATATTTGACGTGTCTATAATTTGTAATACAGAGGTAAAACACATATTGTCACTTAGAGACACGCAAAGCTTTCTTTTGGGGATACCCTCTTCCAAAATATATTTTATATATACTGTATTTTTTTTGTGTATTATCAAGACAAAAAAAGCAAGAAATAATTACACATTTTTCCAGTATGACCTATAGCAGGGGTCTCCAAATTGCGGCCCGGGGGTCAGATGCGGCCCTTTCCTTGCTTTTATCCAGCCCTTGGGGCACTAATCCTCTCACTTATATGAGACACTATTCTGACATCTAGCACCAACAATGGGGCACCATTTCTTCTACTGACACCAATAATGGAGCACAATTACTCCCTATATTACCAAAGATGGGGCACTATTCCTCCCAACCTAATACCAAATGTAGTGATGTTCACTCCTACTGATGCCAGAAAAATTTCCACTGCCGCCGGCCATCGATTCAGCCCTCCTATAGTCTGAAGGACGGTAAACCGGCCCTTTGTTTAGAAAATATGGAGACCCCTGACCTATAGCATCTTGCTTATAACAACACATTTTGTTAAGTGGTGCTACAAAAAAAATAAAATAATTGAAGAACAAACAGGAAAGAACTATACAAAATAGTTTAAACATGGAGGGGAGATAAGAGGAGCAAGCAATAAATAGGGCTAATTATAATTAACTATGTGTTAATGAAGGATTAAATGGGAATGCAGTGTGCCCAAGGTCTTAACTGTTAAATTCTTAAAATAAATGTTTTATTATGTAGCATGCCATAGAGAAAAAATCTCAGATTGCTGTAGATATTAATGCAGGTACTTAGTAGTGCCTACATGCAGCATGCTTCCAAACCCTCCTGCCCAGATGGAATGTAGGTCATTTTAATAGGTAAACTTTCTGCGGTATTATGTGGCCACCTTTCAATGCCAACTTTTTTCAGAAATGAAAATTTCTGTACTGTAGGCTTCCTCTGCAATAAGGTATGAGGTTGCTGGCCATTCCTACTCTTCATTTTTTTAGGTTAGCTAGCAAGTGACAGATGTACTTTTATGTAGAACATAAAAAAAGATATAAAAAAAACATATTTTTTCTCAGTTTAGGCCGATACGCATTCTTATACATATTTTTGGTAAAAAAAAATCGCAATAAGCGTTTATCGATTGGTTTGCGCAAAATTTATAGCGTTTACAAAATAGGGGATAATTTTATTGCATTTTTATTAATAATTTTGTTTTTACTACTAATGGCGGTGATCAGCGATTTTTTTCGTGACTGCGACATTACAAAAAATGCTATAAAAATGCATTGTTTACTGTGAAAATGACAATTGCAGTTTGGGAGTTAACCACTAGGGGGCGCTGAAGGGGTTAAGTGTGACCTCATGTGTGTTTCTAACTGTAGGGGGGCAGGGCTGGACGTGTGACGTCATTAGGGTCATCACAGAGGACAAGGGGGCACTCTTTTTATTATATATTATACATCTGGAGGAAAATATATTTAAAAAGGTGGAATAGACTCCCTCAAGAGCTGATTCTGTCTAGCTCAGTAGATTGCTTTAAAAAAAAAGTCCTGGATTCTTTCCTAAATGTACATAATATAACCAGATACTAACATTTATAGGTAAAGTTGATTCAGGGAATATCCGATTGCATCTTGGGGGATCAGGAAAGAATTGTATCCCCTGCTGGAGCAAATTGTATCATGCTTTGTTTTTTTTTTTGCCTTCCTCTGGATCAACTGTGGGTATGGTATTATATGATTTTTCCCCCCCTTTTATTGGTTGAACTAGATGGACTTGTTTTTTTTTTTTTAGACCAGAATATGTAATTTAATATAATTGAAGCAGACCTTATGTCTTGTTAATCTGCTGCCATTTGTACTGGCAATACTTGTTATATTGTAAATGACCAAAACAAACAAGGGTCTAATTGACCAAACATCTTTGCGTCTTCAGTAAAACAAGCTGAATTTCAGAAATCACCATCATTAGTAGACCTATTTGTTGCTAACTTGGTAAATATTATTCAAAGATTTTGTTTAAAATGAAAAATTATCACAGATGGCTCTGAGTTATTGCTTGAGTCTGGCAGGTTCTGCCTTTGGCTGTGTTTTAAAGTACACTTGGCCAATGAAATCTGTCATTCTCAAATCCAGTATATTGTTTGGCACAGTAGAAAAAAGCCTATCTGCTTTAGGACTTTATGTTGGAGAGAAGAATATTTGTAAAGCATATTCAATTAGTTACCGAATTATATGCGAAATACTACATGTACTCAAAAATATGAGTAGGACCACACTTTCAAAATGTGTCCCATTTATATATTTCAATCTGTATGATTTTGCTGTTTATCATTAGGAACGATGACAGTCTATCCATATTTAGAAAACAAATTTTGCATGCTTTCTAAAATCTGCAGTATGAAAAGAGCAAATATGAAACAGTCCTCACAATACAGTAGATGAGTTGCTGAGGATCAGACAGTAAAGGCATCTTTAGAAAAAGGTCCATATTCGGTTTTAAACATTGATCCTCTGAATTGGCATTACTGTATGTGAATGCAGAAATTCATTGACAGGTTAATCCATGGTTGTTTTAGTTATGCATAGGTGTGGACAACCCGAATCAACCACTGTCTTCTTTTGTCTTTTTTTTAGAAAATCCTAACAATAAAATATTAGGAACCTAAACTTCCTCCACCCTTACACTGCTGTATGCAATCTCTTTGGAATCTGCTGAGATTACCATCTATGTACAGAAGCTGTCGACAACAGCTCTCTTATCAGTAATCACTGTAACAGCTTGCAGTAGTGATGTTGATAGAAACAATGTAATTATTGTGTTACATTGTATTCCAGTCATCTGCTGTGCAACTTCAGTCAAAGTAAAAAAAAGTGGGATTTTTTTTCCTATTTAACCCCTGCTTTATTCTTTCTTAAAGTGTTACTAACCCCTGCATTCACTATATCTGGTCTTCCACAGTACATAGAACATGGAAATGCAATTATTTTAGTAAATATAAACTGCTAAATAACTTTTCTAATCAGCAGTATATAGCAGTCTGGTGACTTTTATCAGTGTCTGGATGAGAACTGGTCAAAGCTTGTAGGAAGAGTTCTCATTCTCCTCTGACTGTTCTATGAGGCTGCAGGACCCCTGACCCTCTGTCTGGATAGTGCTGATTGGCCCTATGCTAATCACATGCACCCTCCCAGGAAAAAAAACATCTCTCTGCTTTATTTAAACCCCCTGAGAGCATTGGAGCTTAAGGCAGGCTTCAGCTTTGGGTCAAACTTAGACATTAGTTTTTCTGTTAAATGGTCCAAAAACAATTAATATCTATCCAACATACACATTTTGTTTGGGGGGGTTTATGAAACTCTCTTTCAATAATAAGCTTCAGCTCATATTCTGTATTGTTATATTGCCATTCTCCAGATAGATATACAAGAACATATTCCTTTTAAACAAAAAAAAGGTGATGACCCTTCATAAAATGTTTCACCAGAAAGCAATTAAACTAAAAAAGTCACTAAATGAATAGGAAAAGAACTGACATTGTTAATTCTGGTTCTGTAGCTGGGTAATTTCAGCCATTTAGACATCATTACTGTGTTTGTTTTACTAAAGAAAAGGTGTTAAGGTCTTGAACGGAAACATTTATAACAGTAACAATATACAGGTGTGTATATATATATATATATATATATATATATATATATATATATATATATTATATACACAAAACCTGTATAGAGACACGGGTCTTGCAGAGGAGATAGATCACAACAGCAACATTATTGTCGACGTTTTGATGAAGGTCAGTCCATCTTTCGAGAAAGATAAACTAAGCTTCTTTGAAATGTTGACAATAAAAACATTGCTGATTTAATCTATCTTGTCTGCAAGGCCAGTGAGTGCCTCTATACCAGCTTTGGATTTGTAGGGATTTCCTTGGGGGTGAGCAACTGGGCATTTACCTAAAACATAGAGTTTGGTGTGGTGGCTACCCTTGGAACTATATGTATAATGTATTGCTCTCTGGATTAAAAAGTCCTTATTAGGGACCCGAAATTTCAGAGGTTCGAAGAGTTTTGGGAGGGAAGAATCTCCAGACCCTGATTACAAGGACTTTGATGGGGTTAAGCCCTTCAAGGCATGGGAATCTTGAAAAGCAGCAGGATGGAATCAGCACTTGTTTCAGTGAGGCAGAGTGGAGTGATTCACAAGCTGTGAGCAAATGTGAACTCTATGGACAACTGAGGCCTTTGCAGCACCCTGAGACAAGTGGGAAGCCTAAACCCAGGGTGGGACCGAGAGTCTGGCTGTGAGCCTGTTGTATGGTTTTCTTGATACCAAAACTATGAACTGTTTTCTTTACTTTTGCTGAAGAAAGCTCTTTATGTTTACATGTTTTGGGGAGACCAATAAAGACTCTTACTTTTTTTTTTTTTTTAAGATTTAGCCTTAAAATGCATTTAAGTGTTTAAAACTAGCATATGCTAAACAGGGGGAGGGGATTTAATGGTGCTTCTAAGACACACAATTTATTACAATAATCCCCCAGGAATAGTTACAAACAACATCAAAAACTATATTTTATAAGTGCGTGTACGGTTGGCTATCCCTAAAAGTTTGTGTCTTTAAGAATACTATTGCTCTGGTTAGCATCTGTGAATACTTGACTGTATATATGAATGCTAATTTCATATTCTTTATCTTTACCTATATTATTTGCTAATTTCTATAGATATAGCACAAGTATTTTTGTAGTGCAACCTATATTTAGTAGTTGGCAAGTGGTTGAAACCCATATTACCAGTATTTGGATATCATGGTAGTTCACAATAAGTAGCTGTGAGTTTTATAGGTAATTGCCTGCTAGGAGCTCAATCTTATATTCACCAGATCATGGTCTGCTTTGGCTAATAAATATTGAAAGACTATAGCTATCTCTGCAGCAGAAATAACAGCCAGTCCCAGCATTAAAAGAAAGAACATTTAGAATACTGTTGGGAATAGAACGAGCAAAGGACGAGTAAAAAAAAAAGATAAAATATTTAAAATAAATACTGTATGTGCCTTGACTGCACCCATATCTGCAATATTTATTGGTAACCTGGAATAGAATGTATTTAACAGATTTAGCAGTGCTGCTGAGTAACAGGTTCATAGAAGGGAGAACTGTTTGATACCTGTAGGCACAGTACATGGTGATGGTTTTTGCACCTGATTTTGACTTGAGAATGCAACATATGATGGATTTTTTAGTATTATGGGAAACAGCATCCTCTTTGGGTAGCTCCTTCTGTACTTTTCATCAGTAATGATTCAGCAAGTACACTGTACAGACATTCAGAGTGAGGTGCCTTCTAGTGGCTCTGTATTAAAAGTAGAATTCTGAAAATATGATGCAATAAGCATAGGAAATATAAAAAAGCATATATTTCTGTATGTTCATGCTTTTCTGTCCTATTACATTTTCAGCCTAATAATAGTATTTGTCTACCATACAATTCACAGGGCAGAACACTGACCATTTGCTCTGTTTTTTTTTCCTGCAGGGAGGACGAGACAGCCGGTCATCTTCTCCTATGGCCAGGCGTTGAAGCTGCCAAGACGTCTACCAAAAATGATATAGCCTGCCTCGTAACCTGAAGTGCCATTATCAATAACACTACTACTTTTTGTAACACTGATATACATATAAACAATCTGTCACTTAGAGCCAATGAGCTGTGACCGCAGATAATTTGTGTCACCAGTACCAGATAAATAAAAATGATAAATAGGAAGATGGAAAACACGATGATGGACCCTGCTGTCTACATTCTAATACAATATTAATCATAAAGCAAAGTCAATTCTACCTTTGAACCAAAATGTTATAACATCACAGTGACCACTAGGAGTGTCAATACGTTGCCTGGCCAGACAACATGGATTACCAACAGAAAGATAATTAATAAGCAATGGTTACCCCCATTTAGGAATTTATTGGTTTGCTTATTGCTGCTTTGGGTTGATTTATAGGTGCATTTTATGATTTTATTTTTAGTAACATCCATTCTCTCTCACATGCATGTTTTTCTTTCATACTAGGTAGAGACAGCAGTTGGAGAGGGTTGCAGGGTGTAAGGGCAATTTTCTGCATGTGAAAATGGGAAATGGTGAGCTCGTAAAGATACAAGGTGGTGGAAACTTGGACTAGAAGCTCTGTCCTTGCCATAATATGGGAGGAGAGAAACAGTGAGAGAGACTGGGTATTTTAGGACGTTCCGAGCTATCCTGAGTACTGGATACACACACAGAGCTTACTGCTTACACTTGACACAACTCAGGCTGAAATCTATAGTCTACTCTAGAAACTTTACACAAGCAGGGCAAGTAAAAAGCAAGTGATTCAGTAAACTTCTGAACCTGCTACACTGATATAGTGTTGCCTTGCAGAAATAGACTAACTATCGTAGTTTACATTGAGACATTTAACAAACTACTAGAAATGACAACATCTCTATAGCAGAGGGCACTGATAAACAGTGGTGCACCAAACAGCTCTTCTGAATTGCACTGTTTTATTAATGAAGTAAAAATGTACATTATATTGACCTTTATTTAATGGGGTTTCTTTATTTTTACAGCTCTTTTTTAAAGAAAAAACAAAACAAAACCTTGCATATTTTAGAAAATATCAAGGTACCGGTGTTGCCATTAAAATACAGCTTGTTAATATGTGCCTTAGTTAAAGTCACAACCATTTAATATGTTATGGAATTATATACTAATGGAGTGCAATGAATCATGGGAGCTTAAACACACAATAATGTGTACGGATTGTGAAAAAGATAGGCATTGCAGCCCATAGCTCTCATTGCCATCATGGTCCCATTTGTTTCTCCTTGTAGGTTTACCCATCAAAAGTAGTGATCATTATTCATGTTATGGTGTTTTTAAAGATATTGAAATAAAGTAATCATATTAGAATTATTTGTGTTTGTGTGGTCTTTATTTTTAATTAAAGTGTTAGAATGGAAGGGCAATTTATTTAGTCTAGCAAAACCTACTCAACCTTTTTGTTTTCAGCTGTCTCAGCTGCTGCTGAGGATAGGAGCACTCATAGCCATGGAGACAAAAATGAAGATCTATTAAAAAAACAACTTCATGTAAATATATAAACCTCTTGCACTTGCTTTTTAGCTGCTGAGCACCCCTCCTGGCATTTTTGGGCACCCGAGACACACAGATGCAGCATCTAGCCCTGCTGACTGCAGTCCGCCAAAGTCTATGGCCAGCTGTGGCTGAACAGGGCTGAAATGCTGTTACTTGCATTGAGGCCTGGTTCACACCTATGCATTTTTAGCGTTTTTTGCATTTTGCAGATTTTCACCACAGAACGTAATACATTGGGAAACCATGTTATATGGACTGTAGTGCAAATCTTCAAAATGCAAAAAGCACAAAAAATGCACAGGTGTGAATCAGGCCTTAGGGCCCTATGTGTTCGGGGACAAATGCCCAGAATGCAAAAGATCTGCATTCCTCCTTGCATGCATAGGGCTCTAAGGCCTGGTTCACACCTATGCAGGTTTGCATAATCCAGGTGCATTTTGCGTTTTTCAATACACATTTTGGATCCATTGAAGTCTATGGAACCAAAAAACAGAAAAAAGTGGTGAACATGACCCATAGAAAACCCATAGAAAACCATGTTAAATGGACTGTAGTGTGTTTCTGCAAAACTGAAAATGCACTAAAAAATGAATAGGTGTGAATCAGGCCTAAATGTGAGTACCACACAGTAGAGCTTTTAGCCTTATCCAGCCATAGACTTTTACATTCTGAAGGCAGCGGGGCCAGGCACTGCACCTATGCCTCACAGGAGCACTATAAAATGCTGGAAGAGATGCACTGCAGCCTAATAGAAAAGGGGTAACAGTCCTGTACCTGGGTGCTAGAAGGGGATGTTATGTGACGTCTAGATCTTTTTCCTACCTCTGTGTCATTGGGAAACTTGATTTCCTCTCATGTTGATATCAATGTCAAAGCCTAAGTTTCACCTTAATAGCAAGCATAAAAATCATCACAAGTGTCCCTTGTGCTCATCCTTCTTGGTTTTATCATTACTACCCCACCCCCAACTGCTTTAATCTTCTGGTATGGTGAGGGTTAATACAACCGAAGAGGCTGGCAAGAACTCTCACCTGGAGAGCCTGACCATGCCTGTCCTTTCTGCCCTGCTGTGCTATTCATTGAAGCTGTACTACAGCTTCAATGAATGACACAGGATCACTAAATGGGTGGTGGGCAGGTGGATGATAGTTCTGCCCATTCATAGACCCTGTGATATGTATAGAAGCTGTAGTAAGGTTTCTATGAGTGGCACACCAGGGTAGAAAGAGCAGGCATAGTCAGGCTCTCTTGATGAGAGCTCCTGGCAGCCCCTCAACTGTTTTAACCCTGAACCACACTGGAAGGTTGCACCAGCTGTGGGGGTGGGGGAGGGGGCTTAGGGCTAGGAAAGACAAACATTTCTAAACCAAGCACTGGCAAAACACAATGGCTCTTCAGGAGGAATTGCCCCATTACCACTGATGGGGAAATTGAGTGATTTTCTGTGATGGAAAATCTAAATTTTTACAATTGTCACCAGAACAGGTGACGGAAAATCTTTTGGCAAGGACACCTGTTCCAGCGACAACAATTTGTCTAATCAAAGATTTCTTCTGATTTAGGAGAGATTTCCTCTCATTTCCTGTTGCGTCTGTAGGAAAGGAAGTGAAGAGAATCTCCCCAATAAGACACAGATAGCAAAACAATACCCTACAAAAATGTTGGTTGTAAATATAATTTAGTGCTGAGTTAACATCTGTCAACCTGGAGATACCTATGGCTGCCAATAGAATTTTAGTTTAATGGGGACAAATAGTTGCTACATTTATTCAAATTGGTTAATACAGATTAACATACTGGGACCACTGCTCCTTACCTGATTAAATAAGACTGGTATAACACATCCTGGAAAATGATTTGCATTTCTGTTGAGCAACTGTTGTGATTCACATGCCACTGCCATCCTGCACAGCCAAGCAGAAGACATGATATTCCCTGGTTCCATTTTCAGCTTACTGGCTATGGAGAGGTAAATGTATATGGTTTACAAGAGTGGTTCTCAACCTCAGTCCTCCCAGCAGGCCATGTTTGCAGGTTTTCCTTTATCTTGCACAGGTGCTTTAAATCAATGGCTTGGTATTTTGGACAGCAGTTTTATCTAAGAGAAATTCCCAAAACATGTCCTGTTGGGGGTACTTGAGGACTGAGGTTGAGGTTGAGAACAAGTAGTTTACAAGGCTACCTAAACAGCCTTACAAATCAATTTTCTGGTAGTGAAGTTCACATACAGTATACTGTGTATTTTTACAGGTCTTGTAAAAGTTTTTTTCCTGTAATTCCACTACAAAGCTGAAGTCGAGGCAAATACAGTAGCTAAATTCCCACCTAAACTGTTTTTTTTTTGGCCAATTTGCAGTCCAGACGGCATAGCCAGGGCCCTAACTGGCCTTTTATGCAGTACAGACCTGATCACGGATGTGGAAATAAGGGGCAATTTACAGGTAAATTAGCTTCAGTATAAATCACACAAATTTCAAAAGAGCAAACTTCCCTAAACTACGAACCCCTTTCCCATTGGGAAATACATTTAAAAGAGCAAACAAAAGTCCTGGATGGCTTAACTCCAATGTAAAAATGCATATAAAAAGTAAAGGAGAAGGCCTTCAAAAAATACAAGGCTGAGGGATCATCATCCGCATTCAGACTTTACAAAGAATGAAACAAGAAATGTAGGGTGCAATTAGGGTGGCTAAGATAGAACACGAAAGACACATAGTGGAGGAGAGCAAAAAAAATCTAAGGAAATTCTTTAAGTATATAAAAAGTAAAAAAGGAGGACAGCTCATATTGGCCCCATAAAGATTGAGGAAGGAAATCTGGTTACAAAGGATGGGGAGATGGCGCAGATATTAAATGTATTCCTCTCCTCAGTCTTCACAAGTGGATTGGGGGGCTTCAGTAACCAAAACTGCAGTGTTTATCTTCATGCCACATCACAGGAAGACAAACAGAGGACAGAATTTGAAATAGACTTAAAACGTAACATTAATAAGTCAGCGGGACCAGATGGCTTGCACCCGTGGGTCCTTAGGGAACTCAGTCAAGTAATTGGCAGACCATTGTTCCTATTTTTTACTGACAGTTTACTGACTGCAATGGTACCAGTTGATTGGAGAAAAGCCAATGTTGCTCCAATATTTAAAAAAGGGCCCAAATACACCCCCGGGAATTACAGACCAGTAAGCCTAACATCAATAGTATGTAAGATCTTGCAGGGGATGATAAGGGACTATATACAAGATTTCAGTAATGAAAACAGTATCGTTAGCAGTAATCAGCATGGTTTTGTGAAGAATTGTTCTTGCCTAACCAATCTATTAACATTCTATGAGAAGGTAAGCTGCCATCTAGATAAAGGAAGGCCCGTAGATGTTGTGTATGTGGACTTGGCAAACGCATTTGACACAGTTTCCCATAAACGTTTAATGTACAAAGTAAGCTCTGTTGGCATGGACCATAGGGTGAGTACATTCTATTCTATTCCATTATTTTTTGTTCTTTTATTTTCTATCCTATTTTGTTTACTCTATTATATTATATTCTTTTATTTGCTGTTATATTATTTTCTATTCTATTCTATTTTTTTCTATTCTATTCTTTATTTTCTATTCTATTCTCTTTGGAAATTGAAAAACTATTAGAATTAGAAAACCTTTTGAATTAGAAAACTATCAAAATCGTTTAGAATTAGAACAATTTGAATCAATTCGAAAACGAATAAACAAAATGAATTTCCGAAAACAAATTAACCAAATTTAACTAAACAAATTAATGTAAATAACGAATTGCTACGAAACAAAACACATTTCTGCACATGTCTAACAAACACTGAGGCCGCGTACACACGGTCGGTCCATCCGATGAGAACGGTCTGAAGGACCGTTTTCACCGGTTAACCGATGAAGCTTACTGATGGTCTGATGTGCCTAAACACCATCAGTTAAAAAAACAATCAAGTCCAACGCGGTGACGTTAAACACAAAAAAATGAAGTTCAATGCTTCCAAGCATGCGTCGACTTGATTCTGAGCATGCGCGGGTTTTGAACCGATGTACTAACCATCGTTTTTGACCTATCGGCTAGGCGTCCATCGGTTGAATTTTAAAGCAAGTTCTAAATTTTTGGACCGAAGGATAACTGACCGATGGGGCCCACACATGGTCGGTTTGGACCGATGAAACTGAACTTCAGTCCGTTTTCATCGGTTTTGTCCGATCGTGTGTACAGGGCCTAATATTTTCCACAGTGCCACACAGTATTAATAAACTACCATACACCTTCTTCTCCTGTGTACCTCTTGGAAAAAAGAATGACCTACAGCTAGCAATTGAAATCTTACGCAACGTGTTGAGAGGAGCCTATGACGTCAGTGCTAAAGACTGGAAGTGCACAGGCCACCATTTTCTGTGAGCCAATTCTAACACACTTACCTATATACTGATATGCACCAGTACCAGTGCATTTTGTAAGTTTTCTTTTTATTCTTGGGCTATATTAAAAAAAAAAAAAATTAAAATACACAGAGAGCACCATATACTTAACTGATGGCTCCATGTCAGCACAGCTGGGTAAGGCTCTGCCCACCCACACGTGATCAGGACTTAACTATACATTTTTCACTCACCTCGGCCTCAGCGTTCTTCTTCTTTCCTCCTACGGGCAGGATGTAGGTGTGCTCCTCTACCCAGCTGGTCTAAATGGTTGGCGGGCCGTCCATACATGTGGTTGAAGCTGGACAAAGTCCCTGGTGTCTAGTCTAAATGACCATAATCCAGGGAGCCCCGCTGCTGGTCCTCGGGCAGCTTTATCATGGCTAAATGCCATGTCCGGGGTCCGCACGATCCAAACAAGATGAACAGAGGTCATAGCAGTGTGCCCCCCTATGCACGCGCAGCCCGTGCAGGGCCAGTGTCGACGGTCGGATGACGGAGGTTGGGTGAGCTAAATGATAGTATCCAAATGTATGCTGCATTACTGGGGATCTCCTCCACTGGGGGTACTCTGCATAACAGGTACACAAAGTAACACTTTGTCTGTTCTCACATGGCAATAATCTGTTGGTGGCTTCTCACGTTTGCTTTACTGTCATGCCATTATGCCAAACCCCTTTCAAAGACCAGCATTTCTAAAGAAGGTAGAGGACTCACCTGGGATGTCTACTAGAATCAGCCATGGCTTGTTGAAGATATGGGATATCCTTCTGTTTTTCTATGTGACCTTTGGATTTCCTAAAAAAAAAAAAAGAAGGGTATGGAGAAGCATTATGATGTCTACAATTTCCGTGTTTGTGTACACTGCAGGAGATGATTGTAATTTTGTTACAAATCCCTACATTTTGCTATTTCTGAACAAACTTTTCATCAGGTCCTGACTCCTGCTAGGACAAAGTTTCAACTAATTAACCTCCATCTGGTTGATCAGAGCTGTAGATGGAAGCCTCTGTCTCCCTCTAGCTGTGGTTAACCCCTCAGGGTTTGTTACTAAGCAATCTATTTACTGCATTCAACCTTTTTTTCCCTTGTCCAGGGTCGCACTGGGTTGCGGGAAAGAGGCTGTGCAATTCAGTTTTTTTTCTCCCGCTGGTCAGGGTCAGTCTCGATTTTCAGAAACATCTGTACAGGTCTCTGTACAGATGTCAATCTGGGTCGCGGCCTGAAATCGCAGAGGTAGTACAAACTGCCTTTTTGAAGTTGGTGCGGCGCCGCTGATGCATCGTTGCACCTATTAGGGCAGTGCGATTGTCGCCTATTTTGACATGCGATTTGACTGGTCGGGTCGCATGTCAAAAAACGCACCAGTGTGATCCGGGGCTATGGGTTGGTTTGCTGAATGGTACGCAAACCCTGAACATGAATGAGCAGCCTTATAGCTTTCCCAAGCAAACATCCTCCTCAGGCTCTATAAGAAGAATACATGGATGGGCATGACAGTATGTATCCCACTGGCTTATACAGCCAGGGATGAGGATGACACCTAAAAGGTTTCACATCCAATAAACACATTGCCAATACACTCTAAAGGGGTGTTTTTGGCTCACCCTGTGAAAGAATTATCTGCTCTGACAATGAGAAGCCGCCTATCCATAACAGGTGAAGCTGCCCATTTTTCAAATTTCTGGATGGGCATGACTGCATAGATTCTGCTTTGTTCAAGCAACCAAGTATAAGGATGACCTAACCAGTTGTCACAATTAAGCAGATGGTCAAGACGCTCCAAAGGAATGACTAGATTTGTCTTGTGTGGGGACCGTCTGTTTGGCAATGTCTAGCCTTCTTTCAGGGCCTTCTCAGGCCAATCAATTCTCTCCAGTCTCTCCTAGACAGGGAAAAGCATACCTAAATTAGTACCTGATTATTGAAAGCAATACTAAACGAAACAATATATTTCATTGCAGCTTACCAATCCTTAGATGTTGTAGTTGCATTAGTTTTTTTTAGTTTTTTTTTAAAGTTTATTTCTTTTATTTTCACCTGATGATCCAGCCAGTAAGTCTGTTATTTTCATCTTCCATCAGACCAACGCTGTCCAGCAAGTGTCAGTTAGAGTATTGAGACAAACCATGCAACACTGACAGGGATACTTACAATAATCTGCTTTTATTCATAGAGGTAAAATCTTCCTGTCAAAAAGGAAAAAAAAAAACTGTTGCTGTAATTGCCTAAAAAGTTGTATCTGGAGTTTGTCCTTAAAATGGTACTAAATGCTACTTTTTTTTGCTTTAAAAAAAAGTTGTTAAATTGACCCACTCTGTGCAATGATACTGCACAGAGCGGTCCCTTACCTCTTTTTCCAAAGTACAATGGTGGCGCTCTTCACTCCTTCTTCCTTCAGGTGCTCAGCAAGTTGCATGCTAAGGGGGCACTGATGAGCGAATGTTCCCAAGCCATGCTGTGAGCATCCATAGACATGCACAGCACCGTTAAGCTATGCCCCCATTCCCTCCTCACAAGACTGACAGCAACAGGAACCCATGGGTTTTGCTCCTGTGTCTTCTGTGAGACAAGGAATTGGATTGTACCTCCCTGGAGTGCTGAGAGGTGCCAGGTAAGCGTTTAGGGGAGGTGGGCTAGGACCAGGTAGTGTATTTTTTTTTACCTTAATGCATTGAATGCATTAGGGTAAAAAAACACAATTTGACTTTAGAACAACTTTAACCACTTAAGGACTGCCTAACGCCGATATACGTCGGCAGAATGGCACGGCTGGGCACAAGCACGTACCTGTACGTCCTCTTTAAGTGCCCAGCCGTGGGTCACCCGGGACCGGTCCGAAGCTCCGTGACCGCGGCCGCGGACCCGATCGCCGCCGGAGTCCCGCGATCGGTCACAGGAGCTGAACAACGGGGAGAGGTGTGTGTAAACACACCTTCCCCGTTCTTCACAGTGGCACTGTGATCGTCTGTTCCCTGATATAGGGAAAGGCAATCAATGACATCACACGTCCAGCCCCGCCCCCCTACAGTTAGAAACACTTAACCCCTTCAGCACCCCCTAGTGGTTAACTCCCAAACTGCAATTGTCATTTTCACAGTAAACAATGCATTTCTATAGCACTTTTTGCTGTGAAAATTACAATGGTCCCAAAAATGTGTCAAAATTGTCCGATGTGTCCGCCATAATGTCGCAGTCACGAAAAAAATCGCTGATCCCCGCCATTAGTAGTAAAAAAAAAAATATATTAATAAAAATGCCATAAAAATATCCCCTATTTTGTAAACGCTATAAATTTTGCGCAAACCAATCCATAAACGCTTATTGCGATTTATTATTTTTTTTTACCAAAAATAGGTAGAAGAATACGTATCGGCCTAAACTGAGGAAAACATACGTTTTTTTATATATTTTTGGGGGATATTTATTATAGCAAAAAGTAAAAAAATATAATTTTTTTCAAAATTGTCGCTCTATTTTTGTTTATAGCGCAAAAAAAAAAAAACGCAGAGGTGATCAAATACCACCAAAAGAAAGCTCTATTTGTGGGAAAAAAAGCACGCCAATTTTGTTTGGGAGCCACGTCGCACGACCGCACAATTGGCAGTTAAAGCGACGCAGTGCCGAATCGCAAAAAGGGGCCTGGTCCTTTACCTGCATATTGGTCCGGGTCTTAAGTGGTTAAAGTTCACCTTTCCTGAAAAAAATACAGTAATAAATGTACATATTTTTGCAAGAAAAAATAATGTATTCATTATTTTTTTCCTACAGGAGCCTGGAAAGCATTGCAGCTGTGATCAGGGGTGCAATGTCAGGATCATGCAGACAAGCCCTGCAGATTTCTGCCCGCACCTTCATATGGGCTGTGTACAAGCTGCAAATTTACTTTTTGATGAATGTAACTATGAGAATGCTCATTTAGAACTACATTAGCCGTGTTGGCTTATGGTACTTGTAGTTCATGCATTCACAGGAAACTGCGAATGAATGATGTGGTTACATGGATGAAGCCTCACACGACCACACTCTTTTCAAAAAGAGACAGTGGGTGTGGGGAGGAGATTCCCCGCCCGCTGTCCCAATGAAGGGGGGATCAGGGGAACTGGCGGCAGGTTTGTTGCATGTTCCACCCTAAAAAAGGTGAACTGTTGGCCATAGAGTGAGCAATTTTCTTTCCTGCAACTATAGAGTGTAGAAACTCTAAAACAAGAAGTGTGTTACTGGCTAGAAAAAAAGGGAAACAAAGCCTAAATAAAAGAAAACGGATGCAGCCACAACTTTTAAAAACTAGTAAGCTACACTATATATTTTTGTTTTTGGGTTTAAGGCCCCATTCACACTGTCGCATTGTAGGAACGCACATATTCCTATGCATGTTGCTGTAACATCCAGCATTACATGCTCATTGTGATGGTCTAATACAGTCCCATCGTACCTTGCTGAAGGAGGTGTGCCACACCGCAGTGTACTGCGAGGTAAGACACTGAAGTGGGTTGCAGTGTGATGTGCTGTCAAAAAATATGCGATTTCTGGACCATTGAGCTGTGTGACAGCCCCTTCATTTTTAAAATGAACTGCCATTGAGTAGTAAAAAAAAGTGTGTGCTTTTAGCGCACTGCGCATCATTAGTAATATGTGAACCAAGCCAAAGACATAATTGAATTACATGTGGTTTTTATATGTCTGCCTGGATGGGACTTGATCATGTAAACAAATATTGTGCGAAGTGTTTGATATGCCAAGGCTGATTTTTAGTCTCAGTCCAGATGTATTTCTGTTGAGCAAATATAAGAAAATACAGCCATACATAACCACAGCTATTGCCACATTTACATCAGACTTATGGCTGTGCCCCATACAACGACAACATCAATATAACATTTTTACAGGCATATTATTTGTGCTGGAAGGTGAAAAGTCATTGAATATGAACAGATAACCAATTGAAAAAATACAGACCCATCTCACTCTAGGAGAAAATGAGACCAACAGCATAATGCGAAAATGTTCTTGCCACATGAACCAGACAGGGACTGATACAAGATGTACTAGTACAAAGTAAACAAAAAGTCTACGACCACTTAGAGTAATAGAAACTCGATCTGTATATATAAAAATGCATAATACTAATCACACAGGGAACAATGGAATGGTTATTTGTACAAGGTAAAAGCAATCTAAATGGCAACTGACAGGGTGAAGTGGATCACGCAGTGCATTAGAAAAAAAACACAAATGCAAAATGACAAGATTATATGTAGAACACAAATCAAGAGAATAATGTGGCATCAAATATTAAATGCAAACGAAACAGAACTGAGTAATCTATCATCATAAAACTGGCATAAATCACACATCATTATGGCATCTCCTGATTAACTAACTTCGGAAAATCCCCAAATGTACGCAGGATGCGCACAATAAAATATGGTTGAAGTCAGAAGAAGATACATCAAGCCTGGAGAGAAATAAAGTAAACCGATATGGTATAATAAAGAAGAAACTGCTGACGATGTGATCTTTCTTATAACGCTGGTAACCACAATCCAGGTCCTGTTGGCTTTCTTTCCTACACGGGTGTAGTTGACACAGCCAGTCATGTGAAAAATAAAGTACACCCTGTGGAAATTGTTGACTTTAAAAAAAAAACATATTTGAACAGGCAGACGTAACATCTTTATTCAGACAGTGCCTGCAGATAAAAGGTGATATACTTGAATAGGAACACAAGACAAAAATGGAATTTCAATCATTTATTCACTGTGGAATGTTGTGTACTGTGTATAAAAACAACCTTGGTCATCAAAAGCCAGTATTCGCCCTGGGATGGCTGACATTAGATTAGATAAACAAAAGGAAAATTACCGCGCTAAATGTGAACAGTAGGCAAAAGCAGCAACTAACAAGTGAAATACACACAAAATATTAATGGAAAAAAATAAGCGCAGCTTTATTTTTTCCATTGACATTAGATTAGAGATCTAGTGACTTCCTGTCACAGTTTTAAGCTATGTCCCTAGATAAAAAGAGCTCCTCCCACTAAGACCCCTTTCACACAGAGGTGCTTTTCAGCCGCTTTCACGCTAACAAAAGCGCTATGAAAAGCTCACGAAAACCTATTTACATTAAAATCAATTAAAGTGGTAGTAAACTCTGTACTACCACTTTAACCTACAGGTAAGCCTATAATAAGGCTTACCTGTAGGTATAAAGAATATCTCCTAAACCTGTAATATTCCCCTCGCAATGCGCCGCTGACTGCAGCGGCGCATGCGCATCGGAGATCCTCGGCTAAACGCCCGGCAGCCGCCGGACCTTGCCAGGAAGAAGTCTCCCGCGCGCATGCGCGGGAGTGACGACATCGCCGCTCCAGCCAATCACAGCGCTGAAGCGGCGATACCCGGAAGACATACCGAGGCAAGATGACAGCTCCCTCGGCGTGGACCAGGTAAGTTCCTCACACCTCGTTTCAAGGTAAGTATTTCATAATGAGCTAGTATGCTGTGCATCGCTGGATCCAGGGACAAGGTAAGTAAACCATACCTGTGGATTCAGGGAGGAGAGCCCGAGTCTGACTCAGGGTTACCGATCGTAGCCCAAAAATCTCACCCTGAGTCAGACTCGGGAATACCGCCAGGGGGGTTAATACCGCCCAGAATGCACCTCTGCAGAGGCTCATTGCTGGCGGTAAACACCCCGCTCCTATACCGCTCCAAAGATTCGGCTAGCAGGACTTTTGGAGCGGTCCTGCTAACGCACCGCTTCAGGGCTTTCACACTGAAGACTGCAGGGCACGATTTTAGCGCTAAACCACCTGAAAAACGTGTCAGTGTCAAAGGGGCCTTACTCTGAGCAGTTGGCAGGTCATTAAGGAGGTTTGTTTGTAAACAAACTTCCGGTGATTACCATGGTTGGCTGTTGTGATGACACATGATTAGGAGCTGCCCTGATTGTCTCCTGGCCGCTGGCCAGTAGCTGTCCGTGACATTGTAATCTCACAAGTAAAAGCAAATACAGCTCTTATTTTACAGCTCTGAAGTGAATGGCCTACCTGCAGCAAGTACAGATAATGATTTCTGGCCTTTCTGTCTTTTCTGATCTGCATACTTGGTCCAGGTCAGTAGCTAATCCACTGGCTTCAGTGCATTCTGAATGAGGGTGGAATAAACCATACTGTTACTCATTGTTTCTATTTATTTTAGAACTTAGTATTTAGTGTTTTACCCATTCTTTTTATGTTTATTACTTTTGTACTATGTTAGTTGCATAAAAAAACACAGATTGCTACTTACAAAAGCAGGGTCATGTTAATATTGGGCAAAGAAGCCCCCTTCATTTTGTACCTGTTGTGATTAGTATAATGGTGCATACACACTATCGGAATTTTGGACAATAAAAGTTTGATGTGAGCTTTTGATTGAAAATTCCGACCGTGTGTAGGCCCCATCTGACTTTTTTTGTTGGAATTTCCGACAGCAACAATTTGAGAACTGGTTCGTCTGTATGCAATTCCGACGTGCAAAAAAACATGCACGCTCAGAATAAATTTGATGCATGCTCGGAATCATTAAACTTAATTTTTCTCAGCTCATTGAAGTGCTGTATGTCACCGTGTTCTTGACGGTCGGAATTTTGTGTGACCGTGTGTATGCAACACAAGTTTGAGCCAAAATTCCGTCGGAAAAAAATTCACAGTTTTCTTGTCAGAATTTTCGATCATGTGTAGTGGCTTCTCCTCAGTTCAGACCCAAACTAGAATATTACTTGCAAAGAGTCTGCATGTTCTCCCTGTGCTTACATTGGTTTCCTTCCACACTCAAAACACATGCTGGTAGGGTAATTGGCCCTTGTATGTATGTGAAATAGGGACCTTAGATTGTAAGCTCCGTGAGGGCAAGAACTAATGTAAAGTTCTGCATAAACTGTAATTAGAAACACCTAGGGCCAGATTCACATAGAGATACGACGGTGTATCTCCTGATACACCGTCGTATCTCTGAGTTGTGCCGGTCGTATCTTTGCGACTGATTCATAGAATCAGTTACGCATAGATATCCCTAAGATCTGACAGGTGTAACTGTGTTACACCGTCGGATCTTAGGCTGCAATTCCAGGCCGGCCGCTAGGTGGCGCTTCCCTATCTTTTACGCGACGATTATGCTAATGAGCAGTTACGCCGATTCCGAAACGAACGACCGCCCGGCGCTTTTTTTTTACGTCCTTTACGTTTGGCTTTTTCCAGGGTATAGTTACCCCTGGGTCTATGAGGCGCAGCCAATGTTAAGTATAGACGTCGTTCCCGCGTCAAATTTTGAAATTTTACGTCGTTTGCGTAAGTCGATTCACAAAAGCGCTGGACGCAAGTTACGCTCACGCCAAAATGAATGACGTCCTAGCGACGTCATTGGGAGCAATGCACGCCGGAAAAATTCGCGGGCGGCGCATTCGCAGTTAAATCGGCGCGGGGACACGCCTGATTTAAATACTACAACCCCCCTAGCCGCAGGATTTGAATTCCGCCGGGGGATTTACAATACGCCGCCGCAAGTTTTAAGGTAAGTGCTTTGTGAATTACCAACTTGCCTCAAAAACTTGCGGTGGCGGATCTTAAACCACATAGGTTACGCGGATCTAGATCCGCTAACCTATGTGAATCTGGCCCCTAGAATAAATCAATAAAATAAAAATGGAAAAATTGATATCTCTAAAGGCTCCACATATTTGTGCAACAAACGCTAAACATGACCCATGTATATTAGTTTGAAATACACTACAATCTAAATGTTTAAAACTCGTAAAATGCAGCAACAAAAAGAAAAAGAGAAGCTGAATGAACATGACACAACACAGGTGGAAATGTGACTCTATGAATTCCAAAATAGCTGGCAGCATGAAAAAGCATGAAAAAGAAAGCCCAGGGATGTGACCAAATTGTCGGCTGCTCAGAGCATCACATCAGGAATTTCAGTCCAAAAAAAAATGATTGTCAGGAGATCACAAAAACAAATAATCCCAGGTGTGCCGAACATTACATATCTTATTTCCCAAGAACACAGCAAGGATATTGAAAGATTGAACTGAATTCTCAAAGGAAGCACATAAAAAAAAGGAAATATTATGTACAGCACAGTTTAACCAGTTCTAGACTGCTCAGTGGTTTGATATTGGATGAGAGTATTGTGGCCCATAACTGTCAAAGAAGAGCTGATGTAAGAAGTTTAAAAGGCTCAACTTCTATATTGTCTCTATCTATCTATCTCTACATTGAATTCCAGTTATGAGTTACTATGTAACTCATAACTGGAATTCAATGTAGAGATAGATAGAGACAATATAGAAGTTGAGCCTTTTAACTTTACTTTTTGTAATACGTTGACAATTTTGTGATACGTGAACAATTACTATATGACAAGTTAGAAAAGCCATACCCAATGTCTCATTGTTGCATTTTAATGTGTTTACTAGGCCTTAGAAATTACACAGTTGAAAGATTTAAGATCCAATTGGTCTTTTTTTTTACATGCAATACACATTTTACCGATTCATTACTAGTAGAGTGTGCATCAATCAGAGCCATGCAGTGGCAATTGTAAATTAAACCGATATTGTCCTCCAGGTGCAAGAATTTCTTTCACTCTATGTTAATATTGTCTAAGGCTGGATTCACACCTATGCATTTTTTGTGCTTTTCGCATTTTGCAGGTTTGCACTACAGTCCATTTAACATGGTTTCCTATGGAACATGTTCTGTAGTGCAAATCTGCAAAATGCAAAAAGCACTAAAATTGCATAGGTGTGCCTTACCCCGGAAATTCCACCTGGTCTATTGGAATGTGATAAAACAATTCTACAGGACTTCCTCAATGATTGATGGCTCACAAGGGTACAACTGCGTGCACTAGGAAATGATTTCAAGTTGTCAGCTGCATTGATGTTTTCAGTAAATGAGAACGAGGTGATTGAATGTTATCCAAGGTGCATAAGAGTTTAGGATTTCTTAAGCTCAAAAACAGCCAGATTCAAATTAAAGCGGAGTTCCACCCAAAAATTGAACTTATGCTTATATGCTTCCTCACCCCCTCCAGTGTCACATTTGGCACCTTTAAGGGGGAGAGGGTAACGGGGACCCATTTATGACAGGTCTCTTTAGAGAAGATGGGCCGCAGCCCGATCTACCGAAAGTTCAGCCCCCTATTTCTTCTGGCACCTCTGGGCCAATTAGAAAGCGCAGCGTGCTTCGCACATGCACAGTGGGGAATCAGCAGTGAAGCCGAAATGCTTCACTGCCTGGTTCCCTTACCAGGAATGTGGCAGCAGCCCCCAGGAGTCGAACTGACCTTGTGGGCTCCCTGGACAGGTAAGTGCCCTAATATTAAAAGTCAGCAGCTGTAGTTATATATATTATATCCTTATTATAGGCTTTTCTCTGTAGGTGCAATTTCAAGAAAAAGGACTTCACTACCACTTTCAGTTGAGAGCTAACATGAGCCAATTAGCATTTGTGACATTTATCACCAGAGGTATGCTTGTTTTGGAAAACAGTTTAATTGGTGGGTTTAGTTCCACTTTAGGGCTGACATTTAGGGAAATAATGGAAGTGTTTTAGCTGCCAAAGAATTGGTATTTTCTTCCAGTCTTGAGAGTTAGAGGGCCTTGCCAGAGAACACAGCCAGGTTGGTGACCTGATTTTACAGCAGTTAAAGCGGTGGTTCACCCTAAAAACTACATTTTTTTATTCCACTGCCCCCCCACATTACAATTCGATTAAGGCTCTTATTATTTTTTCCATGCTGTACATACCTTAGTACAGCATATTCACCCGTGCATCCGGGTTGCGAGTCCCGCGGGAGTGGGCGTTCCTCACATGTGTTTGATTGACATTTTGCCCAAAAACGAGCTCCCCCCGTCGCGTAAGCCGCGTCACAGTTGGCGAAAGGAGCCGAACGGCGAGTCGGCGCTATACTGCGCATGCGCATCGCCGTTCGGCTCCTTTCGCCAATCGTCATCATCTTTTGGTAGAGAAGTCTAACCATCTCCTACTGTAAAGAACTGTTAGAATTTTTTTTTTTTTTTTTTTTGCATTTCTGGTTGTTACATTCAAGACGTTGTGCAATTAAGATAACAATATTTGGAAATCACTGATTCAAAAAAAGTTGAAATGATAAAAAAAATATATAAAAATGTACAGAACAATAGGGTACCATGTATATGTATGCATGTACATGGGAGTGGACTACATAAAGGAATGTAAATAGACACACATTATTAAAAAATATCTGTTTAATACACTTTAAGTTCAATATTTTACAACGTTTTAAGTCACAAGCTGCTTAATGCTCTATATTTACAATAGAAAGTGTTTAAAGGAGATGAAATCATGAATTAGATATCTGTCTGCAGCTGTTCACACAGTCAGCATATATCTGAGGTTAGAGACAGTGTCCAGATCATCTGTCTCGAACTGCATGTAATTGCTGCTGTGCGAACACCTGCCAACAGTGAAGAATAGCTGCAGCCACCGTCAGCATCTCATTGCATTGTATAGGGTGAATGGCCACAGCTCTTTGCATATACCTGTCATTCCAGCCTCAGGAATCCACAGATTTTTGCCACCAGAATTTTTTTTTACATTTTGTCTGTATTACGTCAAGAAAGCCAAGAAGAGTTCTCACAGCTGCACTGTTAAATTAGCTCATCAGCAGGAGTTTAAAGCAAGTATCCACCAATCAGAGAAGGGATGATGGGCCTGCGCAATGTATTGCTTGAATAGAAAACCTCTTAATGAACAGCCATGTTCAAAATCAGAAATAAAAAAAAAACAGGTAAAAGTGCAAATGTTCACAGCTTATGAAAGTACAAATCAAATAGTAGAAGCATGTAGCACATAATATTAAAACAAACCATTTTGCACAATTTACAAAAGGCTGCTTACATTGGATTTTTCAAGGAAGTTTTCAGTTTTACAAAAAATACTATGATGCCATTTTTTTGTTTATATACAAACATTTACAAAATAAATATTTTCATCATAACAGAAATAAAATGAAAACAAATTATTGATAGAGATAATAGAAACCACTTGTGATGAATTGCTTGCCTGTTTAATATTTGACATGTTCAATGGAAAGCAATTATGTTATACAAGGTGCAGCAGCATTAATCAGATTTCACTTTAATGGAGTCAGATATATGGATGGGTCCAATGAGTAGCTGCACTTTGCATTAAGATGACAGACTACACTCAAACTCTTTAGGCAATGGCTCGTTTACACTTGCTTCAAAATGTGGCATTGGACACTAAATAAAATGGTCCCCTAACAGTTCTGGTCACATGTTGCGTTTGCTTAAAAAATCAATATCCTATGTTGCTTTCCTGGTGCTTCAAATCGTCTCCAAAACCTCCACAGAAGTCAATGACAAAGCTTGCTCGAGGCTAGGTTCACACAGATGCGGCTTGCAACAGGGGTCCAGTGTATCCCAATTCTCTGTTTTTGAGATGAATCAGGGCTGAATTTTTGCCTGAATTCGGCCCTGAAGAGCCAGAGCTTTAGAGCCAGAGCCAGAGCTTCCTGTACAAGCTGCAACGGAGATATGTGAATCGGTTCCATAGAGAGCCAGTCAAAATCTCCTGTCATGCTAATTGGAAAGCCGCATCCAATTTGCATAGGTGTGAACCCAGCCTAAAGCACCTGAAGCTTTTGATGAGCTTTTAATCAGTGTTAGCTTCGCTTTGTTTTAGTAGTATTGCAAATACTGAGAAATGCACTGGGAAACCAACAAGTGAACTTAAAAGACGTCATCAGCAGTCACTTCTGGTTCATGTGTGTATATATACTGGAAAAGTCACTTCTGGTGTGCAGTGTGGAGCAGTAGGAAGATGAGTGGGGTCAGGACTGGAACTGAGCAACTAGCAGACTGCATGCATGGTGTGCAACACGGGAACGCTATAGCACATTGGTGGGATTATGGTGACATGGTCTTCAGGTATTAGGAAAATATCGTTGACCAAAACAGAACTATATTTTGCTGTGAATTTCACAGATCAGGGGATAGGCTAAGAGTGGATCTAAATTTAAAACGTGAAGACTAGCAATGTTATAAGAAACATTTAGAAATGGTAATTATGCCAAAGGAGAAGCCTAAAGTGTTTTTTTATGTTTTTTATATGAAAAGTGCAATGCAGTGTGAGCGTGCCTACAGCCTCATAGCTGTATATCAGCAGTGTGGGATCTAGGGCACTGTATATTAGACTGCTAGTCTTAGGGGATTTCAAGTGAGATTTGGTGATGTCCTTACTGTGCTCTGACATGAGGAGGCAAAATCCTGCTTCTATCAAGACGGCTGCCCCCACGCAGACACCCCATGTACAACAAATAATCAGAATTCAGTAATGACCATAGATCAGCTTTTCTTTTTTTAAAGTGGAGTACACTTTAATGTCAGAATGTCATAAGGACATACCTATTTTTTGTATTTTGGGAAAACATATTAGCTTTTCACGGACTACGGAAAAGCAACAGAGTAAAAAGTATCTGCTGGTCAGATGGTATTGCAGTAAATAAGCAAGGAAGGAGTAATAAAAAGTCACAGCTGGAATGTTTTAAAATGTTCTCGATACTTGTTGGTTGGATTCTGTGGGAGACAAGATGTATACACAGACACAGTTTGAAATGAACTGCAAAAAGCCAACAACATAGATTTTACTAGATTACTTTTGCCAAATGAGCATTTAAATGTGGATTTCAAACTTGATATGTTTTTTCAATATGAACTCGCTCATAAATTGTTTATTATAATATATATCTATTATTTGGCTTTTTTACCAGAACAGAAAATCAGAAAATCACTTACACATATCGTCCTTCATATATGCGAAAATTAGACAGAAAAAAGACCCAGGGGAACCTAAAATATATATCAATGTGCCCTAAACTACACATTTAAACAAATGTTAAAAAAACCTAACCTAAAACAGTACAGAGAAAAAATGTTTTGGTTATTAAAAAAATAAAAATAAATACTTATTTGCTGTAAAATATTGCTGCCATGATGACATGTCTATACATTTTGTAAAAAGAAAAAAAAAAAGAAAAAAACTGTAGAAGTGATTTATACTCTGTAGTGACCAACAAAATGGAAATGTTAAGCAGAACACCTTAAATGTATAATACAGTTATAAGCTTTTATAAACAATTTAGAATCCCTATCAAGTACTTATACTTAATTTACATAGAAAATGGACCAGCCACTTTTCAAATAATAACCAAACTGAATTCCCCTCCATATAAAACTAAGGGGAAAAATAAAACAAGTGTTGAATTTTTTTGTAACATGATATTTTCTTCCAGTAGAGTTGCATATAAAATCAGAATATAGTATAAGAGCATATTTAGAATTGTGTGCATGTAAACATCAATGTATATGTACATGCAGCTGTATTTCAGCCAATTAGCATGAACCTTGTTCAGCAGGACATCACAAAAGCTAAGGAACTTAGAGTCAGCAAGTGCAATCATCTTTACTTCAACATTCGTACATTAAATAATTGCATTCCTGACTCATGTTTTACTTCCAGATGACGTTCTGGAGATCAAGAGTCATTGAAATAACAACAAAGAGTTCTGTAAGCGCAAATTATATTGTCAGAGGTACCTGAGTAAAAGTAGAAATTCAGAATATAATACACGCTGGTCAGCATTTCACACATATAGCACCTGAATAATATTTACATTTGATGCATGGTAAAGTGGAATGACACTCCACCATGTAGAGTTTGAATGCAATGCTAAGACTGTTCAATACATGTGTGTATGCAATTTACACAGAATAATGAAGTGATTTTGGTCATCGGAAAACATTGGTTATTCCACACTGCCATTCTCCAGATGATTCCTGAACAACTTCTTCCAAGTCAAGAGTTTGGGTGGTGTCTTCCCCACCTTCATCTTCCTCTGGGTGCAATGACATTTCTTCAATAAGACTGTTCAATGCATGCGTGTATGCAATTCACACAGAATAATGAAGTGATTTTGGTCATCGGAAAACATTGGTTATTCCACACTGCCATTCTCCGGATGATTCCTGAACAACTTCTTCCAAGTCAAGAGTTTGGGTGATGTCTTCCTCACCTTCATCTTCCTCTGGGTGCAATGACACTTCTTCAATAAGATCTATAATGACAACACCAAATTTACACATACAAAATATAACAGAACGTCAAGTGACTTACACATATTAATGTTCCTTGCAAAGCACTGACCTCATGTAGTAGAATCGATCATTTATCTAGCATTCTATTTTTTTAATTTTATTTAACTGTACAGCTATTTGTCCAGCAAATCTACAAATACATTGCTTCCAGCATTCACTCATTCGGTTTAGGGATTGTATAAAGCTGTGGTTGTGTGAAAACAGGGCAAAACCAATGGTATTTTTTTTCTTCTTATCAAATGTTCTTAGGGTATTTTGAATCTAGTACGGCTTATATTCGACAGAGAAATCTATGTAACAACAATAGTTAACACATTCTAATTATGTCCAATTTGATAACAGAACAAATAGGATTCACCAAATGCATGCTACATTTGCTTGTGAATATCAGAACACAAGTATTGCAAATATAACAATTTCAAGGGTATTATTTATGACCTATTTGGGATTGCTGATACATTTGCATAGCATATTTTTTGTTTTCTTTTTATAAAGAGACAGACTTATTCATGGCATACTGTACATATTATGAAACTATTACTAATGGACACTAACAAATGGACAGAGAGACCTTTTTTAGGAAGGTTGTTACCATAATGAAGCAAGAACAAAATTGAAACTCAGTGAGACCCTCTATGTGCAGGCAAACAACTGGCTTGTTTTTTTTTTTAAAACTGCAGCAAAGGTGAAATTGTTGGCCATATAAATCAAATTAGTGGTGTTTGATAAGGCAAAACTTTTTGTTCTGCAAATGGCTTTCACACTAAAACAGACAGTGAATAAAGCATGGGGTTGCAAAACATAAATATTACGGCTACTGTATACAGGTGTCAGACTTCATAGTAAAATGCAGAATGCTTTCAGGGATTATTGTCTTGCAGTTCAGGCGGCTTTCCCAGGGATTTTATTAAGGAATACATGCATTTAACACACTTGAAATTACTATATAAAGATCCAACAGTACTGTTTTTTCACAATTACATCTCACAATAGTGAGTCTTCTTAATCCAAGTATCTAAAATAGCTCTGTAGACTCACAATTACCAGTTTTGAATCTGATTTGTTATCTGGGTTTGACTCTAGTTCACAAAAGCTCACATTATTATTATTAATAATAATAATAATAATATCTATATTCCTATGTGCTTTGATTTTTTACCATAAGTGAACACTGAATAGTTTACTCTGCATAGACAGAATACAGCAGGACATCAATTAAACCTACCAGGGTAAGAATGGGTTCGCTTCATGTGCAGCTTCATATTGCATTTCTGGGAGAAGGTCATTGAACAGTAATCACATTTGTAAGGTTTTTCTCCAGTGTGTTTTTTCATATGCACTTGTAGTGCACTCTTCTGGTTAAAAGCTTTCTCGCACAGTGTGCACTGAAATGGTCGTTCACCTGTGAATAGAGATAGTCATTGCGTAGCTGCTAAAAAAATGTGCTTGAATATTGCAGGAGACAGCTTTAGGCTACATGCTCACAGGCATAAGAACTTGACTCCTGTGACGCGTATTCAGCCAACAGTGGGTGACGTCCACCGACGTTACACAGCTGGTCCAGACTCTGGAGAGTTCCCGAATTTAATGTTAGGATTCACCCAGATCTCAGCATGCTGCAGAGAGCTTGAGCCAGCCACTCCCACCCCATGCATAGCCCAGTGCTCCAGTGAGTGCCAAAAGGGCATAGCAGAGAGACGGTGACTGACAGTCAATGGCTCTCTGATTACTGAAGACCGAGAACCATGCGATCAGCGGTCTTTGATTGCTTGGTTCTTGGTCTTAGAGGTGGCAAGGGACAGATGCTGCATCCACCTAGGTGAGTATGTAGGTTTGTTTTTAAAATAAAATAAACCCCAAACTTCCCTTTTTCGCACAAATTTGTAATTTTAGGTTATTTCTCACACACAGCATAGACATACTTACAATTACACCTCAAAACACATTCTGCTACCCCTCAGAGTATGGGGATATTACTTTTTCCACTAGATGCAAAGAGGGGCCCAAAATCCAAGGAACACCTTTGGGCTTTCAAGGAGCATAAATTAAACATTTTATTTCCTGACTACCTATCATATTTCTTGAGTCCCTGAAGGGCCAGGACAAGTGAAACACCCACAAAATTATACCATTTTGCAAAACAAACATCAAAAAGGTATTTTTTTATTTGCACAAAGTTGTCAATTTAATAAGATAATTTTTACACACAGCATTGGTATACTTAGAATTTCACTCCAAAAACACATTATGCTACCTCTTCCAAGTATAGGGATAGCACATGTGAGACTTTTTCAATGTTTGGACTGATTAAGTACCAGACATTGTACCTTATGCATTACAAAAATCAGCCAATTGTATAAAAAACAATGAACTTAGTGTAGCGTCACCTATAGTAGTCATTGGCTCTGGTGAGCCAGGGACTGTTGTGGCTATCAATCGGGAACATCGCTGCTGGGTGCACTGGTCTTCTGACATTGTCACTGGTGTGACAGTGATCAGGGACACTATTGCTGGCATACACTGGCCTGGAGACACTGGGGCTGAAAAACTGGGACAAACTGTTGCTGGTTGCACTGGTCAGGTGTGGCAGAGATTAGGAATGCTGTTTTTAGCTATACTACTCTGGTGACCCTGTGACTGGCTGCACACTAGGGCTCTTCTTTTTCTTTACATACTGTCACTATTATGACATTGTACTGCTGGGGCTATTAATCAAAAACAATGGCTGCTGTACTGGCATGACAGAGAACTGCAGTGTAGTAAGCAGTCTGTTTTTTGACTGTAGTAAGCAATGACTCAAAGGCTGCAGGCGTGCAACCTATATTTACATGTGTGATTGCTGTGATGGGTCACTGTAATCACATGGTACAGGGCCTGTACTCCTAGTGTGTGATCGCTGTGTCTGATGGACACAGCGATCACAGGGCATGCATAAGATGCAAATCAGGAGGAGGTTTTAATACCACCCCCAGAATGTAGGAAGCTTCCGCCCAGCCATTTATCTACAGTAGCTGGTCAGGAATCTGTTAAAAATAAGATTTTCGGGAAAATAAATGTTTTCTCTTATTTCCTGTTAAAAAACAGAATACATTTGTTCTTCCTAGATTTGGAGCAAAGTGTATTCTGCACAGTAAAAAAAAAAAAAAAAGAAAAGCTGCAAACTATGCTATATAAATTTGAAACTGCCTATTTCATCTTGAGGCCCTACAATGTCAGGACTACACAAAGACCCTCAGAATTACCCTTTTTTGGAAGTACACACCCCAAGGTATTTATAAAAAGCACAGTGGAAATTTTGAAGATCTACTTATTTGTCACAGTTCTTTGAAAAACAAAGTGAATGAAATTTGATTTTTGTTTCGGCTTATGTGCATTTAAAGTTACTTTTCACATATAACATGGGTATACTTACAATTGCACCCGAAAATACATTTTGCTACTCCTCTTAAGTATGGGGATACCACAGACCCAAAAATCCAATGAGCACCTTCAGGCTTTCAAGAGGTATAGATTATGCCAATGTTTTTCCAGTCCTCAAGTACCCCCAACAGGTCATGTTTTCAAGCTTTCCATAATATTTTTTGCACAGGTGATTTGATCAGTTTCACGTCCTTAGTAACCACAGCTATTTTATCTGAGGGAAATCCTGAAAACATGATCTGTTGGGGGTACTTGAGGACTAGAGTTGAGAAACATTGATTATGCATCCGATTTCCTGACGCATATTACACTTTGGGATGCTCCAAAGTGTCACCACAGTAGAACAGGGTAGGGAGCAGAGTTTTCAATTTTAGCAAGACATTTCTACTACATGGAATACCTATCCTATTTTCAGAGGTCCCAAGGTGCCAGGACAGTAGAAACATGCTCAAAATCCCCACATTTTGCAAAGCAGACTCCTTAAGGTAAAAAGTTAAACACTGCTGTGATCAGCAAACTGGAAACACTGGCACTAGCTGTGATCAGCAACTGAAAACACTGTCTTTGGCTGTGATCAGCAAAGTGGAAACGCTGGTACTGGCTGTAATCAGATAGGGGCACTATGATCAGGCAGAGGCACTGTGATGTGAACATTAGAACACTGGTTACAAGGAGCAGACAGCTCTCCCCTCTTACAACAGTTCTGTGTCTAAGACAGGAAGAGGAAAGCTGACTGCTCATTGCAACAGCTGTTTACACTTCTGATTGCCGTCACTGATCACAAGGTACAGAGCCAATCTCATTGGCTTTGTTCTTTGCTTGTGATAAGCACTGGCCAACTGACAAGTGTGATCACAGGCATTATTTACAATTGTGACTGCTGTCTTTGATCACAGCGATCACATAGTACAGTTCCCTGTGTGCCTGTTATCTGCCTTGTCCAATTATACTGTGATCACAGGACTGTGCAAACATGAGAACTAAAATTGTGTAAATGAGTTGTCTAACTTCAATACTGGACATTTTCAACCCCCCCCCCCCCCCTGCACACATTGAATGACAATTGCGCAGTTATGTAAAAAAAAATCACACAAATAGAGCTTTCTTTGGGTGGCATTTAATCGCCATTTTTTTAAAATTCTTTAGGCCAAAATGTATGATCAATCTTGATATACTGAAGGCCTATTTCATTTGTTGTGCCGGAAAATTCCAGAACAGTACAAATATCCCCCAAATGACCCCTTTTTGAGATTCTTGTATATATTTCAGACTATACTAACAAGCCTCCCCTAAAAGTTCTTCAGCCCCAGCCCCAAGGCAACATTAAAAAATTACAGAAGGAAGAAAAACCAAGGAGGACTGGGGCTACCAAATTTAGCACTTTACCATGAAGCAGTACTTATGGCAATACTCATAGATAGTATATATTGCTTCAAGGATAAGCAATGAGCCCAAATAGATGTCCATATGCCCCCACTTCCCTATCTGTCTTTGCCATGAATACCCCCTAAAAAACGATGATTTATCCTTTTCATTATTATCACCTCTTAAAATTTGGGATCATTTACCGTAATTAAAACTATAACTATTTCAACCAATGACCCCAATTCTGGGCAACCCAGATTTTCCACCAGGACAGTTTAGACAGGGACTATTCAAGTGGGCCGCACGTTTAGACAGAGAGCAAGTCAATAAAGGAAATGCTGGAGGGTTCAGAATAACTGCAAAGAAATTGGGAGGAGTATTTCCAACTTAGGAATATTTATAAGAACTTACTAAGGAAGGGACCAATACACAGACCTCTTACAAGTTTTAAAAAGTTATGCTTAGGGACACAGGCTCCTTCCCACCCAATTTCAACTATTTATGCTTTACTGCTGCCTGCCTCAACCCCAAGAGTACCATACTATATAGCTGAGTGGGAAAGGGAATTGGAAGTACAATCTCACAGGAAGACACCACAAAAGTATTTCTGTGGACACATAAAATGTTCTTAGTTCCTAAAGTACAAGAAAAAAAACTTTAAACTAATATCACAATGGTATCAATATCTGGTTAGGCTGCACAGAAAATGTCTTCAAAAGTCAAATATCTGCTGGAGGTGTCAAATACATCTTGGAACATTACTCCATTTATGGTGGACATGCCCAAGAATTGCACCTTTTTGGACAACTATGTTCAATGTAAATGAATTTATAACGAATAGAGAAGTTGTTTGTATGTCAAAGGTAGTATTGCCAGGGGCGGACTGGGCCAGGGGACAAGGATGCGTTTTCCCCCTGGGCTGCTCTGATATGCTCTGCAAAGGCTGCCTTGTTGCCAGCTCAGGACCGCACATGCGCAGTATTTGAGCTGGCCGAGTGCGGCAGCTATATCCAGCACTGTGAGCAGCCGATGTCTTCTGTCTCACAGCCGACAGTCTGTGTTACAGAGCCCAGCCCCTCCCACCCTCCTCCACACAATTGGCTGGCAGAGGCTGCTCTCTCTTTCCCCGCCCACACTATGGCCAGCCTGTGTGCTGACTGGGAAGAAGATGTGTGGGCGGGAAGTTCAATCTGAGCAGTCTGCTCGAATGCAGTGAGTCACCTGGACAAGTAAAGTAAGTGAGCTTCTCCACCCTCCCCCTCTCTGCAGCTAAAACATTTTTTTTTCTAGCAGCCTGTGACAGACACTACCCAGGTGTTATGATGTGGGCTCACACTGGTATCCTGCAGTTTGTCTTCCTGCATGTTGCCCCTATTCCCATATAGAGGTTGCACATTTTTACTGCATGTTCTGAAAGTGCACAAAATGCCGAATGCTGCATCTTTGGTGCAATTCCAGAAAATGCAGCAAAAATTTGCAACCTGGGGGACTATGACTGTGGAAAACTGCCAGTACACCAGTGTGAGCCCGAAAACTTGTATTCATTTGCAGCAGGCACTGCCATTCCACTGAAAAGTGACAGGCAGAGGAGGTGATATCACATTTCATCCCTGCC
Organism: Rana temporaria; assembly: GCF_905171775.1. Lineage (NCBI taxonomy): Eukaryota > Metazoa > Chordata > Amphibia > Anura > Ranidae > Rana > Rana temporaria. The sequence continues at coordinate 273,730,518 of NC_053493.1, forward strand.
TGTTTTAACCCCCTAAATGCCCATTCCTCCAGGTAATGGCACTGTTCACTTTTGAACTCCACCTTGTTTCCATTACTCTCAGTAGGTATTAGATATGCTCTCACCTTATTGTTTCTAATACCTAAAGAGTTCTGGAAATAAGGTGGAGTAAAAAATGAATTTCTACACCCAAGTGGAGCATTTCTTTCTCAAGATTTGAGGGTATTATTAAACCCAAAGGCTGGTTGACCTAGGCCACCATAGACAGATTGAAATTCTGCTGGTTCAGCAGAAAGTTCAATCTATCTATGTGTAGAATGTGGTTGTACAGAATTCAATCTATCAATTGACTTCAGTACAACCAGCGTGTCTTTTTTTTTTTTTTTTTGGCAATCACTGCTGGCTGCTATAGCTGCCAGCAGTGATCACTGTATTCTGATGGCTGGAAAACGTTCAACCCCACAGAGAGTGACCCCTTTGCACTGCCCCCACAAAGAGTGACCCCTTTGCACTGCCCCCACAGAGAGTGACCCCTTTGCACTGCCCCCACAGAGAGTGACCCCTTTGCACTGCCCCCACAGAGAGTGGCCGCTTCGCACTGCGGGCAATGTGGAGCAGTCTCATTCTCTGTTCAGGCAGTGTCAAGCGGTCTCTCTCTCTCTCTGTGCAGGAAGTGTCAAGTGGTCTCTCTCTCTCTCTCTCTCTGAGCAGGAAGTGTCAAGCAGTCTCTCTCTCTCTCTGGGCAAGCAGTGTCAAATGGTCTCTCTCTTTCGGGGACAATATGGAGCAGTCTCCCCCTCTCTCTCTCTGTCGGGGGAATGTGGTGTAGATGGATGGTAAGACAATTCGGTGGTTCAATGGGCCACGTGACTGGACTTGCCCCCCAGGCCCAAGGCTGCCAGCCCTCCCCTGAGTATTGCTGTCTATTCTTCCGAGCTCTGCGAGTGACGTCAAGTAGGGACTCTTATGCTTTTGTCTGATGGCCACAAGGGCTGTTATACAGAGATTTTAGAGCTCTCCTAACCCCATGGGAATGATAGAGTGGGTAGAGGAAATGCAAAGTTGTGGAGTATGGAAGAATTGACTGCATTGATAAAATTGCGAGACTTTCTCACAGTATGATCCCCATGGAAATATTTCTGTGCATCCTTGAAGATGAGGTAGTTTTCAGAAGTAATGCACATTGCAAAATAGTTAATTGAGGCGTGGGGGCGCAGGCAGAGATGATGGGAAAAAGAGGAGACAACATTTTATTGTTCTGCGCCTTATTTCTCTTGTTTTCTCCTTCCCCAAGTGGATAGAGGTTGAGTTTACAAAGAAGTTGTTTCAATAATTCTTCTCTTTATGGGAGACTCTAAATGAACCGTATTTTTCGCCGTATAAGACGCACCTGACCATAAGACGCACCTAGGTTTTAGAGGAGAAAAACAAGAAAAAAAAATATTCTGAACCAAATGGTGTACTAAAATATTTTATATTATACTACGACTATAGGTGGGTGGTGGACACACAGCAATACCACCCCACCTATCAAATCAGCTCAGCTACACTATATCTGGTGGTGGTGGTGGACACAGCAACCCCCCCCCCTCCCAGATCAGCTCAGGGTGGCAGGGCAGACACAAACACACCTTAAGCCTCTATCACATTAGCTCAGGTGATGAGCAATGGATACCATGCCAGCTCACACCTCCCACCCCCTTATCAACAGCTCACCTCAGGCAGTGGAGGACACTGCCATTATAATCCCCTCTCGCTGGCTGCCTCTCAGATGTACTCAGGAAGCAGCTAGGAATTAGTTGTGGTGACATATTCAGAGCACAGCAGCTGCGGGGGAAGGAGCAGGAAGTCAGACAGGACTAGACCACGGCCCTGAAAGGGAGGGGGGGGGGGTTCGGCTGAAAAAAAAACAGCAAAGGCTCTTACTGCCTTCAGGATGGTGTCACCTCTGGCGGGTGACACCCGATCTGGGTGAGGAGCGCACCCCCATAGCACCGCTACTGACATCCCCCATGTTTTGACACCCGGGTGCAAAACGTCTCCCCCCACTCCCTCTTGGTATGCCCCTGCTAGGAATGCATCACATGTCCTGTCCTCTCTCCTATGAGAGAGGGATTCTGACACGGCAGCGACGGAGGGGGGGGGGGGGCAGTGACTGTCAGCATTCACAATATAAGACGCAGGGACATTTTTTGGAGTAGTAAAACTGCGTCTTATACAGCGAAAAATACGGTATATGTGGGCCTCTCTATGATGGTAGAGATTGCGGTAGATTTATTCAGAAATAGAGGGACACATAATTGAAGACTATGTAAAAGACAGTGTTTGTGGTAATATTGATGCAAAACAAAAGGACATTATCAACTTGGGTCTTTACTTCACAAGAGAAAAAGTTGCAAAGTTAGTCTTACAGCATTGTATGTTAATTGGTTTCCTGAACTATACTGACATTATCTCATTTTATCTGATAATATGGCACTTTTCTCCTTTGCATTCTCAATATCAGGGCTATTGAAAGCTATTGCCTGCATATGTTTAAGTCTTTGCATGTACAAAGTAAAATTGGTATAAAGACTATGGAAATTGGAGCAATTATGGGAGAATATGTTGCATCTCACAAAATGTATCATGAAAAAACAGTTTCTGAGCATGCAGTAAACATTTTTTTCCTACTTAATGACATTTATTAAGAAGATGAAAGCATACAGGAATTGTTAGGATATGAAGCTTGCACATTTATTACGACAATGAAATTATAGGCAGAGGTTTATAGAGGTTCTTATGGAACAGCAAAATGCTACTGCACAACAAAACCATTTGTGAACGTTCTTCTTCAATGCAGAAGCAAATTTATCCTAATTGCTATGAAAATGAACCCTATAATAATCCTTAAATTTGCCTACCACAAAAACAACCAAAACACAGCCTATAAACCATAGTCCAGGGAATAAATAAGGTTATTGTACTTTCAAAATTCTTCATAAACCAAAAAATGGTAAATGCTAATTAACCAAAAATAAATAAAAAATTGGGAACACACTATATACATGTCCTGTTCAAACAAAATTACTATTAACTTTATTTACAATACTACAGTGCCTTGAAAAAGTATTCATGCCCCTTTAAATTTTCCAGTTTGTCATGTTACATCCAAAAACGTAAATGTATTTTATTGGGATTTTATATGATAGACCAACACAAATGGCACATAATTATGAAGTGGAAGGAAAATGATAAATGTTTTCAACATTTATAACAAATAAATATGTGAAAAGTTTGGCGTGCATTTTGTATTCCCACCCTGCTACCGCTACCTAAAAAATCTATCGGAAACAATTGCCTTTAGAAGTTACCAAATTAGTAAATTGAGTCCACCTGTGTGTAATTTAATCTCAGTATAAATAAAGCTGTTCTGTGAAGCCCTCAGAGGTTTGTTAGAGAACCTTAGTGAACAAACAGCATTATAAAGGCTAAGGAACTCACCAGACAGGCCATGGATAAAGTTGTGGCGAAATTTAAATCACGGTTAGGTTATAAAAAAAATATCAGAAGCTTTGAACATCTCATGGAGAACTGTTCAATCCATCATTCAAAAAAGGAAAGAGTATGGCACAACTGCAAACCTACCAAGACATGGCCATCCACCTAAACTGACAGGCTGGGTAAGGAGAGGATTAATCAGAGAAGCAGCCAAGAGACCCACGGTAACTCTGGAGGAGCTGCAGAGATCCACAGCTTAGGTCGGAGAATCTGTCAACAGGACAACTATTAGTAGTGCACTCCACTAATCTGGACTGTATGGAAGAGTGGCAAGAAGAAAGTCATTGTTGAAAGAAAGCCATAAGAAGTTCCATTTGCAGTTTTCGAAAAAGTCATGTGGGGGACACAGCAAACGTGGAAGTAGGCAGGTAGTAGCTGCTCTGGTCAGATGAGACCAAAATTAAACTTTTTGGCCTAAAAGCAAAATGCTATGCGTGGCGGAAAATGAACACTGCACATCAGCCTGAACACACTGTGAAACATAGTGGTGGGGATACTTCTCTTCAGCAGGGACAAGGAAGCTGGTCAGAGTTGATGGGAAGCTGGATGGAGCCAAATACAGGGCAATCTTAGAAACAAAAAACTGTTAGGCCGCGTACACACGGTCGGTCCAAACCGATAAAAACGGCCTGAAGTCCAGTTTCATCGGTCCAAACCGACCGCGTGTACGGCCCATCGGTCTGTTGTCCTTCGGACCAAAATTTTAGAACTTGCTTTAAAATCGAACCGATGGACCGCTGACCGATAGGTCCAAACAGATGGTTAGTACACAAAAACATCGGTTCAAAACCCGCGCATGCTCAGAATCAAGTCGACGCATGCTTGGAAGCATTGAACTTCGTTTTTTTTAGCACGTCATGTGTTTTACGTCACCGCGTTCTGACCCAATCGGATTTTGAACTGATGGTGTGTACGCACATCAGACCATCAGGCCGCTTCAGCGGTGAACCGATGAAAACGGTCCGTCGGACCATTCTCATCGGATGGATCGACCGTGTGTACGCGGCTTTAGAGTCTGCAAAAGACTTAAGACTTGGATGGAGGTTTATCTTCCAGCAGGACAAAGATCATAAACATACAGCCAGAGCTAACATGGAATGGTTTAGATCGGGGTTTAGCAACCAGTAGATCGTGGCCAGGTGACTGGTAGATCATGGTTTGGGCTTGCTGACCCGCCATCCCAGAGCATCAGAGTGCAATGTAGAGGGATTACTTGTAAAGTTGTAGTAGGGAGCAAGAACTGCATAAGCTGGTACCTTCTCTGTAGTGCTGGCTTCTGTCCCAGAACTGCATTCTACCTCTTATCCTGGCTAGTGGTCTTCAGAGGGGTGCCAAAAGCAGGAAAGAGGAGATCTTCAGGTTAGTGTGAAACAGTACACTGGGCATAATAGTATTGGGCTGCTTTTCACACTGAAGCGCTGTGGTGTACCCACACTGCGGGTGCAGCTTTCCTGCAGATTTGCTGCGCTTAGACATAACTTCTATAATATCCTGCAAATTTGCGACAAAAAAAGTGGGCTATAATAGAAATCTACAGCAAAGTGCAGCTAACACAAAAAAGGGGGCTCAGAATAGTGTTCACTTACATTTGCAGCTTGGGGGGTGGTAAATATGTTTTTTTATCACCCCCGCTCCATTTGCACTCCCTTTAGCTACAGAGGCCAGGGATGTACACATGTTGCATCCGGAGCGGGAGTTATACACCCTGTTATAGTTGGTGGCGGTAACACCTGCCAAGCACTCTGAAAGTGCCCTGCAACCTTGTGCAGTACAGCAAACAAGGGGTTAAAGCAGGCAGTGTTGTGTTGCTTTCTCACCACCTGCTTTAACTCCTTGGACCCCGCAGAAGCATGAAGTTGTGGAGCACTTACAGAGTGGCCCTATTTCCTTGAATGGGCTTGGCAGGCAGTAACATCCACCAAAAGCAACAGGGAGTTTAATTCCTGCTGCAGCATGTGTAGACATTTGGCTGCTGGCTAATAACCAAGTCTATCCATTTCTCCAACAGTCCATCTGGGGAACCGTCTCCCCAAACCAGAGCTGACTCATGAAATGAAAAACTGATTGTAAGAAAGAAATATTTATAAAAAAAAGATCAGAACCCCCCCCCCCTAAAAAAATCAGTCCAGGGAGACCTTACAGACATATCGGGCCAGATCCACAGAAGAATTACGCCGGCGTATCTATTGATACGCCGCATAATTTCAATGTTCCCGCGTCGTATCTTTGTTTTGTATCTACAAAACAAGATACGACTGCATCTGGGCTCGATCCGACAGGCGTACGTCTTAGTACGCCGTTGAATCTTAGGTGCATTTTTCCGGCGGCCGCTAGGTGGCGTTTCCATCGAATTCCACGTCGAGTATGCAAATCAGCTAGATACGGCGATGCACGAACGTACGTCCGGCGCATTTTTTTACGTAATTTGCGTTCGGCTGTTTCCGGCGTATAGTTACCCCTGCTATATGAGGCGTACTCAATGTTAAGTATGGCCGTCGTTCGCGCGTCGAATTTTGAATTTTTTACGTCGTTTGCGTAAGTGGTTCGCGAATAGGGATTTGCGTAGAATGACGTCACCGTCGTAAGCATTGGCTTGTTCCGGTTTAATTTCGAGCATGCGCGCTGGGATACCACCACGGACGGCGCATGCGCCGTTCAAAAAAAACGTTGTTTACGTCGGGTCACAATGTATTTCCATAAAACGCGCCCCATCACATCGATTTGAATTGTGCGCCCTTACGCCGCCAAAGATACACTACGCCGCCTTAACTTACAGCGTGCATTCTTTGAGGATTAAAAAAAAGTAAGTTACGGCGGCGTAGTGTATCTTAGATACGCTACGCCCGACGGAAATATGCGACAGGGTACGTGGATCTGGCCCATACTTCGTATAGCATTCATGTAAATTTGCCACTGGTTCCTCCATTCTCCTTACTTGATTCATCTCAATTATCCACTCTTTAAAGGGGTGGTAAAGGTAAAAAAAATCCCCAAAATAGCTTCCTTTACCTTAGTGCAGTCCTCCTTCACTTACCTCATCCTTCTATTTTGCTTTTAAATGTCCTTATTTCTTCTGAGAAATCCTCACTTCCTGTTCATCTGTCTGTAACTCCACACAGTAATGTGAGGCTTTCTCCCTGATGTGGAGTGTCGTGCTCGCCCCCTCCCTTGAGGGAGGAGGGGGCAAGCAGGAGTCAGGACGTCCACTAACACACAGCTCCTGTATCTGCAACGTGGAGAGCGCCCTGACTCTCCTGCTTGCCCCCTCCCCCCTCAAGGGAGGGGGCGAGCACGACACTCCACAACAGGGAGCAACAGGGAGAAAGCCTTGCATTACTGTGTGGCGTTACAGACAGAAGAATAGGAAATGAGGATTTCTCAGACGAAATAAGGACATTTAAAAGCAAAATCGAAGGATGAGGTAAGTGAAGGAAGACTGCACGAAGGTAAAGGAAGCTATTTAGGGGAAAATGTTTTTACCTTTACAACCCCTTTAATTGTAGGAGCAACAACAGTTTTGCAGTGTCTAGGTATAATTATGCTTGCTGCAGAGAGAAGAAAGCGAAGCAGACCCTTTTTGGTCTCTCCCTTAGAGCCCGGATATATAGACAATAAGGCAATTTCTGGAGATTTCTGATATTGCATGCCAGTGACATAAGAACAAATTTGAAAGACAGTCTCCCAAAATGTTATAATCCGGGAACATGTCCACCATATGTGGATCCATGTGCCTTTAACCCCCGCCCCAAAGCGCCAACACTTTTCGGGAAAGTTTAATGAATGAGAATAAGGGTGATTTGTGACTCCTATGTTTGCCTAATAAATGGGCAGTCTGACTTAATTTCATTATAAAGGCCACAAAGAACAAGACTAAGAGCATCACAATACTGCTTAAAGAAGGCCCCGAAGAATCCAACCTACCCCGGGCTTTTACCTTGTTTTAAAGATTTTATTGCTTGATTAAAAGGTGTTGTAAAGGTACAATTTTTTTTCCTAAATAGCTTCCTTTACCTTAGTGCAGTCCTCCTTCACTTACCCCATCCTTCGATTTTCCTTTTAAATGTCCTTATTTCTTCTGAGAAATTCTCACTTCCTGTTCTTCTGTCTGTATCTCCACACAGTAATGCGAGGCTTTCTCCCTGGTGTGGAGTGTCGTGCTCACCCTCTTCCTTGGACTACAGGAGAGTGAGGACACCCACTAACACACAGCTCCTTTCACTATCTGCAACATAGAGCGTCCTGACTCTCCTGTAGTCCAAGGAAGGGGGCGAACACGACGCTCCACACCAGGGAGAAGGCCTTGCATTACTGTGTGGAGTTACAGATAGAAAAACAGGAAGGGAGTACTTCTCAGAAGAAATAAGGACATTTAAAATCAAAATCGAAAGGATGAGATAAGTGAAGGAGGACCGCACTAAGGTAAAGGAAGCTATTTAGGAAAAAAAATTGTATCTTTACAACCCCTTTAATTTCTTCTAGTGAAAAAGGGGTCAAAATGCTTTTCGCCTGTTACTCTGTTAAAGATGGTAAAGCTGTATGCTTAATATAATCAGAAAGTTGAGAGTAATTAAAAAACTGTTTGAGTTAGCCATATTTGTGTCCCTTAAGTTATAGAGTGAGGAATATTAGTCATGGAAAGTAGAAGATATTTGTTCCGAAGCATGTACAAAGCCTCGCTGTGGACAGCGAATCTTTGAGATATAGCGACCCAGATTGTTTTTTTTAGAAATGGAGCATGCTAGAGCTTTACTGCATTTGTTACCATATTTATAAAGAACTTGTTGTGCGCATTCCCTATATTTAAAAAAAAGCCCAATCAAGCAGGGTGTGTAGTTCGACCTGCTTTAGTTGAAGAAGTTGAAAAGTAGAAGCATCTATGTTTAATTTACGTTTTAATTCTAATTCTTGAATTTCCTTGAATAAAGCAGTTATTATAGAGGTCCTTTCTCTCTTCAATCTAGCACCATGGGAGATCAATACTCCCCTTAGTACACACTTCAATGCCTCCCACTTTATTGTAGATGCTGTTTTATCATCCTTATGGTCTACCAAAAAATCTGAAACTGTCTCTGCTGTTTCTTACTTTGTTATTAAATCCTTTAATAAATTATCGTTTAGCCTCCAGGTAGGTTTGGATTTACATATATTTTGACGTTTCACTGAGAAATATAATGGGGAGTGATTTGTACACCTATCATAGACAGGATTCCAGTCTAACATACAATGAGAGATTAGAAAGTAGTCTATTCTGCAGTATGTATTATGAGAAGCTGAATAGCATGTGTAATCTTTATCCAAGGGATGTAGAATGCGCCAAACATCCACTAATTGGAGTGAATAAAACAAAAGCTTCAGCCTATCCAAACGCAAGTAGGAAATTTGTGATTAACCTGTTGAATTATCCATTAAATGATCCAAGATTATGTTCATGTCACCTCCTAGAATCATTGAGCCCTCTTGAAATTCTCTAAGCTTGCTTATTATAAGAAGTTAACATAATCACTTGTCCTTGATTTGGCGGATATTTGCCAAAGTGGATAGCTGGTGAAAGATTTACAATTTTACAAAGATGTACCTAACCTTAGGGTCAAAAAGCTCCTGAACATCAGAGATTGGGATCGAGGAGTGTATACCAATCGCCACTTCCTTCAACTTACTCCTGGGATTATTACTCATAAACCAGGAGGAATAGTACCTTGTGGGCATTTGCGGAAGTGATGAAGATTTGAAATAAGTTTCCCGTAGGAAACTAATATCTACCTTTTGCTTATGCATATCATATATTATTTGCGATCTCTTTTGTGGCGTATTTAGACCTCTGACATTCAGGTATCAAAACACAAACCTCAATAAACCATCTCTGATCAGAGAGATGGCTCCCCAGATAGACTCAAACCCATAAAAAAAGACAAAATAAGGGACAGACAAAAGAAAAAAAGTAACAAAATCCAAAGATAAGAAACAAAAAAATTGCCCTCCCATAAAAAGCCGAGACACAATGGATATCACCAAAGACCGATGCATCAGAGTTTATCCATAAAGGTCTGTATCTCTGCAATATAGAAATAAATCTATTGTTATTTCTCCTTTTTGCCCCCCTGAAAAAAAAAAGAAGCAGGTAAGGAAGAAAAAAAAATGGAAAAAAAGAAAAAAAATATTTAAACCTATGATTAGCATGCAATGCACATGATTGCAAAACAGTTTTATGGCAATTAGAGGTTGAAATCAGATGCGAGGAGGCGACATTGTGCCCGGTGATCTTTGAATTTTCCCATGTTGTTCAGGTAGATCTCCAGCTCTTTAAGGTTGCCTACCCCTGGTTTAGATCAAGGCATATTCATGTTTTAGAATGGCTCAGTCAAAGTCCAAACCTAAATCCAATTGAGAATTTGTGGCAAGACTTGAAAATTGCTATTCACAGATGCTCTCTATCCAATCTGACAGAGCTTGAGCTATTTTGCAAAGAAGAATGGGCAAAAATGTCAGTCTCTAGATGTGCAAAGCTGGTGGAGACATCCCCAAAGAGACTTGCAGCTGTATTTGCAGTGAAAGATGGTTCTACAAAGTATTGACTCAGGGAGTCTGAATACAAATGCATGCCATACTTTTCACATATTTATTTGTAAAAATTTGTGAAAACCATTTATCATTTTCCTTGCATTTCACAATTATGTGCCACTTTGTGTTGGTCTACCACATAAAATCCCAATAAAATAAATTTACGTTTTTGGTTGTAACATGACAAAATGTGGAGAATTAATACTTTTTCAAGGAACTGTAAATTAGTAAACAGAAAGGCAACAATTCACACACTGCAAAGCAAGGTGATATGCTATCCTTCAACCAACCATCTAATTAAAGGGCATATTAATGTAATTGTAGCTTGGTCCAATAAACAATTCAATTGATAATGGAGTGGTGCAGTTTATAGCAGGAGCCTGTCGCTTGCCAAAGAAGAAATAACAGTAGTTTGATTTTCTAACCTACTTAGTTGGCTGCTCAACCTCATATTAGGTGGCTGTCTTGTCTAAGGCAAATTCATATCCCCGCAGAGAAGTCATGATACATATGCCAAGAGCCAAGTATTCCGCTTATTGGGACAGCGATGAAACTGGATTTTTCTTTATTACCACCCAGTGTAAAAAAATTTACACTGTTGTGCCTCACTTCTGCCTCCCATTCAGTACCCTGCAAGCATACAAACTGACCACAGTCTTACGCCGCGTACACACGAATGGTAATTCCGACAAAAAAAGTCAGATGTGAGCTTTTGGTCGGAAATTCCGACTGTGTATATGCTCCATCAGACTTTTGCTGTCAGAATTTCCGCCAACAAAAGATTGAGAGCAGGTTCTCTATTTTTCCGATCGGAAAATCAGCTTGTTCAGAATCAAGCAGAAGAGCCTATTGAACTTCATTGATCTCAGCTCGTCGTACATCTTGTACGTCACCGTGTTCTTGACTGTCGGAATTTGCGTCAGAAAAAAATCCATGGTTTTTTTTGTTGGAATTTCTAATCGTGTGTATGAGGCACCATCCCATCCTTCCCCAGCTGCCCCTCACTTAACAGGATACAGAAGTGAAAATTTTGGTCATGGAAGAGAGAAGTCTGAGGAAATGCTTCCTCTTGCCTGCAGTAACTGCTGATTTCGATTCTGCAGAATATTCCTCCAAGGCTGATTTTGACTATGCCTATGCATGTTATTTCACTTGGTTTAAAGGGGCTGTAAAGGTACATTTTTTCCCCCCTAAATAGCTTCCTTTACCTTAGTGCAGTCCTCCTTCACTTACCTCATCCTTCGATTTTGCTTTTAAATGTCCTTATTTCTTCTGAGAAATCCTCACTTCCTGTTCTTCTGTCTGTAACTCCACACAGTAATGCAAGGCTTTCTCCCTGGTGTGGAGTGTCGTGCTCGCCCCCTCCCTTAGACTACAGGAATGTCAGGACGCCCACTAACACACAGCTCCGTTCTCTATCTGCAATGTAGAGAGCGTCATGACTCTCTTGTAGTCCAAGGGAGGGGGCGAGCACGACACTTCACACCAGGGAGAAAGCCTTGCATTACTGTGTGGAGTTACAGACAGAAGAACATGAAGTGAGGATTGCCCATTTTTATTATATGGTTGTATACGGACATGTCACTAATACAGTAGGTCTGCTTTTTACTCTAGAACAAGTTTAATTCCTTCAATAGGATTTCCAAAACAAATGGAATATTCCATTTCATTGGCACCTCATTTTTTAGCAGAAAGGAGAATTTCTCTTGACCTCTTACCATCAAACTTTTGCAAACAGCAAGGCCCTTGTCTGTAGTGCTTTGACTATATAACTTTATTGGTTAATGTATAACAAAAGGCAAAACTTTGTTTTGGACAGAGTGAAGATGAATACTGTAAGGGGTTAGCTCGGTAGCGGGGGTGTGTGACCCTCTGGATGGGTTCACTACACACGGAACTATACAGAAAGGCAGTCGAAGACGGTTGAAAACAAAGATTTTGGTTTATTCTTCCATCTTGCTGGAAACAAGTGCAAGCATCCAAACAGCATAAACAAAATCAAACATAAAATAAACCCTGGCCACTTGGGGCATCTACCTTCACCACACAGGAACCTATCTATCTATGGAGTCTAGCAGAGCCTACTGCTGGGTAGACACTGCTGATCATACAGCGAAAAAACAAAAGTCTTTTTGATTTTTATCACACAGAAAAATCAATAGCACCTCACCTCTTCAGAAGTATTTCTGCCCACTGCTCTCCTTCACTCAAAAAGCCTCAGGATGCAGAAACCAGTAGTAATCCCCTGGATTACTTATAGAGGCCTTAATTGCCTCATTCTGAACAGCTGAAGTTTTCCAACGCCCTTAAATCTTTCTGGCTACTTCTGCAGCAGACACCTGATAATTGGTGTATTGTCTAAACAGGGCAGAAATGTATCTCCCTTCTGTGACAACATCCACAGATTTACCTGACTTTCTGTCACAATACCTATTAGATTTGTATTGCTCTCTGTGTCCCCATTAGGGAGATTCACTCTTACTATTTGTCCGGTTTACCGTTATCACAAGTAAAAGAAAATTCCAAATTTTGGGTTGTCCCCAGTACAGTACTAGAGGGGAAATCTTCCAATGGGGACACTAGTTCTGGTGGGATTCCATTAATTTGTAGGTATTTCCTCTTACTTCCTGTTTTGGCGCCCGGTGTCCTGAGAAATGCAACTTCTATATTATGGCCTGTATGCTTTTATTAAACTTCCGTGCATAATTCGTACTGTAAATATCTCCTAAACTAGCACCGTTTTACATACAGCCGGTTACATCATTGGCACATACAGAAACGTGTGCTGTAAATGGCGGCTCCAGCTCTTTGCACGAGAGTGACGTCATTGCGGCTCCGGCCACTCACAAAGCCGGAGTCTGTGAACCCAGGAGGAAGACTGGGAGAAGATGGAAACTTTGTCAGCGTTGAGAGCTCGCTGTGGGAAGGCTTTGTTCTTAAAGTGGTTGTAACCCCACTATTTGGACTTTTACCTACAGGTAAGCCTACAACAAGGCTTACCTGTAGGTAAGGAGAATATCTCCTAAACCTGCACGGTTTAGGAGATATTACCCCCGCAATGCGGGCGGCGCATGCGCAGGGGGGACTCCACGGCTGAAGGACCGGCATCGCCGGACCCTGACGATTTTAAATCTCCCGCGCGCACGCGCGGGAGTGACGTCATCGCCGCTCCAGCCAATCACAGCGCTGGAGCGGCGATACCCGGAAGACACGCCGGAGCAAGATGACATCCTGCTCGGCGTGGACCAGGTAGGTGGTACACACCTCGTTCCGAGGTAAGTATTTCATAATAGGCTAGTATGCGATGCATACTAGCCTATTATGCCTTTTGCATTGCAGGTTTGGGGGAAAAAAAAAAAAGTTTATGCGGTTTACAACCGCTTTAAGGTAAAATCAAAAAGAAAAGTTGCATACTAATGATATCTTCACAAGCAAAACTTTATTCAGCCAACAAATTAGAGTGGTTCTGCCCCCGGGAGCACCACTCTAAACTCTCTATTACTCCAGGTATCCCTCTATGACTAATTTCAATTTGAGAAACATATGAGAAGAGTGTTCCTGGGGGCTGGACCAAATGCTAAAAATGATCATCTGATTAAATTTTTGCATGTGAAGACATCATCAGTGTGCAGATTTTTTTAGGGTTATACTGAGCACTGTTCCTTGATTCCAAAAACCATAAGCACTATATAATACATAAAAGGGTGCAAAGGGACTATTTAGGATCTTTGACCACTTCAGTTTCAGTACCTTAATATCCATACTAATATATATACACTGTACTTTAGTTTTAGAATCTGTCAGTTTTCTTCCTTTTTGCAAGTGTTTCCACTAGAAGGTTTTCACTCTGTGCCAGCTCACAATTTAGATTTTTCATCACTTTTATTTCCAGCGAGAATGGTCACTGGGACAAACAAAATGGCGGCAACATCCAAGGGAATTTAAAGAGCGTGTCTAAGACATCTCTTTAGAATTTCATCATGCCTCCACAGAACAAATGTCGGTGCAGGCAATGGATTTATGTACGGATTTGGACAGGTACAGTACATGAGTCTGGGCCATGCATTGCATTTGGGGGCGTACTGGGGTCTGCCCCCCTTGGGGTTGACAGTAGGCTGTGGGAGGATCCTTAGCAAATAGACAGCCTGCTGTTGATTATAGAATATGCCCACTGTCAGTTATCAATCATAAGAAGAGAGTGGACCTGATGAAAAAATGGTGTCTCAGCTTCCACATCAGGCTCCGTCCACTGAGTGTTAGTGGTTGTTAGGAGGCTGTAGGCCTGTGAAACTGACAGCATCCTTAACAGCCAGTGACAGGTGGGGAGGGTAGGGGGTAGCGGTGTAAAAGATGTCGCTCTGCTGCACAGCATATACAGACAGGCTACTGTATGCCAACTTATATGTGATCTTGATCTCCGGTTTTGTCATCTATGGCCTGGAGGTAATTATTTTTCAATTCTTTACAAAGTGGCACTATTAGGTACTACTTGAATCTGCTGCACGTGTCTTTAAAGCTAACAAAATGAGCAGCAGGGAATTTTACATTTGGCACATGCCATTTTAAAGAGTTGGCACCAAAAAAGTGTTGTTAGGGATTGATTAAATTCCCAGTTTGTGTAGCATTTGATCTGAGAGGAAGAAATTCATTTACAGCATCTTTTTTCCAAAACAGCACTTACGGAACTACCATGCTAAAGATATTTACCCAAAACTACATTCAGCAAAGTCTTCTGACTATAAAGAGGTCACAAATTGTATTTGTATTTAAAACTCAAATTAACCCAAGTTTTTTCTTTTTATATTTAGGATATAGGCAAGCTGCGTAAAAAGCTAGGGATATGGCAGCTTTTTTTAAATGTTCTAAAATTGCATACCATTCTGAACACCCTTGTGCTAGTAACACAATGCAGATCTGGAGCGCTGCTCTCACAGAGTGCAGTGATCTGGATCTACAGTAGTCTGAAATTCCCCCTGTACAGTTCTCCAATCAACAAAGCTCACACTTTCTCAAAGTATGCCTATATTTTATAAAAGCCACTATCCTTTGAGGTAAAAAAGTTTGTTTGCATGAATTTTTATTTGAGCACTAAAACACCAATGCACAATACACTAGCCCCTAATGATGAGGCAATGCTGCTGGGGACTGTTACAACCACTGACACCAAGTGCAGATTATTACAGTGCTGGGATAAATAAATGTGATTGCGGTGCTGGTTCAAAACAGGACTCAAGAGGTTGATATCTCAACAATCTCACATTAATTCTCAAAATACCTGTGTGAATGCGGCTGTGTCTTTCAAGTTGACTTGGTTTAGCAAAGCCTTTGTCACATGTATCACACCTAAATAATTTTGGCAATTGAGAATTTCGAGAAGGCCCAGGCTGATGTGTTTGCATGTGATCCTGTTAAGAAAAATACAAACAGAAAAGTTTAAACATTATCTGTTTAATTTACAAAAAATGGGAGTAGAGATAAGGCGTATTTGGAATTAAATTACCATAAACTGTAAATAAAAGCAGGCACTGTTTTAGGCCGCTTGGGGTATTGTTTTCCCCAAAGAAGCAACACATACATAATTTTTACATCATGAGGAAATCGTCTGCATTAATTCACTGACATATAACCCATGTAACTTTGGAATCACCAATATTATATAGTATGATATAGTGTTCATAAATCATGCACCGTTTTAAGAGTTTTATGAGCCACTAACGCCTGATGGCAGATAGCCCAAGATACCCCCACACACCTGGTAAAGTACGCTCTCACCAGAAAGAGTGGGACCTTGCCCTTTAAAACCATAGGCTTGAATGATTTAACTGGCGGATCCTTTGAGAAAAATAGTTGACCTGGATGCTTCATGGGCTCTTCTGGCAGCAGAAACCAGGATTCCTGACCTGCACCGAAACCTCAAGTAAATTCTGACCTCCTGAACTACAGAGTTTGTAGCAATTTTTTCCCTGTTCTGATTCAAGTGATTCTTGTCGAAGTGATAGGAACCAAAGAAGCCACCTTCTGAGTCAAAGGACTACGTTTTTAGAATTGGTTCAAAAGGTGGCTCCTGCAAGGACAGCCAAGACCAAGCTCAAGGTCCAAGGGCACAAGGGTGTTATCAGTCAAGGCCTGTGAGGAGGGAGCAGGTGGCCGCACAGACACAAACAGCCTGGCTCTGGACTGAGCCCACATAAGTGCCCCCAAAGCTTGCTGTGGGTGCTCTCGGAGAAGAAGAGGAGCCAAGATTGCTAGCAGGTGACCCCAGAAGATGAGGTTCCGGTCTAATTTGTGCACAGAGCAAGCAAGTATAACATGTTTTTTTTAAATAAAACAAAAAACAAAAACAAAGCTTTACAATCACTTTAAAACTGAAGTTCAGCTAAAAAAAATATATATATATATATTTTTGCTGTGACTTTCCAGTGCTGCAACGGTTAATGGCTTTGGGTTTTTAGGCAGAACAGCCGTACAAATGACCTGTGAATAGCGAAGTGAATCCTGTTACTCTTTAGACTCTAAAGCTGGGTATACATGTTTTTTTTTTTTGTTTAACCAGTGGATTGAACAAAAACAAAAAATAAATAAAAAAAGTGACAGATCCCTGCATCAACATTGGCCGCAAGCTCTATTCAAATTCTGGTTTTCCAGCAAGACTGTTTGTCAGAAGATGGTCGTTAGACTGCCTGCTGTTGAACAGACAGTGGTACACATGTACCAAAGGTCAGCAAGTAAATCGTGTTACAAGCAGTGAAATCAATAAAATAACTTTTCACAGGGGAGGAAGAAGGGGACGTGTTCCTGTCAGACCATTTGTACTGCTGTTCTATCTGAAGCTGTGAACCATTGCAGAACCATTGCTGTTCAGAGATAAGAAGAGGACAGGCATCCCTATAGTGATGATTTCTCCAGAATCCAGCTGCCTGCACAATGTGTCACATACTTTATTACAGGTAAGTCATGTGACTATACCTGTAGGTTTTTTTTGTTGTTTTTTTGTAGCTAAACTTAAAGGGGTTGTAAAGGTAAAAAAAAAATCCCTAAATAGCTTCCTTTACCTTAGTGCAGTCCTCCTTCACTTACCTCATCCTTCGATTTTGCTTTTAAATGTCCTTATTTCTTCTGAGAAATCCTCACTTCCTGTTCTTCTGTCTGTAACTCCACACAGTAATGCAAGGCTTTCTCCCTGGTGTGGAGTGTCGTGCTCGCCCCCTCCCTTGAGGGGGGCGAGCAGGAGAGTCAGGACGCCCACTAACACACAGCTACTTTCTCCATCTGCAACGTAGAGAGCGTCCTTACTCTCCTGCTTGCCCCGACACTTGACACCAGGGAGAAAGCCTTGCATTACTGTGTGGAGTTAAAGACAGAAGAACAGGAAGTGAGGATTTCTCAGAAGAAATAAGGACATTTAAAAAGAAAATCGAAGGATGAGGCAAGTGAAGGAGGACTGCACTAAAATAAAGGAAGCTATTTAGGGAAAACAAATGTTTACCTTTACAACCCCTTTAAGCTTCCACAAAACCCCTAAACTGAATTGTTTATCTGAACCTAGCATCTTCATAGAACCTAACTCCTAACACTTGCCTTAAACTACAAGAAAAATGTGTATACTAGAACAAAATATTATATTTTCACAACATAAATACTAATCACAGATGTACTAGGGGAAAAATAAAAAGTTTGGGGCCAAGACAAAGCAACATGCTGAAAATAATCTTCCCTACTGATTGCTGTAAAAGGACAGACCTGAGGACTGTAGAGATCATATTAGGTTCCCTGGAAGACAAACGATGTCTTTGGCAGGGGGCATGGTCTGGCGAGCAATGGCATAGGTTGCATTTAGTGTGAGCTAGCTCCGCTGCTAAAAATCCTGTTTTCCCAATCCTGCCTGCATCCTGGCCATCCTGTGTCACCATCTCTATCCGGGCACTAATCCTGTCTTCCCTGATGTCCCTGGAGCCTGTCGGCCTGTTAGATCACCTGCAGCGGTGTGGATTCCGGGCCCTGGGACTGGTTTAGGAAAGGCCGTGGCTTCGGCCTGTTCCTCGGAGCGGCGGCCATCTTGCTCCACCCGGCAGCGGCAGCCATCCTGACCTCCCTGACTGCCCAAAGCTCTCTCCCCCTGTGGATTAGCCTCTGGACTGATAGGGTGTTCAGGCTCGGTGTCCAGCGTAGGAAAGGCCGCGGATTAGGCCTGGGCGCCGGAACGGCGGCCATCTTGCTTCACCCGACGGCGGCACAGGCAAGCTCTCCTGACCACCCATCGCTGACCCACCACCTGGAGCGGTCTCCGGACTGCCTGGGACAGCTGCTGCAGTAAACCCCCACCCTGTACCTGCTGTAGGACGGGCGCGGATTGGCAGCCATCTTGCTTCACCCAGCTCTGGTAAGCTCTCCCAGCCTCCCTGTATTTCTAGTGTTCTGCATCCCCCTTGGAGCGGCCTGTTTTTTTATTGCCCCCCTCATCCACGCCCTGCCTCTGGTCTGGGGACGATCTGTGGCACTGGTCTAATTCCCGGAGCGACGACCATCTTGCTCCACCTGGGGCCGGGCTGGTGGTCCACACCCCAGAACAGCGGGGGAACATGTCTCCACCAAAAAGGACCTCTGAGGCAGTGGACAAATTGGCGAAATACCGCCATCAAAAACAGGACCCGCAGGCCAGGGATGGCGGCACCGCGTGCTCCGTGGTGGACCTACAGGGCGCGGACACAGCCAAGGTCCTGGATGCAATTGCGATGATGCAGGGGACGCTCACTGGCAAAATAGATGAGGTCAAGATTGACATCTCTCTGCTGCTCCAGGACCTGTCCAATGTAAAAGACAGGGTCACCGAAGCCGAGACACGCATCGGGGCGGCGGAGGACATCCTACACCCCCTGAGCCACACCACAGAGGAACTACAGCATCAGATCCACCAGTTACACGCTCATCAGGATGACATGGAGAACCGCTTGAGACGCTGCAACCTTCAGTTCATTGGATTACCTGAAAGGGCGGAAGGTACCAATCCCGCTGAATACTTAATCTCTCCTGATTCAACATTTTGGAAGAGAAGCCTTTTCCGTCATGTTCGCGGTGGAACAGGCGCACCGCATCCCAGCTAAACCTCCACCTGCGGGAGCCCCTCCCAGGACCTTTATCGCCAAGTTTCTTAAATTTAGAGACAGAGAAAAAATCCTGCGTCTGACCAGAGAGAAAGGTAACATCGCCCTGGGCAGCGGCCATGTCGCAGTGTCCCCCGACTTCTTTAGTGAAGTATGCCATGTGGTTCCAGGCCAGATTGAGAGTGGAGGAGAACGGCAGAGCCCTAATCTTTGAAGACCCGGTGGCGGCGGCACGCTGGTTGGATCAACGCGGACGCCCGGATGGATGAACGGGTCCTTGGCCTGCTACTGTGAGTACTGTTGCCGCTGCTAGATATTGGCCGCCCCCCTCTTTTTTCTCTTCTAAGTGTTCCCTCCTGTTGTGGGGGGATGTTATCACAGTACCATGTATCTTCATGCTCAAACCCCTCCCCCCTATCTATATACCCCATGCATTACTTAATGTGCGTCCGGAGGCTCCCCCCCTTTGGGGGTCGCGGGGACCGATCCTGATACTCCCCCTTTGGGGTGGAGGGTCTCAGTTTGTTTATACTCCTGGACACTCGGTGGTGGGCCTGGAGCTGCTTGGACTGTGGAGGATGTTACCTTGTGGTTTTTTTTTTTTTTTGCCCCCCGCAGCACTCCCATAAGGCGGAAGCCCTCAAAACTTTCATACATCAGGATGACTGTGTATCCTTGCAGCGGGAGTCTCACTCAGACGGAGAGAGTGACACATAGGACATGTCACGTGCCCTAGCCTTGCTTCAAACAGTGAATAATCGCCCCCTTTATGTTTGCAACCCCTTTTTTTCTTCTCATTGTTTTGGACTATCCTACGCATCATACTTTAAGTACTGTACCTCCAGCTAACGTTGAAGGCTGGATGCTGATTTATATGAAGGTTGCAGGGGAATGTATGCTTCCACCAAGTTGGGGAGGTGAGAAGCTGGGAGGGAAGGATAATGCCTGATCCCTTGGTCTGTGCATTGGGATTGTCAGCACCATTGTGCACTTGTTATTTACTTGGAATGTTTTTGAATATGCACTTATCACATATGCAACATGTATGTTTAGTTACGTGGGGGGTGCTCTTTCAGATTGTGAGAGTGCAGCCCTGCCGACCCGTGCGCAATTTTTGTGCGAATACTCGCCATGGCAAACATAAAATTTATGACGTGGAATATGCGGGGCATGCGGGATAAGATTAAAAGGACAGTCGTGTTACAATATTTGAAGGGGCAGATGGTTGATATTGTCGCACTGGTAGAAACCCATGTCACAGGCCACTTACAGGCGGCCCTGATGCGGCCTTGGGTGGGGTGGGGTTACCACAGTACTTACACAAACATGTCTAGAGGGGTGTCTGTACTGATAGCGAAATCCACACCTTTCAAGTTGGTGTCGGATCGGCAGGGGAGGTACCTTTTTCTGCATGCAATAGTGGGGGGGATCCCTTGTTAATATTGGCTAGCTATATCCCTCCTCCATACAGCTCGGACGTGGTTACAGAGGGCCTTGCATTTATAGCGATGTACCCGTCCATACCAGTAGTGTGAATGGGGGATTTTAATAACACAATAACTCCATCCCTGGACCGCCCAGCACAGGCTGAGCCTAGACCTGGTGAAGCTCTGCATACTAGACTGTACCGTACGCTGACTGACTTTGCCCTTATTGACGTTTGGAGACATGCTAACCCCACAACTAGAGCATACACTTGCCACTCAGTAAGTCATAATACCATGTCCAGGATAGACTTCATACTTGTTTCCAGGGCCCTGCTGCCAAAAGTCACAGGCTCAGGATTTGCTCCCAGGATCCTGTCAGACCCCTCTCCGTGCTGGCTGGCTGACTGTGTCCCTGCAGGCGGCCCCTCCCACCAAACGTTGGCGACTGAATCCGCATTGGTTATCCCTTCTAACGGATCACAACTCCATTGGTAGGTAGTTGCTTTTCTTTTTGGAAGGGATACAGGGATCCCCTGTCCTTACCACACACTGTGATGACTTTAAATCGCATGCATGTAGAACATTGTCCTCCAGAATAAATAGGCTAAAACGAGAGTCGAACACTGTACTTCAACTCACGTCCGACAAACTGCGGGACCTGAAAGAGGCCTATAGTTCCAGCCCAACCCTTGAAAACCTAGACAGTTAAACTGCAGACCCGCCTAGTCACACAACTGCATACAGAGAAGGCCAAACAGCGTGTATTTTTTTGCAGGCAGAGGGTGTATGAACAGGGAGAGAGGGCTGGGAGACTACTGGCATATCTGGCTCACATGGATGATAAGCCCTCTGTAGTTGTGTCGCTTAAAGACCCAGACGGACACAGTATAACAGACCCAGGACAAGTCGCGGCTCAATTTCAGCAATTCTATAGTGACCTATATAAATCCCGAAATACGTACACGCAAAGGGAGATTTGTTCGTACTTATCTGCCATACAGTTCCTACGGCTGAATCAGGAGCAGGTGGAGCTTCTTGCTGCGCCCATAACGGCACATGATATTGCAGGGGCGGTAGCTCAGCTGGCCAAATCTAAGGCCCCAGGGATGGATGGTCTTCCAATGGATTTCTACGCGACTTACTCAGATATCTTAGTCCCCAAGCTAAAAGCCCTATACCTATCTTTGACCTGAACTCGCTTCCTGAGTCTATGCAGGAAGCCCAAATTATAGTACTCCCCAAACTGGGAAAAGACCCTCGCTATCCTGAATCCTACCGGCCGATTTTGCTCCTACAGGTGGATATTCAAATTTTTAAGATGTCTTTGGCAAAGTGATATTTCTGTTGTGGCATTCATCCACAAATGAAATACCCTTTTTATATGAACAGACCTGGATTTATTTGTGGTAAAACCAGGCTGATTAAGGCTGAAGTCCAGAAATAAGTAAAAATTTGCAGTGGTTGCCCCCATACTCCTAGTGTAAGACGCTTGTCAAGTCTAAGGGGGAAATTGACAAGGCTCTATTGCTCACTCTATTCCTCATTCTGGTCAGCTTCAGTGCTCTTGTACTCCCTAATGATCCGGTCTGTAGGTGGCCCTCAGCGGCCTTATGTGCAATGTAGTGCACCTCAGAGAGAAGGTGAGAGCTGGACTGGTTGTACAGATAGAGAGACTGCTAGAGCAGGGAATAAGGTATTTATCCTGAGTCCAGTACCCCTAGACTTAAAAAGCATTTAACCCTTGCAGTGATGGGGGGCCCCAGTGCAAGGGTAAATTTGCGTGATTCCTGGTGTTCAGCTTTAAGTTTCTGATGTAACAAAAGATGTAAAATAAAGACTACAATATTAACACTACATATCCCCTTAATAGGAGTCCTATAAAATCACTTCCAGTGATACAAGCCTACCTTTAGATGTGATGCTCTCTTAAAGGCTTTATTGCACAGGTGGCACACATGAATCTTTTCCTTCCCATGAGTGTCTTTGCCATGATCTGCCAACATGGAGGCAGAGGAAAAGTAATGATTACATTCAAAGCACTCGTATATTCTGTCCTGCTTGTCTGCGTCGCTACCTTTATCTATGTGTGCGTCATCTGTAACCTACAGGAAAAACAATCATTGACTGTAAAACTGTATCACTGGCACACCTATTTCCAGCATCACCAATAAATGTCAAATGTTTTAAAAACGTATAGTAAACACATAAAAAACATTCTGGCCAATGTATATGGTATATTTATCTCCCATATTATTTAGTAATTCAGTGGTTTTGAGCAAACATCATTAAGACAAACCATAGTCAATTACCATCATGCCAATTTGCCTGTTAAAAAGAAATCAAGAAAAGAGGGTGCACCAGCCTTGTGCATTATCCTTTGATAAATGTATTAAAATAAAAAATGAAAAACTATTCACAAGCATGTGAAAGAACACCACAATGTAAAAGCCTTCGAACGGCGGCAATCGGTCTGATTACAACAGTCTCCAGGTGATTGGACACGAGGACCACTGTTGGATGATGCGTTTCGAAGGGATACCTTATTCCTCAGAGCCTAGTAGTGCGAAGGAAAAAGGTATCAGTGGTCCTCATGCCCTCTCCTTCATCACCTGGAGACTGTTGTAATCAGACCAATTGCCGCCATTTGAAGGCTTTTACATTGTGTTTTTCTCTGAATGTTCATTCACAAACTGAAGCATAGTAAATGGTTTACTATGCTTCAGCTATGAATGAACACGCTGAGTGATCGCTACCGATCACTCACTGTGTTCCTTTAGAATAGGAAGAGGTTGGTAAATTAAATATTTACTGGCTCCTTCCAAGCTCTCCATCAGCAGCGTCTGGTGGGGGGGGGGGAGAGGAGGGAAGCCAACAGCGCCAAGGAAGGGAGGGACACAGGAAGCACAAGGGGCACCGGGGAGCTGAAGGAGAAAGAACAGGGACAGGAGGGGTGTCATTTACTAAAACCGACCCCCTTTCCTCCTGCATCTGTTCAGCAGGGGATCAGTACCAGTAAATGCTGCCCCTGCCTCCCCTCATGTCCAAGTTCCATTGGTCACCAAAGGAGGATCACGATCTACCCATCACCTACCCAATCGGTGTGTAGATTGCAATCAGCAGGTTGCTGACCCCTGCTGTAACTCAACCTGGGAGCTTGTAAACCCTTATTATTAAAATGTGACATAACATGCTGCTGTTACATTCAGTGCCTTGAAAATGTATTCATGCCCAATAAAATTTTTCACATTTGTAAAAGGTACAACCAAAAATGTAAATGTATTTTATTGGGATTTTATGTGATAGACCAACACAAAGTGGCACATAATCTGTCCACAGAACAACTATTAGTTATGCACTCCACAAATTTGGCCTTTATGGCAAGAAGAAAGCCATTGTTGAAAAAAAAGTCATAAGTCCCATTTGCAGTTTGCCATGTGGGGGACACAGCAAACATGTGGAAGAAGGTGCTCTGGTCAGATGAGACCAAAATTTTACTTCATGATCTAAAAGCAAAACGCTATGTGTGGTGGAAAACTTACAATGCACATCACCCTGAACACACCATCCCTACTGTGAAACATGTAAAATATATATATTTGTAAAAAAAAAAAATTGAACACCATTTATCATTTTTTCTTCCACTTTGCAATTATGTGCCACTTTGTGTTGGTCTATCACATAAAAAAAATCTCAATAAAATACATTTAAGTTTTAGGTTGTAACATGACAAAATGTGGAAAATTTCAAAGGGTATGAATACCTTTTCAAGGCACTATAACTAAAATAATGAAGTGTTCCTTTCAGCGAAATCCTCAAGACCAAAGTACAGATAAAAGTTACGCAGGACTGGAATGCTCAGATAGTCTGTTTGGTCTGTGGAATTTTTTTTTTTTAATTGGGAAAAACCTACAGACCTAAAGCTGTGTAAGGGGCCCCAAAAGTTTTGATGAATGCTCTGTTCACCCTCGGTATAATTTGTATTTATTACACTAAATAGGAAAAAATAAATGAAAATTAATAGCCAATACCAGCAATCGGCAAGAATGATAAATAAAAAAAAAGGATAAAATAAGATCATTTTTGAGCGAGTGTTTAGGGGCAGAATAAGGGACAGGGCAGGGTAGGGCAACTGGTAGTGAGTAACTCTTAAGGCCTGGCTAGTAGCTCAGGACTTGAAATGAGCCCTGATTTAAACTCAATACAGTTAAGAGAAAATGAAATGAAAAACTTTTAGAATTTGAATTTTGCATATTGTTCTGTCTCAATTTACATAGACGATACTGCTTAATACTGTCTTTAAATGTATTTGCTCTGTTGGATCAGCACTACTTATACAATCGTTGAATTGCTATGGCTATACACAAAATACTACACCTGCTATAAATTCATAATACCCCTCAATTTACCTTTAGGCTACTTTCACACTGGCAGTGCCCGGCCATTAGCGATAAAGCGCAGCTCGTTTTTTTTTTTAAGCTGAAAATTGGTCTGGGCAGGAGGGGGGTTTAAGTGCCCAGTAAGCAAAGGTTAAAGGAACAAGCTTGAAAGCTGTATTTATCATTATCATTTTCTATCATTCAGGTTTCACTATATAGATAATTAACATGAATAAAGCCAGAGAAGTAAAACAAGGCAGAACTATAATCGCATTAATGGGATCAGGATGACAGTCCTGGATCCTTCAGTTCCTGATATTTTTTTTTTTTTTTTTAAACAAGTCAGCAATGTGAATTTTAATAATTCTGCCATCACAGAATACAAGTAACCTGAATTTTTGGAGCTATATTCTCAGTTTTCTCCGTTCTTCTGGTTACCCATGCAGCCTATTAACATAACTGTGTGCTGTACAATTCCCACCTTTGAAAGCAAAAGATGGGAGAACTCAGAATGTGACCTTGTCTGCAATCTCACAGGCTTGGTTTCAGAACACAAAGATAGAGACACCGTAGGGACTTGGCAGAAGTTGCAGAATGAATGACAGGATGTTACAGACGCACACACCCCAGATGATGTTCGGTGGACGAAACGCATTGGGTAATGTTGGTGGCAATTGCTCTATACTTTTTAAGAGACAAGTTTGTTTTATTCGATTTCTTGTAAGTGTGAACCCCCCCCCCTTTTTTTTATAAAAAGACTATACAGTCTTACACTATGCAGATTTTATTTATCTTACATGTTTTATGTCATGGAACAACTTCACATTTGAGATACACTTGCTGTTTCACCACAGAGTTTATCGTTTGAGGAAGGATTACCTGTTCCTTATTGAAGTTTATCCTCCAACCTCTGCCTTGTATGGATGTTTTACTTTGAGGTTTTTCCTCAATAAAGCCTGTTTGATCCATGTGCTATACAGTACATGGGTCCACCTTGTCTGGTAAGCGTTCCAACCTTACTTTTCTTTTGTGTGCACTTCATGATCAAGTATATAATGCATTAAGGTGAAAAAACATGAGGGTTTACAACCCCTTTCAATTGATAGTAAAGTCTTGTTTTTTTTTTTTTTAACAACATACACATTATACTTACCTGCTCTTTGCAGTGGTTTTGCACAGAGTAGCCCAGGTCCTCCTCCTCGAGTCCCTCGCCAGAGGTCCTGGCCCCTCCCTCCTTGCTATAGGGCACCCGAGCTGAGCCGCTTCTCTGTGTGTCCAATTAGAAACAGAGCTGTGGCTGGTCCCCACCCCGACCCCTGTATCCACATTGGCTCACTGACTGATTGAATGGCGCCCATGGCTGTCTCATCCAATGAGGGACAGTCCCCAGACTTTGTGGCTCTTGTGCCACATTGCTGTATTGAGATGGGGCTCAGGTACATATTAGGGGGCTGCTGAAAACAGAAGGTTTTTTATCTTAATGCATAGAATGCTTTTAGAACCACTTTAAAGCACTATTAGTGCAACTCACTAGAATTGTACATGTGGTGGTTGCATTTGTTTTCTTCTTTAGGATTTTTTTTTGCTTGTATAATACATAACACAATCTAAGGATAAGGGATAGTACACATTTTTTTGTTTCTGTTGTTTTTAAGAGACAGCAAAGTACCTGGTAATTGAGATCCCTAGTGCTGGAAGGCTGTCCTCCATGACTAACCAATATGACCTGTTGATTGCCAGTTCCACTTTGTCCCGATATGCTGTTATCAGATAGAATGCCAGAGAATTGTTGGCTCTGTTGAGAAATCAATTATAATTTAAAAATTCAGCTCTAAAACAAGAAAATGTGTATCTAAAGCGTTGTACACACTATGGCCCGGATTCACAGACATCGGCGCATTTTTAGGCGGGCGTAGCGCATCTCAGCGCTACGCTGACATAAAGCAGAGAGCCAAGCACCAAATTCACAATGCAAATGCTCCCAACGTTGCGCCGGCGTAACGTAAATTCGTCGACGTAAGCCCGCCTAATTCAAAGTAGGTGGAAGGTGGGCGTGATCCATTTAAATGAAGCGTGACCTCATGCAAATGATGGACCGAACGAACGGCGCATGCGCCGTCCCGTGGACGCATCCCAGTGCGCATGCTCAGAATCACGTCGGAAATACTCCTTAAGATACGTTGTATCTCGAGATATGTTGCTTAAGTGCTACGTGAATCCGGGCCTATTTGTTTTCTTTCATTCAATCCAGTGAACTGAATGAAAAGAAAAAAAAAAATGGCAGATCGCTGTACTAACAAAAGTGATGCTAGAACAGAAATCTCCACACCCTATTGTGTTCTGATGGAGAAAACCTCCCCACCAAAAGTAAAACTATTTTTCAGAAAAAAAAAATGATAATAATTGGCATGTGCGTATGTATTCACCCCCTTTGTTATGAAGCCCTAAAACAGCTCTGGTGCAACCAATTACCTTCAGAAGTCTTAATTAGTGAAATGATGTCCACCTGTGTGCAATCTAAGTGTCACATGATCTGTCATTACATATACACACCTTTTTTGAAAGGCCCCAGAGACTGCAACACCTAAGCAAGAGGCACCACTAACCAAACACTGCCAAGGAACTCTCCAAACAAGTAAGGGACAATGTTGTTGAGAAGTGCACGTCTGAGTTAGGTTATAAAAAAATATCCAAATCTTTGATGATCCCTAGGAGCACCATCAAATCTATCATAACCAAATGGAAAGAACATGGGACAACAGCAAACCTGCCAAGAGACAGCCGCACACCAAAACTCACGGACCGGCAAGGAGGGCATTAATCAGAGAGGCAGCACAGAGACCTAAGGTAACCCTGAAGGAGCTGCAGAGTTCCACAGCAGAGACTGGAGTATCTGTACATAGGACGACAATAAGCCGTACGCTCCATAGGAGTTGGGTTTTATGGCAGAGTGGCCAGAAGAAAGCCAATACTTTCAGCAAAAAACAAAATGGCATGGTTTGAGTTTGCGAAAAGGCATATGGGAGACTCCCAAAATGTATGGAGGAAGGTGCTCTGGTCTGATGAGACAAAAATTGAACTTTTTGGCCAAAGAAAACCGCTATGTCTGGCGCAAACCCAACACATCACCCAAAGAACACCAGTGAAACATAGTGGTGGCAGCATCACGTTGTGGGGATGTTTTTCAGCAGTCGGGAATAGGAAACTGGTCAGAGTTGAGGGAAAGATGTATGGTGCTAAATAGAGGGATAGTCTTCAGAGGCACCTGTACCACTCTGTGTGCGATTTGAGGCTAGGACGGAGGTTCACCTTCCAGCAGGACAATGACCCCAAACACACTGCTAAAGCATTTAAGGGGAAACATGTAAAATGTATTGGAATGGCCTAGTCAAAGCCCAGACCTCAATCCAATAGAAAATCTGTGGTCAGACTTAAAGTGGTTGTAAACCCTTACAGACCACTTTTACCTAAGGTAAGCCTAGATTAAGGCTTACCTGTAGGTGCAAGAAATATCTCCAAAACCTACACGGTTTAGGAGATATTTGCAAAAATGACGGGCACCCATGTCTACGCAGGCGCACTGTGGAAACCTTTAGAAGCGGCAAACGTGCTGTTTCTAGATGTGATTGTGCCGTGACTGGCAGCTCCCGCGAATGCGCGGGAGTGACGTCATCGCGGCTCCGGCCAGTCACAGCGCCAGAGCCGCGATACTCGGAAGTCACTCCGGGAGAGATGGTGGTGACGGACGAGGGGAACAAGGACCGCTGCAGGTGCTTTCGATCTCCGGTAAGTAATTCATGAGCTAGTAGGCTATGCCTACTAGCTCATTATGCCTTTGTCTTGCAGGGTGTTTACTTCCTCTTTAAAGGTTGCTGTTGGCCAGCTGTTTGACACATTTAAAAAAAAAACAGCGATTAGATCTCTTTTAATGGATTGTGACCAGACATGGTTTGATAAAGTAAAGTCACAGTCAGGAGCCAGGTGAAGAGCAGGAACTGCCAACGTGAACATGGCTCTATAAAGAGTTTCCAACTGCTTTTTGGTTAGGTCCCTAACGACAGGAGCATCTTTTAATTGAAAAATAGGTGAGACACCACCGGATTCATAGCAGGAATAAATAGTTTTTGCAAAAAAAAACTCCCTAAATAGGTAAAACAACAGCTTAAGGGGAGCAAACTGCTTATCATGCTGCTTTTATTCTTCATAGAGAAATAGATAAAAAATGGGAGTGCAAAAGGAAAGTCTTTATAGCCCTAGGAACTTTAAAGCAGTAGTAAAGTCTCAAGAGCAAAATAAGAGAAATGGTCTCTCCGTAGGTTTAACCACTTACCCCCCGGACCATATTGCTGCCCAAAGACCAGAGTACTTTTTGCGATTCGGGACTGCGTCGCTTTAACAGACAATTGTGCGGTCGTGCGACGTGGCTCCCAAACAAAATTGGCGTCCTTTTTTTCCCACAAATAGAGCTTTATTTTGGTGGTATTTGATCACCTCTGCGGTTTTTAGTTTTTGCGCTATAAACAAAAATAGAGCGACAATTTTGAAAAAAAATTATATTTTTTACATTTTGCTATAATAAATATCCCCCAAAAATATATAAAAAAAACATTTTTTTTCCTCAGTTTAGGCCGATACGTTTTCTTCTACATATTTTTCGTAAAAAAAAATCGCAATAAGCGTTTATTGATTGGTTTGCGCAAAAGTTATAGCGTTTACAAAATAGGGGGTATTTTTATGTCATTTTTATTATATTTTTTTTACTAGTTATGGCGGCGATCAGCGATTTTTTTTTCGGTACTGCGACATTATGGCGGACACTTCGGACACTTTTGACACATTTTTGGGACCATTGGCATTTTTATAGCGATCAGTGCTATAAAAATGCATTGGATTACTATAAAAATGCCACTGGCAGTGAAGGGGTTAACACTAGGGGGCGGGGAAGGGGTTAAGTATGCCTGGGTGTGTTCTTACTGTGGGGGGGGGGGGGGTGGTCTCACTAGGGGAAACACTGATCCTCGGTTCATACATTGTATGAACCGAAGATCAGCATTTCCCCTGCTGACAGGACCGGGAGCTGTGTGCCCGCCGGGCACACGCACGGGAGTCGGGGGCGAGCGGGGGGCGCGCGCGCGCCCGCTAGTGGCGGCTGGGAGAGAGGACGTCATATTACGTGCTCTCGCCCAGCCGAGCCACCTTGTGGACGTATAACGACGGTGCGCGGTCGGCAAGTGGTTAAGTCATAATGTACCAGTATTCATGGCATACTAGTACATTATGACAGACTTACCTACCAACAGAGCTTTCCAGTTATGCACTGTCAGGGCCCTTTAGGGTCCCCAGCACTTCAATCTTCATCTGGTCTTCATTTTGGGTTTCGTAACTTCCCCTGCTTGAGTGACTGGGCCAAGGTGACATCATTCCTGCACAAGAGTCACATTGCCGCAGCACATAGTCGGGCCGTAAATGTGGTCTGAGCTGTGCATGTGCAGCTCAGATAACATTACTCGCTGACAAAACCCACTGGATTTTTAAATTACTGACTACCACTTTAAAGGACCCAAGACTGGAAACAACACTGGTAGAAGCAACAGGCTAATCTTCTCATTTAAGAGTGGGGAGCACTGCATTAATAAGAGACAAAATAGCCTCCTTTAATTTGGAAGTAATATCAGTAGACTGTGACTCCTCTGGAGTAAGCTCACTGGAGTGTCTCAGAATCTGTGGCCGATGGTTGGAAGCTGCTATGACAGTCTAAAACTGTCAAATCAGATATATAATTCGAAAAAAGAGGCTGCAGGGGCACGATTGTGGCCTCTATGATCAGAGTCAGCATATAACTGGATGATTTAAATCATAAAGTCTAGCATAACTGCAGTAAAAACATACGCCGAAAGGGCATAAGATGCAGTCATTCCCAACAGAACCAAAGAAAACTTCAGTGATGGGATAAACTAGTAGCAGAGGGCAATAAGATCCCAGGATGCAGGCATCAGCACTATCAGAGTGTGTGCTGAGGACACAAAGTATAGCAGGCCTGTCTTCTCTGTATTCAAAATCGGACACGCTGTGACTGCATGGCAATACCATATTTGCTCAGGGTAAAAAACAAGGCTTCAGCTATCAAAGTTTGTAGGTAGGCAGCAGTAAGAGATAAAACATCAAAGTTACACGTGGCTAATGGGCAAACCAGAATATGTCTGGTTGCTAAAAGAGTTTGTGTAAGCTCCAACAATGAACTTCTCTTATTTCCCCCCTTGTGCTCTGTTAAACTTACCCTTGCAAGAGGGTGCAAAAAAATACCTTACTGTCAAGCAACAAAGATTAATTAAATGTTCCTTTTACTGTCACGCATTTGATCAAGTTATCAATCAATTACTCAACAACACAGTGGCCCAGATTCAGGTACGACTTGCCCATTTATTACGGAGGCGCAGTGTACCGTTTTAACACTGCGCCTCCGTAAATTTCCTGCGCTACGCTTGATTCACGGAGCAGTAGCTCCGTAATTTGCGTGGGCGCTCCTGAAAAATGCCCGGCGTAAGCGCGCGTAATTTAAATGATCCCATAGGGGGCGTGAATCATTTAAATTAGGCGCGTTCCCGCGCCGAACGTAGTGCGCATGCTCCGTCGGGAAACTTTCCCGACGTGCATTGCGGCAAATGACGTCGCAAAGACGTCATTTGCTTCAAAGTGAACGTAAATGGCGTCCAGCGCCATTCATTTACGCAAACGACGTAAAATTTAAACTTTGCGACGCGGGAACGACGGTATACGTAGCACTGGCTGCCCCTGCTATTAGCAGGACCAGCCTTACGCGAAACCCGACGAACGGAAACTACGTAAACTGCGTACGCAGGGCTCGCGTAGGGTAGTGAATCAGCGTTAGTATGCAATTTGCATACTATACGCTGACCACTACGGGAACGCCCCCTAGCGGCCATCGTAAGAATGCAGCCTACGATATGACTGGCGTAAGAGCCTTATGCCAGTCATATCTTAGGCTGCAGTCGGCGTATCAAGGTTCCTGAATCAGGAGCATTCGAAACGCCGGCGCAAGTAAGCAATTGCGCTGCGTAACTATGGTTATGCAGACGCAATTGCTCTCTAAATCTGGGACAGTGTTTTAATACCGTTTTCAAATTGCCAAAGGGTGTGCTGTGTCATATGATTACTATCCACACCATCTTTGAAATCCTGAAACATACTATTATGTGCCTCTCCAAATTCACTGTAAATGGCAAGGCACCCAACTAATCTGAGTTGCAACCAAGCTCTTTGTTTGATGAACAAACTTTAACCACTTGACCACTGGGCACGAAAACCCCCTTAATCACCAGACCAATTTTCAGCTTTCGGTGCTCTCACAATTTGAATGACAATTACTCAGTCATACAACATTGTACCCATCTGAAATTTTTGTCCTTTTTTTCCCACAAATAGAGCTTTCTTTTGGTGGTATTTGATCACCTCTGCGGTTTTTATTTTTTGCGCTATAAAAGAAAAAAGACTGAAAATTCTGTAAAAAAAAAAAAAAAAATCTAGTTTCTGTCATATTAGCAGGTTATTTCTCACACACAGCATATGCATACTACAAATTACACCCCAAAACACATTCTGCTATTCCTCCCGAGTATAGCGATACCACATGTGTGCGACTTTTACACAGCGTGGCCACATAGAGAGGCCCAACATGCAGGGAGCACCATCAGGCGTTCTGGAGCACCCAGACCAATTCTGACATTTCTCTCCTACATGTAAAAATCATCATTTATTTGCTAAAAAAATTACATAGAAACCCAAAACATTATATATGCTTTTTTTTCAAAGACCCTAGAGAATACAATGGCGGTTGTTGCAACTTTTTATCTTGCACGGTATTTTCGCAGCAATTTTTTGAACGCGTGTTTTTAAAAAAAAAACAGTTTTGTGCTTAAAAAAAAAAAAAAACAGTAAAGTTAGCCCAATGTTTTTGCATAATATGAAAGATGAAGTTACGCCGAGTAAATAGATACCCAACATGTCACCCTTCAAAATTGCACACGCTCGTGAAATTGCGCCAAACGTTGCTACTTAAAAATCCCCATAGGCGACGTATTGCAAGGTATTGGAGTATTGAGGGTATTGCGGAGTATTGGGGGGGTATTGCAGAGTATGGGGGGGTATTGCAGAGTATGGGGGGGGGTATTGCAGAGTATGGGGGGGGGTATTGCAGAGTATGGGGGGGTATTGCAGAGTATGGGGGGGGTATTGCAGAGTATGGGGGGGGTATTGCAGAGTATGGGGGGGGGTATTGCAGAGTATGGGGGGGGGTATTACAGAGTATGGGGGGGTGGGTATTGCAGAGTATGGGGGGGTGGGTATTGCAGAGTATGGGGGGGTGGGTATTGCAGAGTATGGGGGGGTGGGTATTGCAGAGTATGGGGTGGGGTATTGCAGAGTATGGGGTGGGGTATTGCAGAGTATGGGGTGGGGTATTGCAGAGTATTGCACTCATCATTATTTTTATTTTGCAGAGTATTGCGCAGGGATGGCTGGATCTGTGACTGCAATTGTCACAGATCCAGCCCACAGTGCGGCGGCTGCTGCTGCCGCCCGATCCCCCCCCCCCTCCCTCTCCTCTCACACTGTACCGAACGGTACAGAGAGGAGAGGGAGGAAAGGGGCGTCATTACATGACGCCGGTTTGTTTACAAGTGATCGCGCCGTCATTGGACGGCGCGATCACGTGGTAAGGAGCCGCTTCCATTGGCTCCTTACCGCGATCCGTGTTGCTGCGGGTCCCGTGGACCCGCCGAGCGCCGGTGATCGCGTGTGCGCGCCCGCTCGGGCGCGCAATTGTGACTCTCTGGGAGGACGTATATTGACGCCCTCCTAGAGTTAGGTAACCGCCTTGTAGCCGTATTTCGGCTATAGGGCGGTTACCAAGTAGTTAAGAGGGTAACAGACATTGGTGTTTGTTATTGTGCACTATATTGTTTTTCTCAACCATCGGTTCTATAGGCAAAACTTTGTCATTTCATTTTGGAAGGGGTAGGGGAGGGTAAAACCGCTCCTGTCAGTTTTATTTTTTTGCCATCTATGTACTATTGGGGAGATTTACCTTCACTTCTTGTCCCATAGCCAAAACAGGAAATCACTACAAATTAATGGAATCCCTAACCACACTCCTCCCCCTGGTCACCAGAACTAGTATCCCCATTGGAAGATTTCCCCTCCATTACCTTTCCAGGGACAACCCAAAATTTGGGATTTTCTTCTTCTTTTGCTTTCGATGATAATGGTAAACAGAAAAAAAAAGGAGGATGAATCTTCCTAACGGGGGCACATAAAAAACTGAAAAAAAAAAGTTTTGCCTGAAGTTATACTTTAAGTTTAGGAATAAATTTAACAGATACTATATCATCTTTTATTTTTTTCAAGCAATTTCATAATGACCTTGCGAAATGCAATGTGTTCAGAGCTAAATCATACATGTTATCGTTAGGAAATCATGTTTGATTAAGTTAGTTGTTTACCTAATCTATGAGCAGCAGGTGCTGTTTGTCACAGTGAGCCATACAATTTTATTTTCTCAGACCTCAAATTGTATTTCTTAGATACGAGACAAAATGTCAACTTGATTAAGTGTTCATACCCAAGAGCCTCTTTGAATTAGTGCTAATGCCTTCAGCAGCTCAGAGACTAGGCTTCCACTTAAAGAGACTTCATTGATATGAAACCTTGTAAACTGTGCCAATTAACAGCTCTTCTCAATGGTTATTTTCAGGGACATATTGGGCAATTAATTCATGTTTAGTCAGTGTTTTACTATAATGTCTCTCATTAGTTTATTTTTACTCCAATAATATCCAGCTGCAAAACAGATTTTTATGTAATGCAGGGCAACAAGCGAGATGCAGCTGAGCTATATTATGTTTTTATGAAGCATGCATTCCAGTTTTATGCTGCGTTTGCATGTAACAGAAATTTCAGGGTAATAAAGGGAGAAGTCGGGACTGTCCTGCAAAGCATAAACTTGGCCCCTCCCTTGGGACTACATCCCTGTGGTGAGGGGGCAAGCACGCTGACTAACCCCCAGCCAGAACAGCTCGGATGATGGGGGCAAGCTTACTGAGGAGGAACAGGAAGTGAGAAATTCAGACAAAGGAAAAAAAAAACATTTAGAAAGCACTGCAAAAAGCAATAAATACAAGCAAAGTGCTGTAACGAATAGCTTCCAGATTGCAGTCAGATCAATAGACAATCAGGGGAATTCATAAAGAGTGTCTAAAACACTCTTATGCCTCGTACAAAGTATAGTAAAGTATAACGTAAAGAATATTAGTGCTGACAGGTCATATGTAGTCTCATACGGTCACTCTGCTGAAAGTAGTGCAGATAATTATCTAGCCCAGTAGTAATCTATCTAGAACCAGCTGCGGGGGGTTCCACCTCTGGGGAATTTAACCAGCCTAGCCAGATGTTTACACATGTTTTGGGCAAATCCCTGTGATAAAAGTTTTGTTTTTTCCTCGAGTAAGGACGTTGTTAACCACTTGGATCCACTGTGCTTCCCTCTGGACTTGTGTCTCTGCACCGCGGAAAACGACACCAGTGGCCCCACCCCAATTTGAAACCACTGTTCACCATCAATGGGACCGACATCTCTCTCCCATCCCTTCCTGCAAGGTACAAGGTCTGGGGCTTGTATGTGTGATAAGAGATGGGTATAGATTCGAGAGATTATACCCTTTTTCTCTGGATCAGTGTATATAGATTCCAAGAATGCAGAGTCCTCTAAACACAGATTAGAGTGTCTACGCTGGCATCTCATAGCATGTTGTAACTGTAGGTATTGATGGCACTGACCCTTCAGCAT
Organism: Rana temporaria; assembly: GCF_905171775.1. Taxonomy (NCBI): domain Eukaryota; kingdom Metazoa; phylum Chordata; class Amphibia; order Anura; family Ranidae; genus Rana; species Rana temporaria. Next base: position 273,766,360 of record NC_053493.1, read on the forward strand.
GAGAAACTCCCGACTGAGCTGGACATATGGCTTCATGACAGAGTTATTTAGTATTTGGGCAATGTATCTAATCTCTGCCCTTTTCCACACTGAATGTCTAACAACCTTAACTAGATCTCTGTAAAAGCGGTTCTGCCATATAGGTTAGTTTGCGTTGAAATTTTTGAAGTATGGGTTTTAGCTTCAAGGTATTGTATTCCCACGGATCCCCGATCACCATTATGCCAAGATACCTAAATGAAGTGACTACCTGTATCTGAGAAACATCTTCCGTCAAAGAAGCTGGAAGAGGATCTAGCGGGAGAAGAGCTGACTTGTACCAGTTTATGGCAAAGCCAGATAGGTGTCCGAACTGTTCAATCAGGTGCATAACAGCCCTTAAAGAATCCCGGTATCTCCCAAATACAACAGTTTTATCTGCGTATAGAGAGATTTTGTCATTTCTCTATCCCCTCTAAAAACCCACAATGTTCAGGGAGACCGCACCATAGCCGCCAGGGGTTCCAGTGCAAGGGCAAACAGCAGGGATGACAATGGGCACCCCTGTTGCCTGCCACGAAAAAGATGAAAGGGCTCCAACAAGGTATCATTAATCCTAATTTCCGCCGTGGGTGCTGCATATAAAAGTTGCTTCCAGGATATGAATCTTTCGCCCAGATCGAACTGATGCAAAACCGCCCATAGGTAGTTCCAGTCAACGCTGTCAAAAGCTTTGGCAGCGTTGAGGGAAAATATAGCTCTGTTGCCTGGATTGTCTGCAGGGATTTTCATGTTTAAGTAGAGTCTGCTGATATTTAGTGCAGTGGATCGGGCAGGAATGAAGCCAGACTGGTCCAAATGGACCAGGTCTGCTACAACTCCCAACAGTTTAGTTACCAAAACCCAAGCCAGCAATTTAACATCCTTGTTTAGCAGGAAAATATGCCTATAGGAGTCGGGTTGTTAAAGATCCTTGCTAGCTTTTGGGATAACTACCATTATAGCCTCGTTCATAGAGGCGGGCAAACCACCTTCCCGAAGAGCATCAATTAGGGTTTTTATTAGGGCAGGCAAAAGAGTATTCTCTTATGTTTCCATGGGCAGTCCATCAGCTACTGGCAATTTATTATTGGATATCTGTGCTACCGCTAAGGAAAGTTCCTCTAGCTTGATTGGGCTTTTAAGTGCAGTGAAGTCCTGTTTTGAGATACGTGGAAGGGAGCACTGATCTAGAAAATGATCTAACTCCTCCTGGGTAGGATTAACTTTGGACGTATATAGGTCTCTGAAGAAGTGTGAAAACACTTCAGGTATCTGAGCCTGGTCAGTAACCGAGTCCCCCTGTACATTTTGGATGGCTTCTATATGTGCCACCCCTTGCTGGGCCCTAGCTATCATTGCTAGCAAATTTCTTGTATTTTCTCCATCATTAAAGTACTTTTGCTGCCGGAAGAATCTCTCATTTTGGATGGCTTCTATATGCGTCACCTCTTGCTGGGCCCTAGCTATCATTGCTAGCAAGTGTCCTGTATTTTCTCCATCATTAAAGTACTTTTGCTGCTGGAAGAATCTCTTATTCTCAGCTGCAGTGGTAGACACCTGTTGATATAGGGCCTGAGCTTACAACCATCTATGCTCAGACTCTGAGGTGGGGGTAGCAATGTATGATTCTTCTGCTCTGGCAGCCTCATTTATTACCAGATTCTCCCATTCCCTAGTTTTAGTTTTAATGGCATTAATCTGTGTGATGATTAAACCCCCTAAATGGGCCTTCAGGGAATCCCAAACCACGTGGACCTACCTGTACCCTGACTGAATTGCAAGAATTTTGTGATGGTTTTGAGAATGGAACTGGATTCTGAAAAAATTGTGACCCAAAAGGAGACAGACTAGGAGACACAGTTATCTGAACACTAAGAGAGTGATCCGAGATGTTTCCGTTGGGCGTACATCACTGAGTCACTCATCTGATGTGCCAAAGTGTTTCCCAGACATAGATCTATACGAGAGAGACATTTGTAAGATGCTGAGTAGCAAGAAAAACACATTAGGATTTTTGTCCCTCCACACATCTCTCAGACCCAGTTTTGCAAAGAAGCGAGCAAAGGGGGTGGGACCACCCGGCTGAGGATTACCACTAGCTCTGGATCCATCTGTTTATCCAGAACGTTGTTATAATCACTCAATATGAGCCTATAAATTGTGCTAGACATTCCAGGCTGTCAAATGAGAAGGATGGAGGGACATATATATTTGCAATAATACATAGTAATCCTGGCAACTTGCATAGTAAAAAAAAACGTGCCTTCCCTGCTCATCAATCAGGAAGTGCAGTAACTGAAAGGAGACAGCATGGGAAATGAGCAAGCTGACCCCCCTTGAGAAAGCTGTGTGAGTGGAGTGGAACTGGGTTGGGTAACTGTGGTGCAGATATAGAGTTAGCTTGCAAATGGGTTTCCTGTAGGCACACCACAGCAGGTTTGTGGGCATTCACCGTAGAGAAAAACGCCATCATCCAGCCCCCTCACATTCCACAAAATCAAGGTACACACATTTGTCATAAGGAATCAGTATAATAAACAGCCAGCAGGGATAGTTATAGGTGCAGGCAGTCAGCAAGGGACCCCCCACATCTCCATATAGGAACCGAGAGCAAAAGAATTCTCCAAGCCTAGATGAGTGGGTGGCAGCGACTTCCAGGAAGAGGTAATTCCAGTTGTATAAACACAAAAAAATTGAATGGGCTTCCCTGCAACCAGCAGGGGTCAGTGGTGACAAATAAAATAAAAACAATAAGCAAAACAAGAAAAAAAAGGGAAAATCTCTACATTCTCCAAACACTGGAGGAGACAGGCAGGTAACAAAGTGCATATCCACGCAGGACAGTGTTGGGGGGGGGGGGGGCAAAGTTTCAGCTCAAACTCTGATTTAAAGGGACTTGCAAACCCAAGTCATTAGCAGAAAGTAGTAAATATTAACTACTACTGTATGTATTCCTCATCGCCAGTAAGGAAAGACTATGAAAGTTGACCAGCATAATCAAATCATCTCCCGAGGTATCACTGTGCAGCGAATGTAGGTAACATTTCTGTCAGGCCATAGGTGATGGTGCTTTTTTAAGGGTGTGCTCCATACGATCCAGCCGGTTGGATGCATTAGTGGGATTGTCAAATAATTGTGCTTCCCTGTTTGCAGTGATGCAAAGCTTGGCCGGCTACAACATAGCTTAGGTGACACCATATCTGCAGAGACACTTCTTTACATCAGTAAACTTGGCCCTGCGACGCTGTAGGTCAGCCATCCATTATCCATCTTCATAAGGGCGCCTTTGGTTCTGGCCAGATACAGTATAGCACACTGATCCTTGAAGTTTAGTAGTTTGAACAGAAATGGCATTGGAGGTTTACCAGGTTTTGGTGGCCTGGGTGGGACTCTATGAGCCCTCGCAACAGAAAACATGGGGAGACGATGTTTCCATAAACGCCTCATGAATTTTCCCCCACTCCTTTTTACGATATGCCCACTGCATGGACGTTGTTACGTCTGTCTGTTCTCCATGTCCTCTAAACAGGCTGAGTGGCCTATGATAATGGATTGCATATGGTGAACTTCCCTCTGCAGTGGCACTACATCATCTTCCAAATCACTCACTCTATCCTCCAGGGTTGCAGTGCGATCAAGCAGCTTCTGCATATCCTGTCTGACTAGATTCAGCCCCAGCTTCACCCCTTTGATTTCAGAGGTCAGATTGGTAATGGACATATTGCAAGATGTGACTGCAGTAAAAATGTCTCCAAGAGTTGGTTCAGTAGCATATAGCTCCTGGCCTTCTGGAGCACGGTCAGTGTGAGCAGGGGCTGGAGTACTCACGGTTTCTCATGAGGAAGCAGGCTCCGAGTCCCCAGGCCAGGCAGCCTCCAGATCCTCTTTCAGGGGTTCTTGATCGGTGAATTGGATGGGATAGAGTCCTAGGGAGATTATCCTTCCCCAGAGATTTGGCAAAGAGTTTCATGGCCGCTTCCTTAGGCAAGCGCTGGGCAAGAGCGCCATCTTGTCCACCATGCTCTGCTGCAGGTAGAGAATCCTTTGCTCCTTGGTGGGACACGGCCGTCACAGGATTGCGGTAATACGAGCACTGCTGGTCTGGGTAAGCTGCAGGGAACCAACAGAGCTGATTAGGGGTGAATCGGGAGAGTCAGGATGGGAATATCAGGAAAAAAAGCCTGGAGTCTCTTCGGAGTTATCACACCACACTGCCTACTCCATCAGCTGCTAGCCACGCCCCCTTGGGGCTACCCATGCACATATGTTTGCCAAAATCTTTTCAAATGGCATACATTTCAAAAATAATACATGTATATCCAATTGTGAGAGAGGGAAATGACAGGTTGAAGATCTTCTTTAACCACTTGTTATTGAGGAACGCATGGCTTAACACAAATAACTTTTGTTTTGTTTTTTTGTAACTCTAAACATAAGGCAAAGCAAGCTTAGGGAGCTAAAAAGCATGCATAGGAGCTGTTTAACCTGCTAAAGAATTTGTATTTCTGACTATTTAGTCTCAAGATGTTCACAGATCTGCTACTGTCTGGCAGCAGATTTTTTTTATTAGCTCTAGTTAAAGCGGGAGTTCACCCATTTATTAATTTTTTTTTTTCTCCCCTTAGATTCCTGCTCGTTCGGTCTAGGGGAATCGGCTATTTGTATTAAAATATGAGCAGTACTTACCCGTTTTCGAGCTGCATCTTCTTCCGTCGCTTCCGGGTATGGGTCTTCGGGAGCGGGCGTTCCTTCTTGATTGACAGTCTTCCGAGAGGCTTCCGACGGTCGCATCCATCGCGTCACTCGTAGCCGAAAGAAGCCGAACGTCGGTGCGGCTCTATACTGCGCCTGCGCACCGACGTTCGGCTTCTTTCGGAAAATCGTGACGCGATGGATGCGACCGTCGGAAGCCTCTCGGAAGACTGTCAATCAAGAAGGAACGCCCATTCCCGCAGCCCATACCCGGAAGCGACGGAGAGGATGCATCTCGTAAACGGGTAAGTACTGCACATATTTTAAAACAAATAGCTGATTCCCCTAGAGAAAACGAGCAGGAATCTAAGGGGAAAAATTGCCCTCTAAGGGTGAACCCCCGCTTTAAGGAAACATTAATGCCGCGTACACACGATCGGAAAGTCTGACAAGAAAACTGGATTTTTTTCCCACAGAATCTTGGCTCAAACTTGTGTTGCATACACACGGTCACACAAAACTCTGACCATCAAGAACACGGTGATGTACAACACTAAAACAAGCTGAAAAAAAAATTAAGTTCAATGCTTCCGAGCATGCGTCGACTTGATTCCGAGCTTGCGTTTTCACACTTGCACTGCTTACATTAATAGAAAATAATCCTTGCTGCTGTAATGAATGACTCTCACATAATAACATGTGAGGAACAAGTAGTGCAGCAATACTCAGAGCCAAGATTGTTTGATGATGCTTCCCAAGGAGACCAGTCCATGGACGCCTAGGCTCAGAGGAAGTGGGCTGAAGAATACCGGTGGTCATTCAACTTGGACGGATGACATTTTGTGGTGGAAAAAAAGCGATACTTTAGAAGAAAAGGGCAACTCTGGAATAAAGAGGAGTATTGCAGCTAAAGCTTCTTTTCTTCATGTTATGTTTTATCCATGTCTCTGCCGGGGCTGTTTTTGCATACATTTAAAAAATAATTTCACTCTTGAAGCTTACATAAAACCCTTAAAACATTATATATTTTCTGAAAGCAGACATCCTAGAGAATAAAATAGTGGCAGTTCTAATTTTTGTATGTCGCGCAACAGAAAATTAAAACGCAAATCAGATAGAAGGGGGCAGATCCACTTCTGTTTTTTTTAGCAGATCAGATTGGAGGTAGGCAGGTGTAAATGGACAAAAGTCTGTTTACATCTGCCGTTCCATAGAGGTGAATGGAGGGGGTCTGATAGGGTCGGACGGATCATGAAAAAGGGGCCTAAGGCTGCTTTTACACTGATGTTCTGTGGTCTATTGCGGGGCAGTGTATCTGTGGTTTTTCCGCCGGTTAGCTGCACTTTGCCATAGACGTCTATTATATCCTGCAGGTGTGGTGCACTTTCTGAAAAGCTGCTTACTTCCTCTACCGCCGGCTTCATTTACAACACTGATGCTCTCGGATGGCAGGTCGGCAACCTGCAATCTGGGCTTACCATCCCAGAGCAGGAGGTCGCTGGCCACATCAGAGGGCTCCGCGGGCCACATGCGGCCCCCGGGCCACTGGTTGGGCACCCCTGATCTACACCTACAGAGGTGTGTGGAAGTGATTTGGTGCATCGCTTCCATCTGACAGCCCACTTGTCAGATTCACATGCCCACCGATGCCACCATTGTAGTATATACGGTGGTGGCAGTAAAAGGGTTAAAGTGATACATAAGTCTTGTTTAAAAAAAAAAAAAAAACACAACATACGTGTCATACTTACCTACTTTGTGCAGTGGTTTTGCACAGAGCAGCCCAGATCCTCCTCTCCTTGGTTCCCTAGCCAGCGTTCCTGGTCCCTCTCTCCTGCTGGGTGCCCCCACAACAAGCAGCTTGCTATAGGGGCAACCGAGCCGAGCCGAAGCTCTGTGTATCCATTCAGAAACTGAGTCATGGCTTGGCCCTGCCCCCTCTCTCTCCTCATTGGTTTACTGACCGACTGACAGCAGTGGGAGCCAAATAGAGATTTCACACAAATAGAGCTTTCTTTTGGTGGTATTTAATCCCCACTGTCTTTCTTGTTTGTTGCTTAACTTAAAAAGGCAGAAAAAAAAGTTTTCATAGTTTGTTACCTTGCAAACAGGTAATTTTTCTCCTTCATTGATGTGCACTGATGAGGCTGCACTGATAGGCGGCACTGGTGGGCACTGAGAGGTGGCACTGATGGGTAGCACTGGTAGATGGCACTGATAATTAGGCACGGATTTTCAGGACTGATGGTCATCTGGTGGGTGACATTGGTTAGCATTACTAATGGGCACAGGTGGGTTGAACTGGCAGGTGGCAATGGTTAGTATCACTGGCTGTCACTGTGTAGGACCGATTTCCATTTACACAAGCCAGTAATCAGCTTATTTTTCTCTCATGTTGTCAGCACGATGGGGGAAAAAAACAATAATTACTGGCTTTTGTTTACATCATGTGATCAGCTGTCATTGGCTGACTGGCCCTTTACTCTAATCTGTGATCAGCCGAGTCTCAGAGAATCTGTGGCTCACAGGCAGCGCAATAACGTCCATGTATGCCCTCCCCGCAATTCAAGCCCACGTTGTAGCTGTCTTTTGGCTATAGCAGGGGCATCAAGTGGTTAATGTATAGAATGCATTAAGATATAGAACCTTCTGACTTTAGAACGACTCTAATGAGATATTTATGGGGTTTTGTTTTGGTTGATGTTCTGCCAAACATTTACAAACTACCTGTTCAGGCTCAGTGTCGCAGCCCCTTTCATCATCTTCTCTTAATTACTTAATATAAAAAAATACAAACATTAAGAAAGTAATAGGAAGGGCCCACCTATAAAATAAATTTTATTTAAAAGACTAGATTGATTTATAGTGATTTTTTTTTAATTAAAAACAGTCATACTGTGGGAAATTATGGTAATTCTTCTTTGCCAATCACATAAATGGAAAATTGTATGTCAGGATGACTATAGTTGAAAAGTACAGTCAACTTGCAAAAGTGCATTAGGTAGTCATATTGCATATGTACAGTATATCTGATCATCATGTTAAATCTGTAGATACCTTTACTAAAACATGGTCGACAGTGACAGAATCTCAGAAACCATGAATCAGACCGAGACAGAAGTACAGTTAAATCACACTTGTTTAACCACTTCCCTACCGCGTCATTGTGAAATGACGGCGGCAGGAACCCCTCCTCGATCCGGGTGGACGTCATGTGACGTCCTGGGCTTTGCGGGTGGATATCTGAATGATGCCTGCAGCTAGAGGCATCATTCAGATATCCTTCACTTCTGCCGGTGATTCTGCACAACGTAAGAACGATCAAAGCGGCGATTCCGCCGCTAGATCGTTCTTACAGGCGGCGGGAGGGGACATCCCCCCCTCCCGCCGCCATCCGGTGCTTCTCCGGGCTCTCCCGTGCCATCGGGGGCCCGGAGAACGAATCGTCCGGCACTGGCAGGAAGCATAGAGATGACTGGTGACCAGATGGTCACCAGTCATCTCTATGACCGTCGGAGGACCCGGGCGTGATGTGATGACGTCACGCCCGGGTCCCCGTAAGTAAACAAAGCCGCAATTGCAGCTGCTAAGCAACAGTAAACATGAGATCAGTGAATTTTTTTTCAACGATTTCATGCTTTCCAGCCTGGAGGAGAGATGTGCGGTCTTATTGACCCCGCATCTCTCCATAAAGAGTACCTGTCACACACATTCCTATTACAAGGGATGTTTACATTCCTTATAATAGGAATAAAAGTGATAATAAAAAAAAAAAAAAAAAAAGTGTAAAAAAATAAATAAATATGTAAAAAAAAAAAAGAAATAAAAAATATTTTTTTAACGCCCCTGTCCCCAGTAGCTCGCGCGCAGAAGCGAACGCACACGCAAGTCCCGCCGACATATGTAAACGCCGTTTAAACCACATATGTGAGGTATCGCCGCGTGCGTTAGAGTGCCAGCAACAATTCTAGCACTAGATCTCCTCTGTAAGTCTAAACTGGCAACCTGTAAAAAAAATTCAAAACGTTGCCTATGGAGATTTTTAAGTACCGAAGTTTGGCGCCATTCCATGAGTGTGCGCAATTTTAAAGCGTGACATGTTAGGTATCTATTTACTCGGTGTAACATCATATTTCATATTTTACAAAAAAAATGGGCTAACTTTACTGTTTTGTTATTTTTTTAATTCATGAAACAATTTTTTTTCCAAAAAAAAGGCGTTTGAAAAATTATTGCGCAAATAGCATGCAAGATAAAACGTTTCAATGACCGTCGTTTTATTCCCTAGGGTGTCTGCTAAAAAAACATATATAATGTTTGGGGGTTCTGCGTAATTTTCTAGCAAAAAAATTATGATTTGTACATGTAGGAGAGAAGTGCCAGAATAGGCCTGGTATGGATGTGTGTATAACAGCCTGGTATGGAAGTGGTTAATAATAATAATAATAAAAAGATAAACAGAGTAAGACCCTGTTCACACTGGGGGCGACTCGTCAGGCGAGTCGCGTCCCATTATATGCAATAGAACCGTTCTAATAGGAGCGACGCAAGTCGCTCCGACTTAGAAAAAGTTTCTTGTACGACTTCGGGGGCGGCTCGGGGCAAGCTGCATTGACTTCTATACAGAAGTAATTTTGCAGGTCGCCTCTGAAGTCGTCTTCAGGACACCTTGCGGAGTCACCCCCGAAGTCATGCCGCCTAAGTGTGAACCGGCTCTTAGCGTAGTCAAAACATAGCCAGAGTTCAAGAACCAGATCGGATAGTCAGCCGAGTCAAATGTCATAGAGCCAGAGAAGAACGTAGTAGAACACCAAGCAGAATCAGGAGCCAGAAGGGATGTCAGCCGAGAAAAGTCTTCAACAGGAACGCAGCAGATAGTCTCTGTGATGTTGACCAAGGCAAAGGCAGAGAGCAAGAAACTGGAAGGCTTAAGTAGGCAGGACTGACGAGCCCAAACAAAAGGGGATTCACTGTGGAGAGATGGGAGCTGGCAATTAGCCGACAGCTGAGTGGCCAGCTAAGAGAAGGAAGGGCTGAGCCCAGCCCTGACACTACCCCCTCCTCAAAGACCTCTCTCCCTTGGAAGACCACCGGGCTTGAGGGGAAAACGTCTATGGAAATCACGGAGGACGACAGGGGCGTGTACGTCCGAGGATGAGACCCAAGAGTGTTCCTCCGGAGCGTACCCTTTCCAATGCACTAGGTACTGTATGCGCCCACGGAACCTACGGGAGCCAATGGACTTTACTTCATACTCCTCATGGTTCTCAAACTGTATAGGGTGAGGATGTGGCACCGATGTGGTAAAGTGGTTGCAGACCAAAGGTTTCAATAAGGAGACATGAAACACATTTGAGATACGCATACTAGAAGGAAGGTCCAACGCGTAAGCCACTGGGTTAATCCTGCGAAGGATACAGAAAGGCCCAATAAACCGAGGTGTGAATTTCAGAGAAGGAACACAAAGTCGGAGGTTGCGAAATGACAGCCAGACCCAGTCACGGCACTAGAGGGTTGAGAACCACTGCTCTATGTAGATCATTATGATACATGAGACAGTACAACCCTCCTCAAACATTGGAATTATTTTTTTAAATTAGAACATTTTCACATCATCCTATAATTATGTTTCTAAATTTTATCGCAATATGTAAAATTTTATAATAACGTGTTTATTTTGTCCTGCCAATTTATCTTACCCAACTTTTCATTGTATTCCCAGCTTTAAATCTGCTCAGCAAAATGTCATCTTCTGTTCGCCTGTTCATCTATTTTTCCTACCAACATTTTATTGCTCATTTAAATATAAAATATATTGAGTCAAACAGCCCACAAATTCTGTATTCATCCTACATGGCTGCATAACTACACACCAAGCTGTCTGATTATTACTGTGCCCAGATGGGGGTTCCCAGCCTGTCTGTCGGTTAAGAGCCAGGGGGTATCAGCGGTTATCCGCTTTCCTGAAGATATAAAAGAATTCTGTAACAGGCTGAATATCCAGCATATGCAGATAGAGAATTGGGAAAAGAGACCCCCGGCCTGGAGAAGATGGAGAGAACAGGACTGGAATAGGGCATAGACTATCAAGCCTAATTTTTTTTTTATGAGGGGGGCTCTCTCTGGGGGTGTGGGGAAGGGGGGGTGGGATGACTGAGGACAGAGAGGGCGGGTTTTTGGGTCTCCCGGTATCTGTGGGGACTAACTCCCGCATCTCTCCTCCTCATCTCCCATTCCCTTATTTCTTTCTGGTGTGTTAAAAGATCTCAGTAAGTGTAGCGCCCAGAGGAAGAATAAACGGAAGTCACTGGGGAAGGGGAAAAACATGGAGCTGCTGTGCCGTCCTTGGACCAGGGGCCGTCCCTTTTTTTTTTAGGTGACGGGGCCTGGGAAATGGGGGGTCATAGTAGACATCCCGAGGAAAAGCTCACTTGGCAAGGGGCCTGGAGGGGCACAGACCAAGTGAGTTTTAGCATTGAAGTACAATGCGTTGGGGGTGGGTTGGGAGAGGGAGGGGGGTATATGTTGTGTATGTGGTCTCAAGATATTTTGATTAAGACTCTTTTTTTGAAGGCTATTAGTGTGATGTTGAGTAAGGAGTATGGCCTAGGTGTCTTATATATTGAGAAAGGGCGTGGAGTCTCTCATATCCTGGGGGGGAACAATAGGTGCTTCCTATTTGGAAAAAAGGGTGGAAAAAATAAAAGGGAGAAATATAATAAATGGCGGCATTAAAGATTGTCACGTACAATGTACGAGGGTTAAACAGCCCAAGTAAGCGGTATCAAATACTACAGGAGATGAAGAGACTCTCGGCCAAAATAGTGTTCCTTCAGGAAACCCACCTAAAAATAACATCAAAAACTAGATTAAACTCAAAGGATTTCCCCATTTGGATTCATAGCTATTCCCCGAATAAAAGGGCAAAGGGAGTCGCAATAGGGCTCGATAGAAACACAGGGTTCTCTCTAGAAGCCACAGAGGTTGATCCCGATGGAAGATACCTGTTTGTCAAGGGTACAATTATGAATAGGAGGTACACATTGGTAAATGTGTATTGTCCTAATGTAAGGCCAGCCGTCTATCTGAGAAAGATTTTAAATAAATTAGAAGGATTCAGAGAAGGTTTGGTGATTCTGGCAGGCGACCTAAACTTTGTATTTGATCCTCTATTAGACACTCAACCGATCTCATTGAGATCGGAGGGGAAATATCTCAGAATGGTTAAACATAAATTATATCAGATGCAAATGGTGGACGCCTGGAGAATCTTCCATCCAAAAGATAAGGACTACACATATTTTTCAGGGGTCCATGGGTCTTATTCAAGAATAGACCATGTCCTCCTAGATCATCGGCTGCTTGAAGGACTGACAAGGATAGAAATAAAATCTATAACACTGTCAGATCATGCCCCAGTGGTACTATCCTTAGACGTAGGGGAGATCCCGGATGGGTGTCCAGTGTGGAGATTAGACGAGTCCCTAATAAATAACACCAAGACAGCCGATGATCTAGGTAGGGATATGAGTACATTCTTCAAAGAAAATGATATAGAAAACATCGATCCAGCCACGCTCTGGGAAACACACAAGGCATATGTGAGAGGGCGGTTGATAGCAGAGAAAGTCAAGAGGAGGAAGATTAGACAGGTACGGAAACAAACATTATTAGAAGAAATCCAGGTCCTCGAATGGAAGCATAAAAAAATACAGGCAGAGCAGGTTCTAAGGGCCCTAACTAGCAAGAGAGAAGAGCTCCGGGACCTCCTGGAGCAGGAAACGAAATGGATCTTTAATAATGTGAATAATAAATTCTATGCTCTAGGTAATAAACCAGGGAGTCTGCTAGCAAGGACCCTAAAACCAAGAAACACACTGAACTCTATTCTGAAAATAAAAGATAGAAACGGGGAAATGAGACACTCCACTAGTGAGATAACTAAAACATTTTGTGATTACTACCAAAACCTATATAATGTCAACAAGGGGCAAGGGGAAATAGAAATTCAGAATAGAAGGGAAAAAATTAAACAATACTTAGAAAAGGTGAAGACCCCAGGCCTAGCAGAGGAAGTAATAAGTGACTTAGAGAAAGAAATAACAAAAGAAGAAATAAGTCAAGTGATTAGGAGCATCAAAATGGGGAAAAGTCCCGGCCCCGATGGGTTTACGTCACTATATTATAAAAGGTTTGGGGAGATACTAGTGCCTTTTTTTCAGAAGTACATGAACTCAATAGGGGGGGGCTTGGCAATACGTAAGGAATCTCTGAACGCTCACATAACTTTGATAGGGAAGGAAGATAAGGACCCCTCCTTGTGTGCCAGCTATAGGCCGATATCTTTAATAAATGTGGACATAAAAATTTATTCTAAAATTCTTGCCGAGAGAATTAGGCCGCTCTTGACAGGCCTGATAGATAACGATCAAGCAGGGTTTGTACCCGGGAGAGAAACGAGAGAAAACATCTTAAGAGTAATATTTCTGTTGCAAAAAGCTAAAAAGAACAAAGAACCAGTAGTATTCCTGTCTCTAGACGCCGAAAAGGCATTTGACAGGCTAGAATGGGAATTTATGCTTGCAAACTTATCCCATATAGGATTTGGTCCAAGTATGCTGAGGTGGATAGGGGCTCTGTATTCGGATCCCTCGGCTAGGGTGAGGGTGAATGGCACCCTTTCTGATAGCTTTTCACTTTGTAATGGAACCCGGCAAGGTTGCCCGCTTTCGCCTATCCTATTCGTCCTGTCATTGGAGCCTTTATTGGAAACAATACGGAAGAATCAGGACATAGAAGGGATAAAACTAGAGAGAAGAGAGCACAAGATATCCGCCTTTGCGGATGACATGATGCTATTTGTATCTAACCCTAGGGAGACACTGCCTAAAATAATGGCGGAATATGAACAGTATGGGGAGATCTCGAATCTCAAAATTAATAGAGACAAAACGGAGATACTAAGTATATCATTAAGTCCAAAGGATCGTAGGGAATTGGAGGGGCTCTATCCATTTAAATGGAAGCAAAGGAGGGTGAAATATTTAGGTATATACTTGTCCTGCAAGGAAAAGTGCTTCTATGAAGACAATTATATACTACTACTGAATAAGGTAAAATCAGACTTAAAAGGATATAGGATAGATAGAGTATCATGGTGGGGAAGGGTGAATACTATAAAAATGATGATTTTGCCTAAAATTCTTTATATTTTTCAAACACTCCCGATAAAAATCCCAGAAATATATTTTAAAATCCTGGATAGGATAATAGGAGGTTTCATATGGAGGGGGAAAAAGCCGCGTATAGCAGTGGAGACTCTGATTAGATCTAAAGAGGAAGGAGGAATACAGCTGCCAGACTTCAGAAGGTACTATGAGGCGGCAGTACTGAGGAGGATTACAGATTGGGCGCAGGGGGAGGGGGGAAGTAAAAAAAAGTGGGTAGAAGTCGAAGAAAGTTTAAGTAAGAAAGAGCTGGGAAATATAATATGGGTACCGAGGCAATATAGAGGACTACCCCTGGACACTCCAGTAATAACAAAAGAAACTTTTAGAATATGGGATAAGGTTTATAAGAAAAATAAATTGCCCTATAATAGCCCGCTGTTGCCGCTTACAGGTACGGATTTCTTTCCTCCTGGCAAGGAGGGGGGATTATTCCGGAAGTGGGCAACTTCAGACACTCCAAGATTAAAGGATATAATAAAAGGAAATGAAGTGCGCCCGGTGGGGGAACTTCAAGAGAAATACGGACAGTACCCAGGAGATAGGTGGAGACACAGACAAGTCCAACATTTTGTCGGCACTTTGTCGAAGCCCCTGCGAACTACGAATGAACTAAATCAATGGGAAAAACTTATGACCCAAGAGGAACCTGGGAAAAGGGGAATATCAAGTCTCTACAAGATGTTGACAACCAAGATAGAGGTAGGAAAATTGAAAATGATAGAAAGCTGGGAAATAGAACTTAATCAAACTATATCCAATAAGAAGAAGAGGCAGGTGCTAGAATATGTGCAGGCCACAACGATGGATGCAAAAGTAAAAGAAACCAACTATAAGTTACTTACTAAATGGTACTATGTACCAACTAAACTGCACAGAATTAACAGTGAGGCGTCCCCCCTATGCTGGAGGGAGTGTGGGATGGAGGGAACTCATGCCCACATATGGTGGCAATGCCCCCTCATCCAGGTATATTGGCGGGAGATACTAGGTCTGATTAAAAAAATCAGTGGATATGAGATAAGATATGACCCATGGGAATGTTTGTTCCACACTACAAGTATGTCCAGGAAAAAATACAGAGGCTCCTTGGTCCCGTTCCTACTGAACGGAGCCAAGGCACTAATACCTAGGAACTGGAGGGAAAAAAGAGTACCCTCGATAGGGGAATGGCTCCAAGAAATTGATAAAATGCAAGTGATGGAGGAGTTATGGTCCTTTCAGGTAGAGTCTGGGCCAAGATATGAAAGGACTTGGAAGGGATGGAGGGATTTTAGGGCTAGGGGGAGGGAGGGGGGTGGTGGGGGGGAGAGAGTGGAGGGGAATAGAGAGACCGTGGGGGGGAACCATTATGGGGCCCCCTCCTTCCCTCGCGTCTTGTTTTTTTTTTTTTTTTTTTTTTTTTTCCTCTGCCCTCCTACCTTTGACACTTAATGTGAATACACAATAAGGGAATCAACCCCTACACCCTTCACTATATTCTAGACGGACTTAGAGTCCTTCTTTTCTTTTTTGTGGTTTTTCCTCTGTTTTTTTTTCTTTCCTTCTTCTTTTTACAACTCTTTCTAGCTCTTTGTATATTTAAGTAAATACACAATAAGGGGAATTAGCCCCTAGATTTTTCACGATATTTTAGAGGGACGTAGTGTCTCTCTTCTTTTTATATAATTTTTTTTTTTTTTTTTTTTTTTTTTCCTCTTTTTTTTTTCAACTTCTTTGTGGTTTTGTACACTTATGTAAATACACAATAAGGGGAATTACCCCGATACCTTTCACTATATTCTAGTAGGACTTAGTGTCCTTTTCTTTTTTTTTTTTTTTTTTTTTAATTACAACTCCTGTCTGGTGTTGTACACTTATGTAAATACACAATACTCACTACATTCTAGTAGGATGTAGTGTCTTTCTTTTTTGTTATTATACTTAAGTAAATACACAATTAGGGGAATTAACCCCTATATTTTCCACTGTATTTTAGAGAGACTTAGAGTTATTCTTCTTCCTTCTTTTTTTTTTGCACACTCATGTAAATATACAATAAGGGGGTTAACCCCTATACCTCTCACTATATACTAGTTGGATTCAGTGTGTTTTTTTTTTTTTTTTTTTTTTTTTTTTTTTTTCCAACTTCTTTGTGGTTTTCTACACTTATGTAAATACACAATAAGGGGAATTACCCCGATACTTTTCACTATACTCTAGTAGGACGTGGTGTTTTTTTTTTTTTTTTTTTTTTCTTTTTTTTCTTTTTTTCTCTCTCTCTCTTTCTCTCTCCATATCTCCCTCCTACCCTCTCTTTCTCTCGCTCTCATATCTCCCTTTTTTATTTTTTTTATATACGTCCTCCCCCCCTCCACTTACTGTAGGTATAGGTAGTGGGGTCCTATCCCTGGGTATCTCCCTTGAAGAGTGGAAATGGAGGGATAGGCACTGGGGCGGAAGGATGGAGAAATCCAGGAGTAGTACATAATATCGGTAGAAGAAGATAGAGCCTTTAATATATTTTCAATTTTCATTGGAAAGGGTACATTTGGAGACCATATATGTTAGTCTGTATATTGATTTTATGTTGTATTAATTGTACTGTTTTGTATAAAAAAATGAATAAAAGATTTTGGAAAAAAAAAAAAAAAAAAAAAAAAAAAAAAAAATTACTGTGCCCAGACTACTTGTAAACTAAGCTGTCACACTAGCTATGGAAACAAAATGTCATATGGTAAATTGAGTTCATACCTGGGGAGTGATGTTCAGGGTCACAGTATCAAGTCCTCCCGACAACATACTCTCAGTGTCAGCTAAGGTTAGAGTTACACTTCCATCTCCTCCCACTCCAGATGACATAACCAAATTCTGAGTAGATACTGGGGTTTGAGTGATTGAGGTGGTGCTAGGAAGACTGCCAGTTGATGTGGTCAGTTCTAACAAAAAACATATATATATATATTTGATCAAGAGTTGTATTCTAGGAATTAGTCACTAAGTATTTCACCCAATAAAATGTATTATGCAAATATAAAAACTTATAACAAATCAAGTTTCACAATGCTCAAAAAAAGCCTTTGCCACCTGTGCTATTTATCAAGCAAGTGGGGTGACAGGCATCCTAAATGTACAACCCCAATTCCCAAAAATGTGGGACGCCATGTAAAATCTACATAAAAACAGAATAAAATTATTTGCAAAAAATTTTTTTTTCCACAATAGAAAATAAAAACATAAAAAAATTTAACCTGAAAAAGTAAAATTTTAAGAAAAAAATGTGTCTAATTTTGAAACTGACAGCAGCAACACATCCAAAATAAAAAAATTGGAACAGGGCATTGTTTACTATGTTTACCATTGTTTACTATGGTGTAGCACCCCTTCTTCTTTAGCAACACTGTAAATGTCAGGCAACTGAGGAGACCAGTTGCTGAGTTTATGGAGAAGAATGGTGTTGTATTGTTGCCCGATATAGCATTCTAATGGCTCAAGAGTCCTGGGTAGTCTTTGTCGTATTTTTGGTTTCAAGATCCACCAAATATTTTCAATTGGTAAAGGTCTGAACTGCAGGCAGGCCAGGAAAGCACCCAGACTCTTCGACTGTAAAGCCATGCTGTTTTCATAGATTCAGTATGCGGTTGAGCATTGTTATGCTGATATACGCAAGGCATTCCCTAAAAAAGTGCCCTTTCCAGATGAGCAAGCTGCCCAATATTTACACAATAATGCACCCCCATACCACCAGAGATGCAGGCTTTTGAACTGAGGGCTTAAAACAAGCCTGAAGGTCCCTCTCCTCTTTAGTCCAGAGAATGTGAGGCCCATGGTTGCCATAATTTTTTTTTTTTTAAATTCAATTAGTCTGACTATAGAAAGTTTTTTCCCACTTTGCAACCAACCATTTTAAATGAGCTTTGGCCTAGAGAAGACAGTGGCGTTTCTGGATCATGTTTAGATATGGATTCTTCTTTGCATGATAGTGATTTTTGGAAGAATTCTTGAGCCCATGCAGTGATATCCATCACAGAAGCATGCCTGTTTTTAATGTAGTGCCGCCTGAGGGCCAGAAGATCACGGCATCTAATATTGTGTTGTATCTAGTGCACAGAGATTTCTCCAGATTCTCTGAATCTTTTGATGATATACAATATATACAAATCTTTGCAGTTTTGTGTTGAGGAACATTATTTTGAAATTGTTCGACAAATTTTAGATTAAGACTTTCACATATTGGTAAATCTCTGCCCATCTTTACTTATGAGACACTCTGACTTTCTAAGATGCTCTTTTTATACCCAATAATGATATTGATCTGGTGCCAATTAATCTAATTTGTTATTAAATGTTCATCCAGTTCTTCCTTGTTAGTGCCACTTTAGCAGATTTTTGCTGCCCTGTCCCAACTTTTTTGAGATGTGTTGCTGTCGCCATCATTTCAAAATTACCTTTTTTTTTGTTAAAATGGTAGAGTTGCAAAAGTGCATGTGCTTAATGTACTGTTCAATACTGTACTCGGACAATGGGCAAATAATTAAGGCCTTCGGTACCAACATATAACTCAATGGGACCAGTTGAGCTAATGCAAAACATTAAATTAAACATTATTTTAGGCATGTCATTCATTGCATTGCAGTAAAGATAGCACCACTCCTGGTGGGCTGGGCTGAGCCACAGTACATAATTCAGAAGCCAACATTGTACACAGTGCCTTAAAAGTGTTCTCAAAAGGTTAATACAATGAAAGCATGCTTATTATGTAGCAGCCTAAATTTAGGACTGCTTGTTATTTAGGTAACTGAGAAAAACTTTATCCTGCATAGACAAAGAAAATGAATCACATATTACCATACCTGAAGTAGTGGTTAGTGTAGTGGCCTGTGATAAAATGTGATCGTTGCTCAGTGATAATGAGGTCTCAGGAGTCTGGTTAGTAACTGCAGATGTACTTATTCTCAGGTTCCCATTCAGTTCACTGCCTCCTGCAGCACCTAGCTGCATGAGATCTTGACCTAATTAGGTAAAATAGATTAAAATCAATGCTCTGAGTTTGTTATATTTCTATGGGTAATTAGATATAAAGGGAAAAAATGTACTGCTCTTGTGGCAGGAAAGAAATTACAACTATTCAAGACCTATAAAAAAATATCACCGTCCATCTAGAAAGCATTTTAGAATTCACAAAACATTTTAATGACATTTTAGAGAGTTACCATATGTCCAAATGTATACCCTAAAATATTCCAACAGTGTCCTGGGAGATTTCTGGACCTTACTGCAATATTTCCAATATTTCCATAAACCCACAAGGTCAATGATGATTTAGCCTAAGTTCACTGTAATAATGTACAGTATATCAAAGTGATATTGCTAAAAGAGTGCCAGTAAACAGATGTGAGAATCTATGGTTTAGATATTCTCTTCCTAATATTATACTCTTAATTTTAGTCAAAGGCAAATGCGATCTGCAGACCTCTGTTGAAATGAACAGAGGTTATCAAAGTCAACACTGCAAATTAGCATGTGTCTACACATCAATGACCAACATTGCACAAAATAGAATTTATGACTTGCCATTGAAATCCATTTCTTGGCATACACAGGCAGGAACTTTAGTCTTTAACATGGGTTATATGAAACTAACTTTAAGTGGTTGGATACTTGCAAAAAATTGCAGGGACATTCCCCTACTACATTCCCCTACTTAACACCTCCCACTCTCAGTTAGCCTAAACCCTTGTATACATGGGACGAATGTCGGGCAGCATCGGCCAGTTAAAAAAAATGGCCAACATTAGGCTCATGTGTACTGGAGTTGGTCCGACAGAAGCTGGTCGTTCGGCCGGCTTCTGTTGAAGGGGCATGACCGAAAAAGGTCTGCCAATCGGCTCCCGATCAGTGTTCTCAGCATTGTCTGCTTGATATTGGCGGGGGCAGGAAGGACTTTGATTTGGAAATGGAAGACTAAAAGGGACTAAACAAATCTTTCCTAACCTTAGGAGTAGAAAATCTATTGGTAGAGGAATGGTTACGCTTTGAAGGTGTTAACCTTCAAAGTTTACTCAATCAAGTTGCTTTTTTTATGGGAGCTCAGCTGACCAGCCTTGAGGTCAAATGTTTCTGCACAAATGGATGAGGAAAATCATCTGACAGAGTGTGACTGCCAAGCCATTCACAAAGTAGGTAAGGTCTATCTGATTATGGAATGAGGCATTAATTAAGATGAAGCTAAAATTCTTGGTCATGTGCCTCAGTACATGTGTTTTATAAAAATATGCCAATTTCTACCTTCTTTCAAAACATCTCCAAGTGCTCACATGACTGCTTGCCTCTCTCCTCTCCTGGACCGGAAGTGTTCCCCCGGAAGTAATCACGTGACCCGTGATGTCACGTGTGCTCCACGCTGGACCAGGCCTCCTCCTGATGGCCACAGGACAAGCCTGAAACACTCTGCAATCTCTACATCCGTGCAGCTTATGGATCTGGGACAAGGACTAGAGGAATTTACAGATGAGTCTTTGCTTGTATCCTTCTTGTAAGTGTGATTTGTATACTGTGCCATTAAAATAACCTTCTGAATATTGCACTTAGGTGGCGCTTCCTTTCTCTACCCTTTCTTATGATTATATCATATTTGTTTAGCACAGGAAAAGAAAGGGGCAGGGAGCAGAGTGGCACTGTCACTAGCTGACAGGCAGGGAGGGGGGAAAGGAGGATAGAGGAGAGCTGTGGATGATGGAGGCATGTAAACGGAACACAGTGTCAGGGCTCAGCAGCCATGATAAACCATGGTCAGTTTACAGGGGGGACGGCAGAACCTGGCAGGATCAGCCACCTATTTTATATGATACAAGGGGCCAAATTACACAGTACAAGCACTGTGCTGTTATTCCTGCTTTAGGGGAATATGATCTTTTTTTAGGTAACAAACCTAAAAAAAACAAGGTAACAAATACTTTAATAAGGGCACCTAACCTTGTGTCTACTTGGTCCTTCAACATTGGCTTATGCTTCACAGGGGCTGTGAGGGTCTTTAACCACTTCCGGACTGCCCACTGTATATATACGTCGGCAGCTGCTGCCATAACCGAGGTATCCAACTTTTCAGCAGTTGGTTTACGATAATGGTGGTCTCTGCGGCGCAAGATCACTGTTATCGGCGGCGGGAGAGGGTCCCCCGCCGCTCTCCCTCCGTTGTTTACAGGAGCTGTCGGTAGTGGTGGAGGCGATTGGGTCCTGTCACGCCAGTGGTATGGATACGAGTGAGGGCAAGATGGCCCCACCCGTCTCTATATCATAGCAGGGCAAAAGCAAATTCAAAATGTCACTTCTGCCCATAGCTCTTAACAAGGCATTTTTTTTTGTCATTTTTTTCAAATGACAAAATTTAATAGCAGGATTTTTAATAACAGCTTACCTGTAAAATCCTTTTCTTTGAGTACACCACAGGACACAGAGCCTTAATCATTACATAGTGGGTTGTATGGGTCACCAGAGGTGGTTGGACACTGGCACAACCAATGAGAACAAGTTCCCCTCCATATAAGCCCACCCATACAGAAAGTACCTTAGTTTTTGTAGCAAAGCAGTAAGGATCCTATAGAAGGGGGGGGGGGCTTGGTGTCTCGTGGTGTACTCAAAGAAAAGGTAAGCGGTTATTAAAAATCCTGATTCTTTATCGTACACCACAGGACACAGAGCCTTAATCATTACATAGTGGGACGTCCCAGAGCAATGCTCAATATGAAGGGTAGGAGACACAGATCAATCAGACCGCCAACAGGCAAGAAGCCCTAGACCGCTGCCTGCAGCACACTACGCCTGAAGGCGGAATCCTCACGTCCTCTTACATCTATCTGATAGAATTTGCTAAATATATGGACTGAAGACCAAGTGGCAGCTTTACAGATCTGAGCCATTGAAGCCTGGTGATGCACTGCCCATGACTTATTGCCCTGGTCTAGTGCGCCTTAACAGGAAAAGGAGGAATCAAATTTCTTAAACCAAAAGCTTGAATAATTACTTGTGGAATCCACCTAGCAATGGTGGATTTTGATGCCGGCTGACCCTTCTTGGGACCATCTGGCACAATGAACAAAACAACAAAACACAAAGATATCCAATAAGACCAGTCTATGGTGAATATCACTCGGATCACGGCATAAAGCACAGTACCAACAGGACACTCACACTATTACCAGCTAAACAATATTTTTTTTATGTAGACATTGATGGCAAGATAGTGTTGAAAGGCAGAATGGCTAAACACTTAGGGCCTAATCCACAAAAGGGATACGCCAGCGTATCTACTGATACGCCGTCGTATCCCTGTTTCTATCTATGGAACTGATCCACAGAATCAGTTTCACATAGATAGGCAGAAGATCCGACATGTGTAAGGGACTTACACTGTCGGATCTTAGGATGCAGTACCGCAGCCGCCGCTGGGGGCATTTCTCGTCGAAATGCCGCTTTGGGTATGCAAATTAGCACTTACGGAGATCCACGAAGCTTTTACGCTTCATTTTTTCTCCGTAAGTATTAGTTTGTCGTCGCAAAATTAGGGCTGCTTTTACAAAGTGTAAAGTTAGTACACCATGTAAAGTAGACCCTTCTTTCCCGCGACGCTGTCAAATTTATTTTGACATTTTTTTTTTCCCGCCGCATCTTTTTTTTTTCCCCGACGCAACTTTTTTTACCCGCCGCGATTCACAAAACTCGGCGTAACGTAAAACCGCGCAAAGCACGTCGGGAAAATCGCGTCGGGAGCATGCGCAGTACGTCCGGCGCGGGAGCGCGCCTAATTTAAATGGGACTCGCCCCATTAGATTAAGGAACGCCTTGCGCCGGACGGATTTAAATTACACCGCTCAAAATTTCTAGGTAAGTGCTTTGTGGATCGGGCACTTAGGTAGAGATTTTGCGGCGGTGTAACTTAAATGGAAAAAATTACTTTGCGCCGGGTTTTTGTGGATTAGGCCCTTAGCCACTGAATGACTCAAAGTAGATCTCTTACTATAAATTTCCATTTATAATTTTTACATTGTCAACTATGGATCCAAAATATAGATTAACATATTACACTTAGACTCAGATTTACGCAGTCCACAGAAGAATTTAACTAACCAGATATGGTAAGGGTGATCTCCTGAGGGGACACTGAGGATGTGGTTGGAGTGTTGACAGCAGCATGGGCTAAAACCTGGCTTAAACTGGAGTTATTAATGGTCAGTGTGATCTCATGTGGTCCATTAGATGAAGACACCAGACCTTGGGAAGTCATGACTTGGGAAAGCTCATGTCCACCTTGATGGGTAGAGAAAAAAAAAAGACACATGACATAATTTCTATTTTCTGAGCAACATAATTGGTAATTCAGATACAACTGTCAATATCACGTTAGTATGCAGAGATTTAGTCAATACCAATTTTCTACTTAATTTACTACACAGGGTACAACAAAAATATTCAGAACAATTAAGCTCTTTGATTAACTTCCTGACACAAAACTCTTTTTTCTGGTATTAAAGCAAATCTAAAACATTTTTCTATGGGTCAAAGATGATTGGGGGTAGCTACTAGCCAAAATATGAAATTTTATTGAATTATGCATTCCCTTGTTTGTTTTCATTAAGCACTTGCACAGTTACCCAGGCCAAAATGTTATTTTTATTTCTCGTACTGATTTGTCAGTTTTTTGTGTTGCCTGTGGGAACACATTGAAGCTTATAAATATTGAAATATGTAGTTCTTTTTGTTTTAATACTTTTATTTAGAGATGCCCACTTGACATAGAAAAAAAGAAGAAGCTCACAAGACGTCTGGTATATGCTTCCCAACTATGCTTTTTACAATGTCTGCAATACCTTTCCTGTCTGCAGCTTATAAGAAAACATTTTTTTGTCCAAACCCATTTTGGCATGTTTGATATTGAAATTAGCCAAATCTATTTTGTCAACCACACATATAATAAGTTTATAAATTTATAATGTATATATATTTGTTTTCAAATTAGGACATATCTGTCCATTTAACTTTTCATTAACAGAATGTTATAGCAAGTGTGAACAGATTTATTAAAATGACTGAAAAGAAAAGGAAAATAGCAGCACATTGAAACCAATACACCAGAATGTATGAGCTTTTATAAATGTAAGTGAAATATTAAAGAAAATACATAAATAAAATAAAGTATAACATTCCAATACCATTCATAGATATACATCAAATTTGACAGGTTTCCTTCACTTACATGTGTTGAATAGATGTAGCACTCTTAAATAAAAACACGTAGAGGCAGAAAATGCTTTCAGTTCCCAAAGAAAGAAGTACAATAACATACCACAAAAATCCTGGAGGGGTTGAGCCAGGGAATCCACTGGGGCCAAAGTATAGCAATCAACCCTTTAATTATCAAAGATTTTTGTGGTTTGTGATTGTACTTCTTTCTTTGGGCCTTTGGGTACTATACCAACACCCTCCTGAGGGCATACCGCCTTCCGGACCTCTGGTGGAGAACTGAGAGCATTTTCTGCCTCTACATGTTTTTATTTAAGAGTGCTACATCGGTTCAACACATGTAAGTGAAGGAAACCTGTCAAATTTGATGTATATCTATGAATGGTATTGGAATGTTATACTTTTTTCTATGTATTTTCTTTAAAATTTCACTTTTAGAATACACAATATTCTTGCTCAATCATTCCCTGAAGAAGGAGATACATATACACTCCGAAATGCGTTGGATGCAAGAATTTATTCAAATTAACATTCAATCAATATGATGATGTTACTAATACTAATAATACTGTAAATATGTTTGAACATGCTATGTATGTACATATACATGTGTTTTATACATATCTATTTTTATAAGAAAATATTTAATAATAAACAATTTAGTACTTTATATATGTTTCAAGAAATGTGTGCCTTTAAAGTCCACCACGAGGGGAGTTTTGTTTTCATCTAAATGTCTTGCAGGACAATTTCATGGTTCAGATAGTAGACGCACCAACTATAAAATAAAGCATTACTGGATCTACCGATTACCACCAATACAGACCTGATCATGGATGTGTAAATACGGGGCAATTTAGGAAACACCGATCACAGGTTAATTGGCTTCAGTATAATTCACAAAAATAGGAAACACAAGGGGAATACAAAGACACTGAATTTCAAAAGAGCCAACTTCCCTAAACTACAAACATTGCTAGAAGGCATGAATTGAGATCAAATCTTAGGAACAAAGATGGGTTTGCTTTAAGAGCATATTAACTGCTTGCCGACCAGCCGTCGTCATTCTACGGCGGCAGGTCGGCTCTCCTGGGCGAGAGCCCGTACATTGACGTCCGCTCTCTGAGTGCCCCCGCTCGTCCGTGAACCCCGTGCGGGTGCCCGGTGGGCACGATCGCCGCCGGGCACCCGCGATTGCTCGTTACAGAGCGGGGACCGGGAGCTGTGTGTGTAAACACACAGCTCTCGGTCCTGTCAGCGGAGGAAATGCTGATCTTTTGTTCATACAATGCATGAACAGAAGATCAGTGTTTCCCCTAGTGAGGACACCCCCCCCCCCCAGTAAGAACACACCCAGGGACATACTTAACCCCTTCCCTGCCCCCTAGTGTTAACCCCTCCACTGCCAGTGGCATTTTTATAGTAATCCAATGCATTTTTATAGCACTGATCGCTATAAAAATGCCAATGGTCCCAAAAATGTGTCAAAAGTGTCCGAAGTGTCCGCCATAATGTCGCAGTACCAGAAAAAAATCGCTGATCGCCGCCATTACTAGTAAAAAAAAATAATTAATAAAAATGCCATAAAAATACCCCCTATTTTGTAAACGCTATAATTTTTGCGCAAACCAATCAATAAACGCTTATTGCGATTTTTTTTTACGAAAAATATGTAGAAGAATACGTATCGGCCTAAACTGAGGAAAAAAAAAGTTTTTTTATATATTTTTGGGGGATATTTATTACAGCAAAAAGTAAAAAATATAAAAAAAATTCAAAATTGTCGCTCTATTTTTGTTTATAGCGCAAAAAAAAAACGCAGAGGTGATCAAATACCACCAAAAGAAAGCTCTATTTGTGGGAAAAAAAGGACGCCAATTTTGTTTGGGAGCTACGTCGCACGACCGCGCAATTGTCAGTTAAAGCGACGCAGACCCGAATCGCAAAAAGTGCTCTGGTCTTTGGGCAGCAATATGGTCCGGGGGTTTAGTGGTTAAATAAGGGCATTAGCCAATGCATCCTATCGCACAGTCTATCTTCCACTAGGACCCCCAGATCTTTCTCTATCCTTGCTTTGCCTTGAGGTTCTCCCCCTAGTGAGTAGTTTGCGTTTATGTTCTTAGTCCCTAAGTGCAATATTTTACATTTCTCCACATTAAACCTCAAAGTAGTACTTGGAGTCGCCTCAAAGTAGTACAAGTAGCACCTCTGGCCAAATGCAGTACTGCAAACACCAGCAGTGATTGTGGAACCAATTATCCGAGTTTCTATTGATTCCTATGGGGAAACTTGCATGTTTCTGAAACTAATTATGCTCATAATCCAAGGTACTACTACTGTACAGCCCTCTGTTTCTTGTTGTCAGGGCTGGGCTCAGCCCTTCCTTCTCTGAGCTGGCCGCTCAGCTGTCGGCTAATTGCCAGCTCCTATCTCTCCACAGTGACTCACCTGTTGATGATATCCTGCTCGTCAGTCCTGCCTACTTAAGCCGTCTAGCTCAGATGATCTCTGCCTTCAGCTTGGTCAACATCACATAAACTATCTTCTGTTGAAGACTTTCTTGGCTGACATTCCTTCTGGCTCCAGATCCTGCTTGCTGTTCTACTACGTTTAGCTCTGGCTCTCTGACATTTGGCTTGGCTGACTATACGATCCGGTTCATGAACTCTGGCTATGTTT
This sequence comes from Rana temporaria, assembly GCF_905171775.1. NCBI lineage: Eukaryota > Metazoa > Chordata > Amphibia > Anura > Ranidae > Rana > Rana temporaria. Next base: position 273,793,197 of record NC_053493.1, read on the forward strand.
TGACTACGCTTACTCTGTTTATCTTTTCATTATTAAACAAGTGTGATTTAACTGTACTTCTAGCTCGGTCTGATTCATGGTTTCTGACATTTGTCTGGTAAAAAGCCTAGGCATATGACATCATGCACAGTGCTCTCTCTCTTACTAGGAGAGAGAGTTTGCCAAGAAGGGATGGGGGATGAGTGATATGAGGGCCAATCAGAGCTGCAGGGCTGGAGGTGTGCCTCAGTGTAAATCCAGGAAGTGAACAAGCAGAAGCTACAGCTGCCCACAGTTAAAATGGTTGCAGCCAGACTCAGTGGAGGGAGATTTCTGCAGCATATTTGGCAAGTACAGAATCACAATATATATAAAATAATATGCAAAGTGGATGGAGGGAAGCTTCAGAATGGCAAAGATGTTTTTATTACAGATTATGTGAGCAGTCTGCAGTTCCTCTTTAAAGAAAGACTTCACTGAAGCCAGCAACTGTGTGATACAATGAACACTTCAGTCAGGACTATGTAATATACTATATAGTTTATAGAGTGCAGGGGTCAGGAGTATGTATAAAGTGCAGCAATCAACACAAGAAGGGAATATAGGGGGTGGGGGAATTGGGTTGGTAAAGAGACTGAGTGCATAAGAGGAGGGAAAGAGAGAAAGAGAGGGGGTGGTGGTAGTGAGAATAAAGTCAGCAGACATTTAACCAATATTGTTCGGAATGGCAATAGCACCGTTCCATGCTAGTTGCCATCATGACCGCTGTTCATGAGTGTATAGTAAATAAATATTAGTAGATGTTTTTGTCTAGCTCTGTTGAGTGGCAGATACACAAGAAACAGTCATGGAGAGAAAGGGGTGAAGTGGTTCTTGCAGCAAAGTGCCTGCAGAGGAGACTGGCAAAATATTGCTGCTATCTTTATAAGTAGAAACATAAGTGAATTGATCTAGAATCAAGAAACCCCCTTAAAAAGCCTTTGAAAAAAGTTGCCAGTCTTTCACATCCTGTAGAATGTACTAGCTCCACAAGCTGATTTAATTCCGCATTGCTGGGAATGACATCACCCGACAAGGAGTCAAGTAGTGGTAGCTTTCATGTAAGGCTTCTCACACAGGTAGTTTGCTTTATTAAAGGATAGAATAGATAATCCGTGCTGTGCATATTTCTAAATGCGGAGGTACTTGTAAAATGATAGTTTGAAGTGACTTTTCAGGGTGGCTCATAGTGTTGTGATGCTTTGTAGATGGCTGCAATGTGAAGAATCATGCTGGAAATTGACCGGGATGTTCACGGACAGCAGTGCAGTTCTATCCTGCAGTTACACGTGGATTAGTATTTTATTGACTGTGTACAAAAATCTGAGAACCAGAGTGTTAGCGAATGTGGTGGTAGAGCAACGCTCAGCAGACACTGAAGACTGCATCAGTCAAGTGTTGATCTTAAGACATAAAACATGCTGTGAGACAATGCTAAGTGGGCATGAGGGGTGGTACTGAAGTAATGCTTTTGCAGTCATTGTATTCCCCAAGGTGACTTTGCAGCTAAAAGACATGGTGCACACAGTCCAACAAGATCCTTAATGTCAGAGAAAGAACCATTTTAAAAAAAACTTGTTTTTGCCACTTGGGTCCAGGTTTATATTTTTTCCTCAGCCCATATGCAGATGTATGGCTTGTGCAACAGCAAATGAGTCCATAAGGATATAGGAGGGCTCTACTTTCCATTAATGATCATCATAGCCAACTGCGGAATAATTAGAGCATCTTGTAGAAGCCTGTGAGTTACTAAAACAAAAAATAGTGAAAACTTACTTGTGCTGCTGGAACGTAACACAGATTCTTGTTCATGGATAGGTGTAATAGTTAGGTTGGAGGAGGATGTTGTGCCAGGTTGCAGAGACAAGCTTGCTATAGGCTGAAGTACAACATTTGCTGGTACAGCGTTATCACTTGTGTGCAGAGTGCTGGTAGCTTGTACTGCACCAGAGTCTCCATGGAGAGCTTGAGGTATAATATTGCTATGCTGCAGAGTTTGCTGTAATAGGCTGGGATCAATCTAGAAATACAAATGCAAGAAAGACAAATATGTATATAAATGTTTACGATCAGGAATACAAAATATCACTGCTACTTTAATTTCTTGGGAATGTTGCTACCTGCAGTGTAATATTGTTGATCCCTGTGGCATCGATTCCAGAAATTTGAACATTTTGTCCAACCAGGTTGGCAGCCAGCTGTAGCTGAATTCCTTCCAGAGTGGTCAAGCTACAATCTGACAGTGACACTGTTAAATCCCCACCAGCTGTAAAATATAAGAAGGAAATACAAAAACATAACTTACACAAAATATCCCATTAAATCATGTTTAGTCCCAAGGTTCCCTAACCTTGCTACTCTCATGCCTTGTACACACCATAGTTTTTCCTGACGTGCAAAAAGCTGTTGTTTTTCCCGACGTGATTCCTCTCCAGCCTGACTTGCATAAACACATTCATGCAAAAAAACGTCCGACCAAAGCGCAGTGATGTACAACACGTATGACGGGACTATAAAGGGGAAATTCCTTTCAAATGGAGCCACCCTTTGGTCTGCTTTTGCTGATCCTCGTGTTAGTAAAAGTTTGGTGAGAGACGATTCACGCTTTTCAGTTTTCGCACTTTTCAGTCCGTTACAGCATGACGAATGTGACATCTCTATTCCGAACGCTAGTTTTACCAGAACGAGCGTCCCGTCTCATACTTTAATTGAGCATGCGGGCATTTTTTTGCGGGCATTTTTTTTGTCGAGAAAACTGCTAGGGAGCATACACATGACCGGTTTTCACGACCAATATAAACAATGGCAGTTTTCTCGTAGTGAAAAACGGTTGTTTGTACAAGGCATAAGGCCTCATTTACACCTGAGCGTAGCATTTTCAGGCAGAAAGTCACGTGATTTTGATGCGTTTTTGCCAAGATTTTGTACAGGTCAAAAGGTCACCAATGTAAAAAGCAGAAAAAGACCTGTAATCTGCCTAAAAAAAGTTTCAGAACTTGTTTGAGCTTCAGGCGTTTTGGGACTTCCGGTTTCAAGTATTTCGAAGTGGAGATGTGAACCATCTTCATAAAGAATAATAGATTTTTTTTCCCCTCCAGCGTTTTGTAGCTTCAGGTTTCAAGCTACAAAATGCTCAGGTGTGAATGGGGCCTTAACGTACAACAGTACCATCATTTATGATTCATCAGAAAATATATATTTTTATTCATTTGTTTTTATGTACCGTATTCTTTGCTCCATAAGACCCCCCCCCCCCCAGAAAATGGGGGGAAATGTCTGTGCGTCCTATGGAGCGAATATTGCTCTGTCCCTCCTCCTGTGACTGCACAGCTCTGTCTTTCCTCTCTTCTCTGACCACCGGGAACGGAGTGTGTTAAGCCGATGTGATTGCCGCTGCACAGCTGCTTGTATAGACCCGGACATCAGCCACCTGTCTGGCTCTGTTCCTCCACTCCAAACTGCATGGCATTGTCCCTCTCCCCCCTCTCCTCCCTGACCATCGGGAAAGGAATGTGGCTTTCCTGGGATGACCCTCAAGTATCTGCATCCTCCAAAAACTCCCCACTTATCTGACATCTAACAGTTTGAGAGTGGGAACCTCCTCCATACCCTCCGTGAATACCTCACTGTCTCTACACAGGCTCAGGGTAGGTGACAGCCAGCCATCCATCCCCCCAGAACTGCAGAGGCTGATATGCTAGTCGTGAGTTACTGGGAGTCCCAGGCTTCTCTCCATTTGATCATCTGGAAAGGATAAATTTGTCATTAAAGCTTGTTACATTTTACTTGAATTTTCTGGTTTATTGACAAAATACTGGATCAGAGCTCCTTTTCACCGAGTTGGCAGATCCAATGGAAATTCACCACTCTAATTATTTAATAAACTACCTTTTTTTTACATGGAACTTTTAGAGGCGGTTAACCATTACACAATGTGCAAGACTGTCATTTTTTCCCCCATATCTACATTGAGACCATTTGGTTCAGAATATATTTTTTCTTGTTTTCCTCTAAAACCTAGGTGCGTCTTATGGTCTATGGAGCGAAAAATACGGTAGGTTTGCATTTACTTTGTCACTATTCAAAAAAATGGTTAACTAATGTGCAACTAATCACACAGTTTTTATTTCATGGTTTTGTTTTAATAGGTGTTGGGCTTATTTATACATGCACCCTTGCTCCATTTACAACAAGATGCACAGTGAAGCTCGCAGTGTTCATATGATTCAGGGAGCAGGGTTTAGGGTTTGTTAGCTTTGAGTACTTGGTAGCAGTACAAATTGTAAGGCAATAGGAAAATCAGAGGTCAGCAGAACCTCATACTATTTGTGAGCTATTTAGTATCTCCAAGTGCATGGGCACTCTGACAAACAGGCTACCTTAATGTTTTGTAAAAACTGATACCCAGCTCAGAAATGTTCAGCTGTAATACACACACATAAACTGGAACGCAATTATACACAAACCCTTCATGTAATTTTTTGACCTTATTAGAGTACAGCTAATCAGGCAATAACAAAACATACGCAATACGTTACTCATCTACTATCTACTCCAATACGTCTGAAGATTGACTATAAGCTGCTGCTATGGATGCAAAGAAATGTGTAAGAACAATGTGAACTTAGAAAAATATACTGATTGTTGCACCCTGTTTCTAAATATTTTAATCACTATTTGTGTGCTCTTGACAACAGTAATACCTGATACAGATGCAGGAAGAATGGCTTGACCAACCAGTCCCTGATGAAGCAAACTCTGATCAAACTGGCTGGAAAGCACTGAGCCATTTGTGATAAAGACACTTGGGTCTGTGGAAGATGTGCTTAGCAGGTTTATTGGCTGAAGAGATTCCACTGTGCTGGAAGAAGTACTGGTTGCAGAGACCGTAGCTTGAGGAAGGTGCCTACGCGCAACTGGCCTCCTGACTTTTTTAGCATCTGATTTATAATGGCACTGTATGTGAGTTTTTCTACGGCCAGATGTCCGGAATCGCATGTCACAATGAGGGCATTTAAAAGGTTTTGCACCGGTGTGCAGGCGCATGTGTACTTTAAGACTGCCTTTAGTTGAGAAGGAATTAGCACAGACATGACAGTTGAAGAGTTTTTGACCTGTAAAAATATGCAAGAAATATTTTAATAAAAACAGGTAAAAAAAATTAAGGAAAGAAAGCAATTTTTTTGTACATTTATTGTTGACATAACATTCCACGTATGTAGTAGGAGTAGGAGTTATTTTGATGAGCGTTTTGCTTTAAACATGCTATGTATTTCATGTGATCCATATTGTTTGACTATTTTATATTTTTATTGTTATCACCTTAACTACTTGCCGACCTGCCGCCGCAGTTCTAGGGCGGCAGGTCGGCTCCCCTGCGCAAGAGCCTGTACAATAACGTCGGCTCTCTAAGCGGCCACTAGGGGCGCGTGCGCGGCGCCCCCCGCTCGTCCCGTGATTGCTCGTTACAGAGTGGGGACCGGGAGCTGTGTGTGTAAACCGCCCCCTAGTGTTAACCCCTTCCCTGCCAGTTGCATTTTTATTGTAATCCAATGCATTTTTATAGCATTAATAATCCTGGTATTATTGCACTAAATGAATATTGGGCAGTGGTTGTACTATGCAATCAACTATTGAGTGTTTTTTTTTTATCACATTAATTGTATATTCAATACTAAATAAACTAGTGTTATTTTATCTATACTAATAACGTTTTTGTTCATTTCTGATGCACCTTAACAGTTTCACATTTGTTCTGCTTTTTTGTGTGTTTTATATACTAAAGGGGTGTGGTGCTATACCCACTACTGTGATTTGCAGCATAGAACATTCCACACCTGTCAGACACTGAGTTAACCTGCTGCCATATATACCTGAATCATGCAAACTTAAAGCGGAGGTTCACCCTAAAACATTTTTCTAACATTACATTGTGCTCACTTGCAACATTGACAGTATGCGTTTTTTTTTTTTGCTGTACATACCGTCGTATAGCTATCCCCCCCCCCCCCCCGGCTTCCGGATAGTGGTTCCCGCGGGACTGGGCGTTCCTATGCAGCAGGTAAGTGATTGACGTGATGAAAAAAACTACCCCCCATCGCATAAGGAGCGTCACAAGTTGCCGAAAGAAGCCGAACTGCGAGTCTGCTCTATACGGCGCCTGTGCACCGACATTCAGCTTCTTTCGGCAACTTGTGACGCTCCTTATGCGACGGGGGGTAGTTTTTGTCATCACGTCAATCAATCACTTACCTGCTGCATAGGAACGCCCAGTCCCGCGGGAGTCACTACCCAGAAGCCGGGGGGGATAGCTATACGACGGTGTGTACAGCAAAAAAAAAAAAAAAACGCATACTGTCAATGTTGCAAGTGAGCACAATGTAATGTTAGAAAAATGTTTTAGGGTGAACCTCCGCTTTAAGTGGAATCTGCCTATGATATTGTAGGCGAGGGAGAGAAGTCACATAAGGCCACCAACAATGTGTGAGCCTGAATTATAGTTATATGCACCATGTTCAGTCTGTTTTTACTGGGGATCAGTTCAGCAGACATAACATAATTTTCCATCCATATAAACCCGAAAAACCGTAACAAAGTTAGACGTCGATGCGTTCTAATATACCGATACTCATTGCCATAAAAAATAAAAATAAAAAATCGGACGTTAAATACTAGAAAAAGAACACTTGTAAAAATCCTTTCAATAGTGTAGACAATATTTCAAGATCACTGGCAATGTAAACAATGTACAGAATTCTATTACTGAACAGATTTTTTGCTGATTAGTATAAAAACTGCTATTGCCATCCATGCTCAAGTCATAAAATATTAATGATATTTACAATAAAGCATAACAGTTAAACTGTGACAGAATGAGTTACCCCTGTTGATAAAAATAGGAAGGTCAAAGGAAAAATAGTCTAAGCATCCAAAATGTTAGAAAATGTGGTTGAGTAAGAAGTCCACGTATTTCAAGAATCAATATTCCAAACCATAATGAAAGCTTTGCATTTTTCTAAATAACATTAGCTTGCTGCTTCAATGTGTTTATCAAAGTAATTTCCTCAGAAAAGATGGTCAGACATGATCCTAAATTATTTTTTTCTGACCCCAATTCCAACATTTGTATTACTATTACAAAAAGCTCACTTTCATAATGGAAACATTTTGACTGCTGTTCATTCCATTGACTCGTGACACCATATGTATTAGCGCAAAGGCTCTTAGCTAGATAATGGCATCAAAGTCAGTGTTTTTTTTAATAGTAATGTTTATCCAAAGTTTTCTAACCTCAGTCTTTTGCTGCCTGTGCCTGTATCGACCCCATCAATTTCTTTTATTATTCATGTAAAGAAGGGATTCAGACAGAAACAATTCTCCAAGTTTTTGTTTTAGTTGAAATGTTGGCCTGCATACTAGCTGGAACTTCACTAAAAAGTCAAAAATGTTGCTGAATTATGAGGGCTGCACTCAGGATGGAAATTGCAACTCACTGCTAGAAACAAAGAAGTGGCCGCACATTGCAGGGAGATGTCCACAAATAGCAGTACTTTATTTGATTACAGACAATAAGACAGCACTGTGGACTAGGGATGAGCTTCGTATTCGAGCCGAACTCATGTTCGACTCGAACATCTTAAGTTCGATCGTTCGTTGAAATACGAACAAAAATTTGAGTTACATATCACAGACCATAATTCACTGCGGCATCGCTGGCTGATGATTGGTCAAGCATGCACTATGACCCGCATGCTTGGCCAATCACAGCTTGCAAAAAACGGAGAGCCATAATTGGCCAAAGCCAGTTAAGTACACGCCCCACACTATAAAAGGCCACCTGCAGGTCGGCCTTGTGTAGTGTGTTGTGGTGGTTAAGAGAGGACATAGAGTGTCATTTTTTGCAGGTAGATAGAGCAGACAGGCTAGTCAGTTAATGTTACAGTGTGTAGAAGATATATATACATCCCAGGTACATATATTTATACACTGTATAGTTTAGCTAGATCGGTTCTTCCTAATTTACTGGCAGGTGATTGTGCTAGCTGCAGTATTCTTACGTGGTTTATTGCCTGTGTCCTCTGTAGTTTGCACCTAAAGCTACTTGGTGTGTACTGGCCGTGTGCTCTGTAGTTTGCATCTAAAGATTCAGGAGCAGTGATTTTAATGATGCTTAACTGGTTGCCAACCAGCCGCCGTCGTTTTACGGCGGCATGTCGGCTCCCCTGCGCGAGAGCCCGTAGCTATACGTATCGGCCTAAACTGAGGAAAAAAAATCTTTTTTTATATATTTTTGGGGGATATTTATTATAGCAAAAAGTAAAAAAAATATATTTTTTAAATTGTCGCTCTATTTTTGTTTATAGCGCAAAAACTAAAAACCGCAGAGGTGATCAAATACCACCAAAAGAAAGCTCTATTTGTGGGGAAAAAAGGACGCCAATTTTGTTTGGGAGCCACGTCGCTCGACCGCGCAATTGTCAATTAAAGCGACGCAGTGCCGAATCACAAAAAGTGCTCTGGTCTTTGACCAGCAATATGGTCCGGGGGTTAAGTGGTTAAATAAAAAAAAAAAAAAAATGAAAAATTCCTTTAAATATTGTACCTGCTGGGTGTCTATAGTATGCCTGTGAAAACGTCTTTGAGAACCCGGGTCTTGCCTGAGGCAACATGTATCAATGGAAAAAAGTTTTAAAAACAGTCGTTTTTTCAGGAGTCCTGAAAAAAACGACCGTTTAAAATTTTTTTTTCCATTGATACATGTTCCCTGGGGCAAGACCCGGGTTCTCAAAGACGTTTTACAACAATAACTTGCATATTAGGCTTTAAAATGAGCACTTTTGAATTCGAATGTTCGAGTCCCATAGACGTCAATGAGGTTCTAAATGTTCGCGCAAACGTTCGGTCCGTGCAAAGGTTCTGGTGCGAACCGAACGGGGGGGTTCGGCTCATCCCTACTGTGGACATACCTCGTTGAAGCGCTGCACACAATAGCATGCTATTGTGTGCAACGCTTCAACGATGTATGTCCACGGGTTTCTCTTATTGTCTGTCATGATACAATAAAGTACAGCTATTAATTGGCATCTCCCTGCGGTGTGCAGCCACTTCTTTGTTCCTAGTTATCACGGTGGCGAGTCGTGCAGGCACATGCGAAGGAGAGCCGTTTTGGATCTTGCCTGTCACTTGCCTGGAGCAGCGGTAACTCTTACATTGTAACCTTTCTAAACTTAAAGCGGAGTTCCACCTAAAAATGGAACTTCCGCTTAACCCACTCCTTGCCCCCTTACATGCCACATTTGGCATGTAATTTTTTTTGGGGGGGGGAGTGGGGGCTTCAGGAGAAGTGGGACTTCCTGTCTCGCTTCCTCCTTCCACCGAGGGGCTGGTAAGGCGAATAGCTTAATCGCCTTATTGCAGCCCCTCCCTGTAGGCAAGCGCCTGTCCAATCGGACGGCACCACGAAGCTCGCGCATGCGCAGTGCCGCTCGCGCATGCGCAGTGGGTGCCCGGCCATGAAGCCGAAAGCTGTCACTGCCGGGTGCCCACACTAGGAATGAAGACGCCGGCCGGCGAGGGGGGGCGAGGAGCGGAGCCCCGGCCGGCGAGGAGCTGGAACCGTGGAGCAGGTAAGTGTCTGTTTATTAAAAGCCAGCAGCTACACTTTTTGTAGCTGCTGACTTTTAATAAACTTACAAAAAGGCTGGAACACCCCTTTAAAGTGATACTAAATCTAAAAACTTTTTTTACCTTTTGCAGTAAGGCAAAAATGTTTTATACTTCTCTGTCCTCCCCCTTACCTGTGTGAAGGGGAAGAGGCCTCTAAACTGAATAAATGAAATCTAACACATTTCTTCATCCAACAGCGCAGATGAACGAATATCCTGCTTTGGCCATTATATTCTTACAGCTAGCGTTGCTGGCTGTCAAATATACAAGTATCTGATTTAATGCTGGGCCTTTTAAGCCAATCATTTTCCAATTTAAGTATGTTGGACTGGAGGGTGCCAACAGGACCACCCATGGAGTGAAATTCATTCCATGTATGGCCAGCTTAAAGTGGTTGTAAAGGCAGAAAGTTTATCTTAATTCTATGCATAAGGATAATAAACCTTCTGTGTGTAGCAGCCCCCCAAATACTTACCTGACCCCCTCTCTATCCAGTGATGTAGACTAGTGCCTCGGCCGTCCAGGACTCTCCCTCTTGATTAGTTGAGACACAGCAGTGGTGCCACTGGCTGCTGCTGCTGTCAAAGTCAGTTAGCCAATCAGGAGTGAGAGGGGGCGGGACCAAACCGTGGCTCCGTGTCTGAAAGGACACATGGAACTGTGACTTGGCTCGGGTGCCCCCCATAGCAAGCTGCTTGCTGTGGGGACACTCGCCAGGAGGGAGAGGCCAGAAGCACCAACAAGGGACCGGAAAAGGAGGATCCAGGCTGCTCTGTACAAAACCACTGCACAGACCAGGTAAGTATAACAAGTTTGTTATTTTTAAAAAACGAGACTAGCATCATTTTAAGTAATCTACGACACGATCTTTGATTACTAAATCCTTTAATACCCAAGAACTTAAACAAACCTGATTTATCACTAGTACCTGGACACAGCACTGCAATTAAGTAACAGCTATAATCCATGTCTACAATGCCATTGCACATTTTTAAAATCATTTCACGTTATACTTTTATCAGAATATTATTTACTGTAAAAAATTGTTTAGCTTTGAATATATACATTTTGGAAATTAGCACAGCTTATCTAGCAACTTATCTTGGTGAAGAGGCATAATTAACTCCACAGAAATTCTATCGAGTAGGGGGTCTCCACTCAAAACCTATTATCGAACAGCATTTAAAGCGGGGGTTCACCCTATATAAAAAAAAAAAAAAAAATGTTTTCCCTCTAGCATTAAATTCGGCATAGTAGCGCGAGCTACAGTATGCCTGTCTGTATTTTTTTTATCCCCGTACTCACTGTTATATCGTACATAGAAGATTCCGGGGAATGGGCGTTCCTATGGAGAGGGAAGGTGATTGACGGCCGGCCCTGGCACGTCACGCTTCTCCGGAAATAGCCGAAATAGGCTTGGCTCTTCACGGCGCCTGCGCATAGCCTGTGCGCAGGCGCCGTGAAGAGCCGAGACCTACTCCGGCTGTCTTCGGGGAGCGTGACGTGCCAGAGCCGGCCGTCAATCACCCTCCCTCTTGCTAGGAACGCCCATTCCCCGCGGCAGACGGAATCGTCTATGTACGATATAACCGTGAGTACGGGGATAAAAAAATTAAGACCGGCATAGTGTAGCTCGCGCTACTATGCCGGATTTTATGCTGAAATGTTGTTCTGCAGGGTGAACTACCGCTTTAACAACAATTTTCAAAAACTTTAAATTGTTAGCTCACGTTTTCAGAAAACAATGAAAAAGGTGAACTAAGGCTATACACTCTCTCCACCTACCAGTCCCTGCTGTACTTACCTCCAGTGATGCCGGGCTGTCAGTGCCCACCCAGCCAGTGTAGCGGTACAAGGGTTTGAAACCCCCACTCTTCTCCATCTTCTCTGTGCAGCGCTTCTGGGTTGGATCAGCAGACAGACAAGTAAACTGCTCTGATCCAACTGTCTGTTCAGTGTAAATGAGCGCTAGCACTTAAAGTGGTTCTGAAGGCTGAAGATTTTTTATCTCCATGCATTCAGCCTCATTCAACAGAAAAGAGGAATCAGCACCACAGAACTACCTGGACAATTGTGAGAATGCTGCTGCGCAATCCTAGTAAAATACTAGAAGATAATGCAATAAGTTTGCAGTTATACAATTGTGTATATTCCAGAGTTTTGCTCTGCAAACTTATTTATTGCATTCAGCCGCATTGGCTGAGACAGCAGCAGGAGCCCATTGGCTTCCTCTGCTGTCAATCACAACCAGTGAATCAATGAGGAGAGAGTGGGGGGGGGCACTGCTCTATGGGGGGGGGGGTGAGCCATGGGTCTATGTGTCTTATGAAGAGAGCATGCAGTGGTGTTCCCAGGGCAAGTAGCTTTCTCTGGAGGCACTGCTCGAGGGGGAGGAGCCCCAGAGGGGGACCTGAAAAGAGGAACAGAGGTGCTCTGTGCAAAACCACTGCACAGAGCAGGTATGTATAACATGTTGGTTATTAACCACTTCAGCCCCGGAAGATTTGGCTGCTCAATGACCAGGCCATTTTTTGCGATACGGCACTGCGTCGCTGCGACATTGTACCCAAACAAAATTAACGTCCTTTTTTTCCCACAAATAGAGCTTACTTTTGGTTGTATTTGATTACCTCTGCGATTTTTATTTGTTGTGCTATAAAGAAAAAACACAATATTTTGTACTTTTTGCTATAATAAATATCCCCATTTTTTTTTTTTTTTTTTTTTAAAAGCTATTATTTTTCTCAGTTTAGGCAGATATGTATTCTTCTACGTATTTTTGGTAATAAAAATCGCAATAATCATATATTGATTGGTTTGCGCAAAAGTAATAGCATCTACAAAATAAGGGAAAGATTTATGGCATTTTTATTATTTATTTTTTTACTAGTAATGGCGGCGATCTGCAATTTTTATCGGGAGTGTGACATTATGGCGGACACATCGGATACTTTTGACACATTTTTGGTACCATTGACAATCATACAATGATCAGTGCTATAAAAATGCACCGATTACTGTGTAAATGTCACTGGCAGGGAAGGGGTTAACACTAGGGGGCGATCAAGGGGTTAATTGTGTTCCCTAATGTGTGTTCTACCTGTAGGGTGATGGGAGTGACTTAAGGAAATGACAGAAAGTTGTTCCTAGCTAGTAGGAACTCATGATCTGCCTCTCCTCTCCTCACAGAACAGGGATGTGTGTGTTTACACACACACACACACACACACACACGTCCCTATTCTGCCTCTCGTGACCACAATGACGCATGGCCGGTGGTCATTGCAACAGCTGGCCAGCACCCCTGCAGTGCGGTGGTGCGCGCGTGCGCCTGCTATCCTGCTTAAAGGAGCCAACGTACAGCTACGATGGCTCGCTGGATCGTGCCGACATGCCGCCGGCTGGTCGGCAAGTGGTTAAAAAACAAAGCTTTAATACCACTTTAAGTCTTTCTAATCCTCAGTCAAGTGTTTCAGAGTTTACACAGAAATTATTTTGAGAACTTGCATATCACAATTTTTTTTTATAAATAAGGGGACAATCAAATAATTTTGTAAGAATAGGTGCAGCACTTCTGGAATGGACCAGCGCTATTCTGATTGGTCAGCGCCTTTAACAAATAATTCCTCTGGTACATCCTGAAAGCAAAGGGAGAACAGCGAAGATTTCAAATCGCCAGACCACTGGACCAACTGCGTGGGCACTAACAGCTCAGCCTCCCTAGGGGTAAGACCAGCAAGGACCAGGGGGGTGGGGAGGATGTACAGTGTTAGTTCACCTTTTCAGAAAAAATTAAAAGGTGAACTAAAGACCAATTCACACTAGTGCAGTGACAGGCGTTTTATCACAAGGTAAATCTCCAGTGACTGCTAGGACACACGCCTGATACGCGTTAACGCTAGGTGCTTTTAGCTTGAGCGTTTTTTCATTTCAATGGCCAACAAAATGAATAAAGCCCCAAACGCTTAACACATCTAAACATGCTTGAAAAAACACGGCTTAAGAGCATTTTTGCAGCTGCTTTTCTCCTGCCAGGAGAAAAGCATTAAGAAGAGCCCCAGTGTGCATGAGGCGTGAAAGTGTCTGATGGTTGATTTGTTCCTGTTGCTCATAAGAACCAAATTCTTCCACACTGAGCTTGGAGTATGAAAGGAATAATCTCTTTACCCTTCATGTGCATCAATCATCGTTCCTTATTCAGACTTTTGATAAATATGGATTACAGTTTCCCCTTATCAGTTCATATTTTCAAAAAGTAACAGGATCTGAAACTCACTTATTGCTACCATTCCTCATTATGCACTCCTCCACCTTTACAAGCTTCAAAACAAACTTCTAAACCCAGCTTGACTCCTTCTAAAATGAGTTTTCCTGACACACTTTGCCTTCTATTATTAATAAACCTCTTCAAACCATCAGGGACAGTCACTGTGACAGAATGTGTTTTATCACCCACTCATTTCAAAAGTGTTATGACTTAAAAAAACTGAAACTTGTTTATCCATGTAAGACATCCCCAGTACGTGTGTCATATACTCAACAAACGATACAATAACATGCTTATTACTAACCTCCATGAGTTTTCACATGGGAATCCAGCGTTGACTTAACTGTAAAGGTCTTTCCACAATCTTCACATTTGAATGGTTTTTCTCCTGTGTGAATGCGTATATGCCTGAAAAGAAATGGATAAAATGTATATGGCCAGGTTAATATTTATGTGTTCCAATAATTTTACTTATCAATACATGAAAGCAGACATTTCCAGGGTGATAGCCACACTGATCATTATTAAAGCGGAGTTCCGGCCACAATTTCACTTTTTAAATATAAATACCCCTGTAATACACAAGCTTAATGTATTCTAGTAAAGTTAGTCTGTAAACTAAGGTCCGTTTTGTTAGGTTGTTACAGCATTTAGACACTTTATAAAATAGAAATTGACTGGGGCCATCTTAAGTGTGGGCATCATGAAGCCAGACTGTATGACTTCCTGGATTTCAGCCTTGCAAATCTCGCACATGCTCAGTGCTGCACAAGCAGTGTCAGATCAGGTTTCAGCACCTGTGCTGTCCAAGTCACATGATTGAGACTGGGGAGTGCACAGACTCCTGGTAAGTTACACCCACTACATTCCCAGGAGTCTGTGCGGTGCATTAAGCACCTAGGTGCAGGAAGTGGGAAGATTAACTATTCTGCCTAGCAACAACACTTTGAAGGCATCTAAAAAAAAAAAAAAAAAATTCGGAAAGGACATTTTTTTAAAACTACTGATGTAATGTTATATTTATGGGTGGAACTCCACTTTAACTGAGCCTTAACATTTACCAAACAAAATGGTTTATTGTGACATTGTTCTCAAATAACCCTAATGTTGATAATACATATTGCAAATTTCATTTTATCACAAATACTTTCAATAAGCTATTGATCCCCAAAAAATTAATAAACGGTTTCAGACAACCAATGTGCAACATTTTAACTATATTAAAGTGTATCTAAAACCCTAATATGAACATCTCTTATTTGCATCCTCTGCTAAATATATCATGCAAAGTGTTTTGTCATATATGTTTGACAAGTGTAAAATATACCTGTGGTATTTTTACCGGTATCTTGTGAGTGGATCCTTGCTCCCTACCAAGTAGGGGTTGTGGAGATGAGGAAGGGTCAGAAATGAAGTAGACAGGGCTGACGTGTTTAGGAATTCAGAACTGTGTTGTCATGTCTAAGTGGAAAGTACGAGCACACTATATTTCTGGTGCCTCTTCTGGCACCATCGTTAGCGATAAAAACAGAGAACAATATGGAAATGTGCTTGTATTTCAACTATTATTGTGTTTTGCCGTGATACACTTTAACCTCTTCAGCTCCGGAAGGTTTTACCCCCCCTCATGACCAGGCTATTTTGCTGCGATACGGCACTGTGTTACTTTAACTGACAATTATACGGTTGTGCGATGCTGTATCCAAATAAAATGTAAACCCCCCCACACAAATAGAGCTTTCTTTTGGTGGTATTTGATCAGCTCTGCTGTTTTTATTTTTTGCGCTATAAACAAAAAAATACAGACAACTACTTTCTGCTATAAAGCACATTCAATAAAAAAACATTTATAAAAAAAAAATAGAATTTCTTCATTAATTTAGGCCAAAATGTATTCTGCCAAGTTTTTGGTAAAAAAAATCCCAATAAGCGTATATTAGTTGATTTGCGCAAAAGTTATAGGGGCAGATCCACAAAGATCTGCACCGGCGCAGCGTATCTAAGATACGCTACGCCGCCGTAACTTACTTGGCTTTGTTTCTAATCCTCAACGAATTTGCGCCGTAAGTTACGGCGGCGTAGTGTATCTCTCGCGGCGTAAGGGCGCGGAATTCAAATGCGGCGGGTAGGGGGCATGTTTAATTTAAATGAAGCGCGTCCCCGCGCCGAACGAACTGCGCATGCGCCGTCCCTAAAATTTCCCGCCGTGCACTGCGCTAAATGACGTCGCAAGGACGTCATTGGTTTTGACGTGAACGTAAATGACGTCCAGCCCCATATCACGGACGACTTACGCAAACGACGTAAAATTTTCAAAATTAGACGCGGGAACGACGCCCATACTTAACATTGAGTACGCCACCATATAGCAGCTTTAACTATACGCTGGAAAATGCTGAACGAAAACGACGTAAAAGAATGCGACAGCCGCTCGTACGTTCGTGGATCGTCGGAAATAGCTAATGTGCATACTCGACGCGGAATACGACGGAAACGCCACCTAGAGGCCGCCGGAAAATTGCATCTTAGATCCGACAGCGTACTAAGACTTACGCCTGTCAGATCTAGCCGAGATACCGTCGTATCTTGTTTTGAAGATACAAAACAAAAATACGACGCGCAAAATTTGAAATTACGTGGCGTATCAAGAGATACACCGGCTTAATTTCTTTGTGGTTCTGCCCCATAGTGTCTACAAACTATGGGATATTTTTATGGATTTTTTTTGTACTGGTAATGGCAGCGGTCAGCGACTTATAGTGGCACTGAGACATTGCAGCGAACAAATCAGACACCAAGTGACACTTTTTTGGGGGACCAGTAACACTAACACAGTGATCGGTGCTAAAAATATGCTAAATGGCACTGGCAGGGAAGGGGTTAACATTAGGGGCAAATAAAAGTGTTAAAATTTACCCTAGGGAGTGCTTTCTAACTGTGAGGGGGTTGCTTTATCTGTGGGAAGACAGAAATCTGTGTTCCTGCTTAGCAGAAACAGATGATCTCTATCTTCCCTACTAACAGGACGGCGATCTGTCTTGTTTGCATAGGCAGACCGCCGATCTGCCTCTCTCGGGTACGAACATCTGTTCCACCAGACCCGCTGATTGGCTCCCGCTGTGTCCAAACACAGTGGGTCGCCGGATGCCGGGAGAGCAGGAGCCGCCGCCCCGCAGTAAATGTATATAGGGTGGTTGAAAGGGGTTAAGGTATTACAAAGACAAAGCTTTTCTTTTAGTTGTGGATAGTGTGTAGAGGAATTAGAACCCCTATCAGATTTTTATTTCAGTCTGTTCCCTGTTAGGGAGATTCACCCTATTTTCTCATGTTTTCTGTTATCACTGAAAGTTAAATAAAATCAAAAATTTTGAGCAGTCCTCAGAACAATAATAGAGGGAAAATCTTCCAATGGGGACACTAATTCTGGTGACAATCAGATATTCCCCCACTTTGGTGGAATTCTCTTTTACTTTCTTTTTTTGGCTATGAGGAAATCTCCCCAATAGGACACAACATGCCAGAGGTTATAACCCTACCTTACTTTATCCAAAGTGAAAATGCCTTTAGCCCTGGTTCACACTGGAATGATTTGGCATGCAATTTGACATGTCAAATTGCATGCCAAATCAGCGGCAATTGAGGTATCGTCCAAAGCGCCGCACCAATTCCCAAAAGTAGTTTCTGTACTACTTTTGGCAACTTCTGGGTGTGATTTCCATTGACATCTGTGCAAAAATCCACACAAATGGCTCTGAAATCGCCTTTAACTATTGTTTACAGTGTGAGTACAAATGTATTTTTAGGCTCTCTAGATCCATGTTATATATTTTTTTTTTTTTTTGCAATTTAAAATGGTCTGTGCTCTGTATTAAAACTCACTGGCCCAGTACACATAGGCATTAGGAAAACCATTTAGTTCACAAATAAAGATTAATGTATATTATCAGAAAGCGTTAAATTCAGTTTACACTAGTCGTGCTGCAAATTCTGGACCTACCTAGGCTGGTTTAAAAAAAAACATCACATTTGGAGCACTCTGGATCAATAGATTCTATGGTTGGATCATATGATTAACATTGGATGATTTAAAAAAAAAAAAATCTTTATCATTTCTATTCTTAGCAATCTACATGGTTTTGCAAATGCCCCCCTTCCCCTTTTTATTAAAGCGGTAGTAAGCCCGCTGCCGTTTTTTTTTTAACACCTGAAAAGCAAAAGCCATAATGAGCTAGTATGCACTGCATACTAGCTCATTATGAAATACTTACCTTGAAACAAGGTGTGAGGAACTTACCTGGTCCACGCCGAGGGAGATGTCATCTTGCCTCGGCGTGTCTTCCGGGTATAGCCGTTCCAGCGCTGTATTTGGCTGGAGCGGCAATGTCGTCACTCCCGCGCATGCGCACAGGAGACTTCTCCCCGGCAAGGTCTGACGGCTGACTGCAGCGGCGCATTGCGAGGGGAAAATCTCCTAAACCTTACAGGTTTAGGAGATATTCTTTATACCTACAGGTAAGCCTTATTATAGGCTTACCTGTAGGTTAAAGTGGTAGTACAGAATTTACTACCACTTTAAACTATATTTGTTACCATTAAAAAGTGGTATACAGTTTTACACTCAATTAAGACACTCAAAATTAAAAAAGATATATATTTTGTAGAAAACGTAGAGCAAAGTAGAGTATTTAGCACCCAGACAACAAATGTCGGCTCAGAGTGAATATTAAAAAAATGAAATCTTGACACTATAAAAGACAGGCCAGTGTAACCAATGCCATACCACAGAATGGGAAACTTTGATCCCTTTTTTTACCCTGGCCAGTGGAGAAAAAAAAAGTAGCGATAATGACAGCAAACAATGTGTAAAGTTATAAGACAGTTAATTTTAAAAGCAATGAAAGATGAAGCCCTGAAAGCTGCAAACTAACTTTCAGCCTGGTAAATATACCTATTAAAGAAACGGACTTGATATTTGTTTCAGTGTAGAACTCTGATAATAATCTACTTAGATTTTTATCATAACATTATTTGAAATGGATGCACAAAATAATCTATTCAAAACATGCTCAAAGCAATTGTGTTTTCAACAATGAAATTTTAGATCCATTTGCTTCATGCATGAATATCAAAAATAACAGGCGGCATATTTATTTTCCGAGTAAAAGCAATTGGATCAGATGAAGATGCAATCAAGACTGACTACTTGTAAAGTGGCTGCAAAATGATGTGACAAAAATATCTGATAATATCATGTATTGTGGAAATTGTTTTTAGTGCAATTCTAATTTCTAAAATGGTAAAACACAAGTCCTTAAAAGGAATGGAACATGGAATTATTCTTTACAAAGGTGATATAACCTCAATTATGGACAAGTGCAAAATGCTCTGACGGATGTAGTCATTATCCATCTACACTTTACGTACCTGTCAGCCTAACTTTATTAAGTTGGTTGATCAAGGATCGCTTTATAATATTTCTTATATTCTCTTTTTATTATTTATTTTTCCTTCCTTGCTATTCACATTGATCATTATTCTCATTGCATAAAGCAGGGGTGTCCAACCTTTTGGAGAGCGGGGGCCACTTAAGCAACTTGGTAACCGGTCGCAGGCCACAATGAGTGAAGCGGGTGGATGGCAGCCCACTCTATAGAATAAAACAAGAATGACCCCCTAAGGGTGGGACTTTGAAAGTGACCACAAACAATAATGTATAAAAAAAAAAAAAGGTATATAAATGTATTGTTCAGTACAAAATATATAGAAGTACAATGGAATACATTATATCCAGAAAAATATTGTTGCTGAGAATAGACAAGAAACTGCTCAAAGTCACACCCCACTCTATAGAGCACACTGAACTCTTTTTACATATGCCACTCCTTAGAGGTGAATAGAGGGTCTGATCAGGTCAGATGGACCATGTGGAAAGGGCCCAAGGCTGCTTTCACATTGATTCACTGTTGTTTACCAGCACCACAGGTTCACCTGTGGCTTTGCAGCAGGTTAGCTGCACTTTGTGCACTTTCAGAAAGCACACCAAACTCACAGGTAATAGAAGTCTCAGTGCAGGTAACCCGCAGGTGCACTGCTCTGTACAGTACATGTTGCCGAGAATGTGTTTCTAGCACGACAGCATCGCGCTGATTCTCTGCGACATGGTGCCGACATCTCGCACTCGCTGGAATAGACAAAGCACATTCCAGCGAGCGCGTCATAGAAGCGACGGGAGATCCGACTTGGATTCCCGCCAATTCTAGCTGCGGCATTTGGTATGCATCCTGAGGGAGAGCGGAGAAGACCCCCCGAAGAGCGGAGAAGACCCCCGAGAGCGGAGAAGACCCCCCGGAGAGCGGAAGAGAACCAGACGGCGGTGAAGAAGAAGCCCCCCTGCTAAAAGAGCTAAAGAAGACAGGGGGGGCCCCCGGAGCAGACTAATAAATTATTTTAAAACCCCTGTGTCGTGTGTTTTTTTACTTTTACACTTTACCTCCAGGTGAATGGGTAGGGGTACGATGTACCACATATTCATTCACTTAGGGTGGGGGGCCGGTATCTGGGGGCCCCCTTATTTGAGGGGGCTCCCAGATTCTGATAAGCCCCCCGCCCGCAGACCCCGAACAACCAACGGCCAGGGTTGTCGGGAAGAGGCCCTGTCCTTATCAACATGGGGACAGGGTGCTCTGGGGTGGGGGGGCCCCACAGTGCGCCCCCCTGCCCCAGAGCACCCAACCCCCCCATGTTGAGGGCATGCGGCCTGGTACGGCTCAGGGGGGGGGTCCTCGCTCATCCCCACTCCCTTCCTGGCCGGCCGGGTAGCGTGCTTTGGATACGGGTCTGGTATGGATTGTGGGGGACCCCCCCACCTCGGTTTTTTGGCGTAGGGGGGGTCTCCTTACAACCCATACCAGACCTAAGGGCCTGGTATGCTCCTGGGGGGGGGCACCCATGACGGTTTTTTATTTAAAATTTGGCGTGGAGTTCTCCCTCTCAGGATGCATACCAAATGCCGCAGCTAGAATTGGCGGGAATCCAAGTCGGATCTCCCGTCGCTTCTATGACGGCTTTGTCTCCATCGCGGCAAGCCAGCTCGGCGCTGGCTCCCGCGATGGGGCTCGTAGGTGGTCAATCTCGCCGAGAAAGGGAGCGAGATTGACACAATATCGCAGTCACCTACTGTACCTGTGGATCAGTTTGAAAGTAGCCCAGTAACCACTGCAGAACAGATATGCCCATATATATACTGTGATTTTAGTAATAAACTTACCTTTAATAACACTATTCTATTCTACTCCATTCCAGAGCAGTATGTCGCGGGCCACATCAGAGGGCTCCGCGGGCCACTGGTTGGGCACCCCTGGCATAAAGTCACATAAGACATTTGATACTGACCTGAGACAAGACTTAGGCCTCGTACACACGATAGGATAGCCAGAGGACAACGGTCTGAAGGACCGTTGTCTTAGGTTAACCTATGAAGCTGACTGATGGTCCGTCGTGCGTACACACCATCAGTTAAAAAAACGATCTTGTCAGAACGTGGTGACGTAAAACACAACGACGTGCTGAAAAAAACGAAGTTCAATGCTTCCAAGCATGCGTCGACTTGATTTTGAGCATGCACAGGTTTTTAACCAATGCTTTTGCATGCTAACAATCGGTTTTGACCTATCGGTTACCAGTCCATAGGTAAAATTTTAAAGCAAGTTCTCATTTTTTTAACCTAAGGTTAAATAACCTATGGGGCCTACACACGATCGGTTTGGACTGATGAAAACGGTCCTTCAGACCGTTGTCCTCTGGCTATCCTATCGTGTATACAAGGCCTTACAGGTCTCCTCTCAGCTCTATGGTTGGACAGTGACAGAAAAAGCACACTGATAAGCTCATCTCTCTGTCACTACACCTATCAGCATGCTTCTTGCACTGCAAAACAGATGTTTGGCTCCTTGTGCTTCTTTGACTTACCCCAGACTGTGCTTTGCTGTACATGGACCGCAAGAGACTGATAGCAGGACAATTTCAGGTATTTATAAATACAGAGCTGCATAATTCTGTGTATCGTATATCCGTCTAGAGTTCAGTTTTAAGCAACTGCATTTTTAAACTATGTGATCCGGTGTGGACAAACACAATGTGTTTGTGACTTTGGGGTGTTCTTAAGATTGCACTAATAGCTGCTGCAGATCACAAGAGCAGTGCAATTCGAATGCGGTGTGAAACACGTACCGAGTTGCAGGGTTTTAAAGGGGTGGTTCCCCTAAAAATAAACTTTTGACATTGCATTTGCTACATTAATTACAATTAGAATCGGCTGGTTTTATTGAAAAAATACCTCCGTACGTAGCGTTTGCTATATTCGTTCCCACCGCCACTTCCGGGTACGATGCTGGCGGTGGGCGTTCCTAATTGATGGACAGGCATCCGACCGACGCATCCATCGCGTCACGAGATGCCGAAAGAAGCCGAACGTCGGTGCGCATGCGCCGTATAGAGCCGCACCGACGTTCGGCTTCTTTCGGCATCTCGTGACGCGATGGATGCGTCGGTCGGATGCCTGTCCATCAATTAGGAACGCCCACCGCCAGCACCGTACCCGGAAGTGGCGGTGGGAACGAATATAGCAAACGCTACGTACGGAGGTATTTTTTCAATAAAACCAGCCGATTCTAATTGTAATTAATGTAGCAAATGCAATGTCAAAAGTTTATTTTTAGGGGAACCACCCCTTTAAGCACTGCATTATTGTGCAACTGGCTAACTGCATACTGAATATAAAATATGCTGGATTCAAACAGCATTATTTAGAAAATTAGTTTAAAGTGATTATAAACCCTTACATAAGTCCACTAAAGTGACAAGCCTCAGGTGATACACAGTGATGACACAAATCCTCCTATATAACCTATACATGTTTATCTGCAGCCTTCTCTCACCAGAGCCCTTTAGTACACAAATCAAATGGTATTTCTCACCTTACAGAAGGCATATGTTAGGATGTCACATCACACACTGAACAGCACAGAGAGTTGAGTGTAATCTGATATCTGAGTGGATGAAGAAGGCACATCACCCTCTACATAGCCTTAATGGGAAAGTTGTACAGTACAACTGGGCCTATGGTGTGGAAAACTGTCAGAATTGATAAATGCAAATTGCAGAGGAAGGAGAGAACAGCCAGGATCCATACTAGGTGCTATGGGTTGAGCTAAGTACATGTTATAGAAGGATATGCTTTTGGTAAAGTAGAACTATAGGCAAAACTTTATTTTCATTTTGGATAGAGTAAGGGAGGGTTATAACTCCTGTAAGATTATTATTTGTTTACCATCTGTGTCCCATTGCAGATATTTCCCTTCACTTCCTGTACCACAAACAGGAAATCCCTGGAAGTTAAGGGAATTCCTTGGGGACCCCCGGGTCACCAGAACCAGTGTCCCTATTGGAAGATGTTCCCTCTATTACTTTTCTGGGGACAAACCTAAATTTGGGATTTTCTTTTACTTTCATTTTCAACTATGAGGCACTGGACATTTTTGGACACTTTTTACAGCTGCTGTTTTTGGCTTCAGACGTTTTTTACTACAGTCGATAAACTTCCCAGCATGTTATCCTATGTGTCCATGCACACATAGGCTGCTATCAACTGTTTTTGGCTGGATTCTGAGAGGAGTTTTTCAGCTGTAAAAACACTCCATCGTCAAACAAAGTCTAAAAATTAAGATAAATGCTCAAAAATGTGCCTCACGAGTGTTTAAGGTTTTTGATTCCTTTGAAAAGAAAAAACGCTTAAAAAACTCTAATGCTAAAAAAACTTTATTGCAAAAACTATTAAAAACTCACTGCAAAGCTACTGGCAGTTTTTTAACATTATTTTAAGGTCCAGTGTGCATGAGGCCTTATGGTAAACAGGACAAATAGAGAGGGTAAATCTCCCTAATGGGGGCACAGTCAGCAATGACAACAGACAGGTGTCTTAATCCCTCTTCTAACCATTTTAAGTGTGTTTAATTTATATTGTGATTATATACAATCTTCAAGTGACGACTGCTTAACAACATGTTACACCCTAAACCAGGCCTCGACAAAATCCGGGGAAGCCTGGGGAAGCTTAGGGCTGCAGAAGGGCGCAAAGCCGCGGCCTCAATTACCAGCCGGCGCGGGATCACGGTGGGCCCGCGCCCGCCAGTAATTGAGGCTGCAGCTTTGCGGCCTTCACAGAAGGAACTTGAGACCAGTAGAAGGCCGCAAAGCTGCGGCCTTAATTACCGGCCGGCACGGGCCATTTAGAAGGAAAATTTAAGGAAAAGGTAAGTGAACCGGCAATGCATTAGCTTAAAGGAACCAATTTAGAAAATAAAAGACGAACCTTTACAACCCCTTTAAATTGGAAACACTTTTTTTTTTAAAAGGTAAAAGGTTTTTGTATTCTTTTTCAGGTTTGCTGACAATTGTATCTTTTTTTAATGTATTAATGAGCACCAAGGTTGTACACATGTTAGGCTGGCCATATACTGTGTAACTTTTGGCTGGTTGCTGATAAACTGGCTTGCATTGTGGGTGGCCTTGACGCCCCCCCTCCCGTAAGACATTGTTTAATTAAAAAAATGAAGGAGCTGGGAGGAAAATTGTTGTGTGTACATCTAATGATCTTTTGAGCATTCTGACAGCTACACCAACAAAATAGGACATGCCTAGATTGTTTAAGTAAAACAATTTAATTTTCTTGCAAATATACTGTACTGTGTGACCATGAAACTTTAGAAAACTAGGTAGTCAGCGAAAATAGTAGGCTAAGAAATCCTGCATTGAAGCCACCATTTAACCACTTGACACCCGCATGCTGTCATATGACGTCCAAAACGGGGACCTGTTATCCTGGGTGGACGTCATATGACGTCCTGGGCTTTGCGGGGGGATATCTCAATGATGCCTGCACCCGGAGGCATCATTGAGATATCATTTTTTAGCGGCGGCGATCCTGCGCACCGTAAGAACGATCATAGCGGCGGTTCCGCCGCTAGATCGTTCTCACAGGCGGCGGGAGGGGACATCCCCCCCCTCCCGCCGCCATCCGGTGCTTCTCCGGGCTCTCCCGTCCCACCGGGGGCCCGGAGAGATGATCGCCGTCCGCCGGATGTTTGCCATAGAGAAGACTGGTGACCATCTGGTCACCAGTCATCTCTATGACCGTCGGAGGCCCGGGCGCGATGTGATGACGTCACGCCCGGGTCCCCGTAAGTAAACAAACCGCAATTGCGGCTAGTTTGAATGAGATCTGTGAATTTTTTTTCACAATCTCATTCTTTCCAGCCTGCAGGAGAGATGTGGGGTCTTATTGACCCCGCATCTCTCCTTAAAGAGGACCTGTCACACACATTCCTATTACAAGGGATGTTTACATTCCTTGTAATAGGAATAAAAGCGATTGAAAAAAAAAAAATGTAAAAAAAAGTGTAAAAAATAAAGAAATAAGTAAAATAAAAAAGAAAAAATAATAATAAAAAAATTTAAATGCCCCTGTCCCCGGTAGCTCGCGCTCAGAAGCGTACGCACACGTAAGTCCCTCCCACGTATGTAAACGTCGTTCAAACCACACATGTGAGGTGTCGCCGCGTGCGTTAGAGCGTGTGCAACAATTCTAGCACTAGACCTCCTCTGTAACTCTAAACTGGCAACCTGTAAAAAAAATTAAGTGTCGCCTATGGAGATTTTTAAGTAACGAAGTTTGGCGCCATTCCATGAGTGTACGCAATTTTAAAGCGTGACATGTTAGGTATCTAGTTACTCGGCGTAACATTATCTTTCATATTTTACCAAAAAATTTGGCTAACGTTACTGTTTTGTTATTTTTTAATTTATGAAACCATTTTTTTTACAAAAAAAAGCTGTTTGAAAAATGATTGCGCAAATACGGTGCAAGATAAAAAGTTGCAATGACCGCCATTTTATTCCCTAGGGTGTCTGCTAAAAAAACATATATAATGTTTGGGGGTTCTGAGTAATTTTCTAGCAAAATATAGAGGATTTGTACATGTAGGAAAGAAGTGCCAGAATAGGCCCGGGAAGGAGGTGGGTTTTAAAGCCCGGTATTGAAGTGGTTAATCAGTGACTAGGCTGTTTTTTCCAGGAAATTCGGAATTGAAGGAGAAGCTCCCATATGGGGATAAAGTCTGCAATATAAACCTGACAGGCTCTATACTCTAGCCAAAATGAAAAAAAAACACCCTCTGGAGTTGGACTTTAAACAGAGTTGCTTCACTCAATATATAAATGTATATACAGTATAAACACAGACTCTTTCACAATTCATTTAGTAACAAATCAACTAAAGAAATAAATGAATACATGCAAATCCAGACACTTCTGCCAACACTAGAATTATCTAATGATTCTACACGTCATTTTTGAATGCCAAAACTACTTTACATATACTTCTAATATGAGCTGGCATATTTGCCAAGCCATGCAGACATATCTGTCATTAGGCAGGGCTAATCTGCATTTAGTGCATCTTGTCTTTGGTTGAGAAAGAATGCTAAGCTCAGCTTGTGCACATCACTAGAGAACCAGTCAGACGTCAAGTAACTGGCACACTGTTGGAAATTCATTTAGATTGAGATCATGAGCTTTTCAATCCAATGCTTTTTGTGCTCAAGATAAGTAGAACTGCTGTAGAATGTGTGCCATCATGTGATTAAATCCATGTACAACCCCAATTCCAAGAAGGTTGGGATGTTGTGCTAAATCTACATAAAAACAGAATGCAATGATTTGCAAATCTTATAAACACATATTTTATTCACTACAGAAAATGGAAAACATATAAAATGTTCAAACTAAGACTATACCATTTTAGGGGGGGGGGGGGGTAATTTAGACATTTTGATGGCAGCAACATGTCTCAAAAAAGTTGGGACAGGGCAACAAAAGCTGGCAAAGTAAGTGGTGCCAACAAGAAAGTTGATAAAACATTTTGTAACTATTAAGGTAATTGGCAACAGGTCAGGTATGTAGATTTTACACAATGTCAAAACTTTTTGGGATTTGGGGTTGTACAGTAAATATATCAAATGGGACAAGGCCTCTAAAATTTTAGCGTAGAGTAAACTTACCCAAAGTCACCTCCCTTAGACACTATTCATTAACCACTTCAGAGCTCTCACACCTGTACACTCTCTATGGACCAGAGCAATTTTTACATTTCTGCTATTGGCCTGTTTATTTAGCAATAACTTTGTCATTGCCTAAAGGATAAGTTTGCCATTTTAGTAAAAAACTGGGGCCCTGCTGCACATATCGGCTGTGATGTCCTGTGCTGCTGATGTAGCCGTACATACATTGTATACTGCAATACACAGCCCCTGTGTGAATATTCATCATAATGCCCACAATGTCAAGCACTCATTGGTCTCCGCAGCCACTGGCTGACCAATGAGAACTACATCTGAGGCGGCTTCTTCCAGTAAGGTGTCCCAGAAGAAAGAATCACTTAACATTGGTCAACTCAGCATAGTCAGGATCTGATCTTTAAGAGTATTTAGGTCTTTTTTCAGGTCAAGACCTCATTGCAGAGTAATCTCTGGGATTGAAGTGCATCTTTTTACACCACAAGGTTGGAATCACAGACTCAGAAACCCTTTCTGTCCTTTAATACTTGTGTTTCAACAGCTATGTGGTTAAAGCCAGAGACTGAGAAGCAGGATGAAGTAGAGGGCTTTGAGAGTAAAAGTATATGTCTGTATACCAGGTTTGTCTAGGCCAATTTTTGTCACTTAACCACTTAATCCCCGGACAATATTGCGGTCAATGACCGGGCCACTTCATGCGATTCCGCATTGCGTCGCTTTAACTGACAATTGCGCGGCCATGCGACGTGGCTCCCAAACAATATTGGTGTGCTTTTTTCCCCACAAATAGAGCTTTCTTTTGGTGGTATTTGATCACCTCTGCGGTTTTTCGTTTTTGTGCTATAAAAAAAAATAGAGCGACAATTTTGAAAAAAATTAATATGTTTTACTTTTTGCTATAATAAATATCCCCCAAAAATATATAAAAAAATGTTTTTTTTCCCTCAGTTTAGGCTGACACGTATTCTTCTACATATTTTTTGTAAAAAAAAAAAAAAAAAAAAAATTGCAAGAAGCGTTTATTGATTTGTTTGCGCAAAAGTTATAGCGTTTACAAAATAGGGGATAGTTTTATGGCATTTTTATTAATATATTTTTTTAATATATAAAAATGGTGGCGATCAGCGATTTTTATCGGTACTGCGACATTATGGCGGACACTTCGGACACTTTTGACACATTTTTGGGACCATTGGCATTTTTATAGCGCTCAGTGCTATAAAAATGCATTGATTACTATAAAAATGCCACTGGCAGGGAAGGGGTTAACACTAGGGGGCGAGGAAGGGGTTAATTATGTTCTCTGGGTGTGTTCTAACTGAAGGGGGGGGTGGGACTGATATGGAGAAATGACAGATCGCTGTTCATACATTGTATGAACAGACGATAAGTAATTTCTCCCCCTGACAGGACCGGGAGCTGTGTGCTCTGTAACGAGCGATCGCGGGTGCCCGGCGGTGATAGCGCGCCCCTATTGGCTGAACGGCGAGATCTACGTGATCTCACCCAGCAGAGCCGACCTGCCGCCATATAACTGTAGCAGCTGGTCGGCAAGCAGTTAATTAACCTAAATTAACCTGAATCCCCCAACTTTGGTATATTAGGTGAACATCTGGATGAAGAGCCCATTTCCCTTGATCCAGGCAATGGCGGCTGAGATAATTAGCTTTCCAGTTGTCAGCGCTTGGGATGTAAACCACAGAGATCTCAGCTGCCATTGCCTGGATCAAGAAAAATGGGCTCTTCATCCAGGAGATGCTAAATGAAGTCCAGGCTTTGCACGTCAATGTGGGCATCCCCCAGATGGTGTCTTCAGGGACTGGGTTCCACAGAGATGGATCATGAGCCTGGACCTGTATAGCACCCTGTGGCTACTTCAACACATTGCACAGTGCCAAGGTGAGCATCCATGGAAAATTCAGTGCCCAAAGCAACATTACAGACTGTCCCCATGAGGTGGAGTCTGGCTCCTATGGTTCTACTGAGGTTGCACCGATCCAGATACACTGCTTTTATGCTCATATTAGAAGACAGTTAAGGCTTGATTGAAACATCTAAAAATGCAACAAAGAAAAAAATTTAACTAGTTAAGCTAAGAGTGATTTTTTTCTGTGAAGGAGTAAAGGTCCATCACCTTCAGACAATAGTACAAAACTGAGGACTCATGAAGTGGGGTAAGGTTATAGGGGAGGCACCCAGGCAGTGTCTTCAAAGTTTTTCCAGTGCCCAATCACCTGAAGGTACACGCCTATAACCCATGGTGCATGTGTCCTGTACTCTACTATTAAAAGATCCCATTTTCTTTCTATTCTATTAACAGGATGTCTTCTACTTTTATGATATCCAAAGGCAGGTCAACTGAGGAGGTGTGCAACGACAAACAAAACCGTAACAGGCCCCAATACACCAGAACTGGGGGATTGCCAGCATCCTAAAGAATTGCCTGAAGGGCCTTGCACCCGATGCAAGAAGACATCCTGGATTTTGGCATTAACCACAGATTCAGAGTCTTTATTGTTCAACTGGTTATAAGCAAGGTAAAAGACAGCCAATACATTTCAGGGTGCCACACAATCCCCTTTAACTAGGCCTGGATGAAACGGCAGAATTGTAAAAGGACTCAAAAGCAGTCCTAAGCAGACAACAGTTAGCACTGGTGTTCACAGTAGAAGTGTAAAAAAAGCTCTATTCCACTTCTATTATGACTTATAGGGGGACTTGAGTTTGGACCTCGAGGTTGAGGTTATAGAATAACCCAATGGAATGATTACAAACTGAGCCATAGCCTTCTTTTGTTGAGGAAGATGGGTACTTTTGCCACTGGCGACATCCTTGATGAGGGCATCTGGGGAAACCTTGAAGATGTGTTGTCCTTCGAAAGGCATGTGAAGTAAGCAATATGCAGCCTAACATTTGAACAATGTTATGTTCACTGGTGGGAGATGGAGTGGGAGACTTCTAATAACTACCCTACACTGTAGTTCAATTCTGCAGACATGGTCATTTTCCAAAGTGTCCCCTCATCCCCTCTAATGTCCCTAGACCAGTCAGCTAGAATTCGACAGGTTAAAGTCTTGGCCAAGACCTGTGGCCACATTGGCCCTTCCAAGCAGAAAATAATTCTAGATAGGGCTAAACCCACAGAGAAGGCAGGCCACTTTCTAACAAAATATTCCTCAAATTTGTACAAGGCTGGTAAATGCTTGGTAGGTACAAAAAGTTTGTCAGGATTTTGAGTCTACCCAAATGAATACTGAAAACAGCGGGTGCCTTAAAAACATCTTCTAGAGCCTAAGCTTGGGACAACACTTGTAGAGGATAGATGGCCTGTTTCTTCACAGCATCAGCTGTTGAGAATAACCAGCAAAGGGCATGGGGGTGACAGCAACAGAGGAGGACAGGGCATACTACACACGCCCTGTGTATTTCAATGAAGTTTGAATGTATGTAGAATGCCCAGTGTCGACAACAGGTTAAGATAAAAATACCTTAGTAATATTTCCAGTTTTCTAAACGCATAAAATAATCTTAGTTATACTACCCATTTTAATTATCCCACAGCACTGCCCCCAGATTCTAGGCTGTAGCTCTAGTTCTTTGAATTTCCAAAACACAGCTGTCAAAATGAATTATTACAAATCAATCAGGAATGGTTATTAGTCTTTCAACAATAAAATATAAGTAAATAGTGTATACCTAATCAGGTCACTGGGCTTCTTAAAGCTTTTGGGGCAGTACGTGCAGCAGTTAGCAAATTTGGGTTCAGTTTCCATTTCTGCTTGTTTGTCCTTGATTTCACTTATACGATCTTTCTCTGCCGCTGACTGCACCAGTACTTTCTCAGAAATAGTGGCTCCGTCTCTAGGTCGAATTTTTGCCAGTTCAGCGGTCTCCTCCTCTGTGAAAGTAATGACGCCATGGCGGGACTTTCTTGATGCTAGTCTCTCTGAATTCTCCTCATCTTCCTCAAGACATACATCTACTGTAATAAGTAAAAAAAGAACAGTTGACTTTTGTATTTGTTAGGATATTTCCCAATGTACAACCAATTAAAAAATTAACCAGTAAAAAGCAACATTATGCTTGAACAGTATGCAATGAGAACAGAAACTAGAAAATTAGAAAATCTACACATAAAAAATAAAAAACCATATCTATCATTTGACACAAAAAAAGATGTAGAAAGAGACTTTATGTAATAGCAAAACCTAGCCTGACAATAATTTCTGCTACAGGCAGCTAATAGGAAAAAGCTAGTCACACTAATTCTCACTTTTAAAGCGGTCAGTTGAAAATTCCTGGGTCTGCAAATAGATCTGAGTGCAAATTGAAGTACATGCAGATTGAATTTATTTAAAGTAACTTTGGACAGAAGAAGCCTGCTACTAGGAGGATTTATTTTTGAAAATTGGAAAACGGAAATGTCAATATAATCTTTTCTTAACCACATGAGTCACAAGGAGATGAAGAAAAGCACACGTGATATTCTATAGTACAAGACCGAGAAAATGCTTCTTTATTATTCTTGAACATTTCTACCCTTTTTCTAATATTCTATATGCTCAAGACAAAGCTGATAATGTAATATATATTTCAATCAGTGTGTGGGCATCATCATTGCAGTCTGTTGAAACTATTGCCTGTGACTCAGGTCCCTTTTAAAAATGGACCTGCTCATACTGGTCATTAAGTCAGGTAGGGGACACCAGTGCATCCTTTATATGATGCATTGACATTATACTCAATATCTCAATGCTGTTCCTTTAAGCTCATGGCTCAAGAGACCCAACAAGTTTTAACAGGTTGGCGAGAGTATAACATTTCAACATAGGGAAGAGAAAGTAATAAAAAATTATAAACGAGGGGAAAAAAAGAAGAATTCCAGTGCTGACCAATAGGCCTGAGGGATTCTGAACTCAGGAATACAGCTGCTCAGCATGGTTGCCATTCAGAGAATGCTCTCCATTTTCCAAATCAGTGCAAAGTATTTCCTTTTGGACGAGGCGGAGGTGGGAGCAGTGATGTCACATCTTCCACCTCATCCAATCAGAGAACATTTCGCATTCATTTGGAAAACGCAAAGCATTCTCGAATGATGCAGTTGCGAGCAGCTGACCTCCTGTGTTCACAATGCATTAGTCTAGCCACCAAGTATGGGATACGGAGCAAGTGGAGATCACTGGAGTAGCAGTGTCTACTTCAGTGATTTTCAGTTTCCAGGGACATCAGCCAGGTCCTTAATCTAATCTCTGGAAGTCCATAGACAGGCAATGGCAGAGGAGATACAGACATTGTTAGATCATGGGTTTATAGAAAAATCTAAAAGTAAATGGAGTAGTCTTAAAGTCCTAGTTGCCATGCCAGGTGGTTTCTTAAAAGTTTGTAATGACTTCAGAAAAATCAACCAAGAGTACAATTTTTACACTAACCCTATGCCTCAGGTTGCTGAACTGATTAGGAATTTAGGTCTAGCCCAGGACCCTTCAACTTGCTAGGGGATAAGACCCCCTCACAGAGCAAAGAAAAAAAAACCCTGAAGGTTTTTTTTTTGCAGTATGCCCAAATATCCTTCGGGTTACAAAGGGCTCCCACTACATTCCAGGAAATGATGGACCACTTTTTAGCCCACATAAACACTTTGCAGAAGCCTATCTAGATGAAGTAGTTATTTAGAGCACAAATTGGGAAAGTCACCTCCTTAATGTGCAGGCCAGAGTTCTATTAGGAAAGAGGGCTTAGCAGCATACCACAAAACATTGGATTTTTATAACAGCTTACCTGTAAAATCCTTTTCTTGGTGTACATCACGGGACACAGAGCACCATAGTAATTACTATGTGGGCTAAAGTGCCACCTTCAGGTGGACACTGGCACACCCAAGACAGGAAGTCTCCCCCCCATACAGGGAGTACCTCAGTTTTTGTAGCAAAGCAATAAGTATCCTAACAAGAGGTGAGGGGCCTCTGTGTCCCGTGATGTACACAAAGAAAAGGATTTTACAGGTAAGCCGTTAAAAAAATCCTATTTTCTTTATTGTACATCACAGGACCCAGAGCACCATAGTAATTACTATGCGGGATGTCCCAAAGCAATGCCTTCTAAGGGGTAGGGAGACACAAATAAAAGCAGGCCACCATCAGACGTGAGGACCTATACTGCGGCCTGCAGCACACTGCGCCCAAAGACGGCATCCTCATGCCTTTTTACATCCACCTGATGGAATCTAGTGAATGTATGAACCGAAGACCAAGTTGCAGCCTTGCAAATCAGAGTCATGGAGGCTTGGTGATGCACCACCCATGAAAGACTCACTGCTCTGGTAGAGTCCGCTCTAACTTGAAAAGGTGGAACCCTCCTTTTCAAACCATAAGTCTGAATAATAACCTGCCGAATCCACTTAGAAATAGTAGACTTCGATGCTGCCTCCCCCTTCCTGGGGCTTTCTGGCAGTACAAACAAAACATCCGTTTTCTGTATCTGAGCTGTCGCTTTCAGATAGACCTTGACTGCTTTCACTACATCAAGAGAATGCAATAACTTTTCTTCCGCAGGAGGTTCTGGAAAAAAGGAAGGCAGGGCAACATGCTGGTTCAGATGAAAACCTGACACTACCATAGGCAGAAAGGTTGGGTGAGGACGCAACACCACTTTGTCCTTGCGAATAATTAAATATGGTTCTTTACAAGAAAAAGCAGCCACTCTGATATTCTTCTTGCAGAGGATATAGCAACCAGAAAAAACGATTTCGGCCTTAAAGGGCTGTTTTTGTAACACCAACAAAACTAAACTTAAGTCCCATGGGCACAAGGGTGACCTAACTGGGGGATTTATACGCATTACCCCTTGTATAAAAGGCCCGGATCAAGGAATGCAGAACGAGCGGTCTTTGAAACAATACCGATAAGGCCGAGATTTGACCCTTGATGGTATTCAAGGACAACTTCATTTCCACCCCCAACTGTAGAAAGGCAAGAATTCTACTTATGACATACTTCCGAGGATGCCAACCCTTGGATTCGCACCAAGAAACATGTGCCCTCCAGATCCTATCATAAATGACTCTGGAGGCCGGCTTCCTAGCATTAATCAGGGTAGTCACCACTGAACCTGAAAGCTCCCGATTCTTTAGAATGTGCCTTTCAATAGCCAAACCATTAAATTTAGAGTTTGTAAGGTAGAATGGAACACCGGTCCCTGCGAGAGCAGGTCTGAATGCGGTGGAAGGGTCCATGGGTCCCCTACTGCCATCTTTACGATCTCTGCATACCACGATTTTCTGGGCCATGCCGGGGCTACAAGAACTACCGGCTTCTCTTCTTCCTTGATCCTGCGAAGAAGCCACGGTAGCAGCTGAACTGGGGGGGGGGGGGGACACATAAATCAGTGACAACTGATCCTACGGGGTCACCAACGCATCTTATGCTTGACACAAAGTTGTACAACTTCTTGTTGAACTTGGATCCCAATAGGTCTACGTCTGGGGTACCCCATTTTTGTCATATGGCTAGGAAGATGTCGGGGTGTAGAGACCATTCCCTCTGGGAACTACTGCTGGGGACTTAAGAAATCCACCTGCCAATTCTCTACTCCTGGAATGAAGACTGCAGATAGGCAAGGTACATGCCTCTCTGCCCTAAGTCAGAATATTGTTTACCTCCCTGTGGGCTGCATTACTTCTGGTGATCCCTTGGTGATTGATATAGGCCACTGCTGTGGCATTGTCGGATTGAAACCTGTCGGGACAATCCTGCAACCTAAACATCCAGGCCCTTAGAGCCAGACGTGCCTCCCAAATTTCTAGAATGTTGATAGGTTTTCTCGGTTTTGGACCACTTCCCTTGGACAGTAGCCTCTTCCAGGACTGCTCCCCAGCACGAAAGGCTGGCATCCGTTGTTACAATCTTCCAGGTAACCGGTATGAAGGATTTTCCCTTCTGCAAATTTTTGGTTATGAACCACCAACTGAGATACATTGGAAAGTCCAAGGCTTGGATCTTCTTGTTCCAAGCAGACAGGATACTATTTTTCAATAGTCTTGAATGAAAT